>NW_026000305.1:6149856-6167990 GCF_001458135.2 Marmota marmota marmota | reverse complement strand
TATATATATATATATATATATATATATATATATATAATGGAAATACCATAATTTCATCCTTCTTTATGGCTAAGGAAGACTCCATTGTGTATATATACCATATATTTTCATCCACTCATCTGTTGACAGGGACCTAGATTAGTTCTATAACTTTGTTTTTGTGAATTGCACTGCAATTGATATGGCTGTATCCCTATTAAATTCTGATTTTAGATCTTTTTGAGTATATACTGAGGAGTGACATAGTTGGATCATATAGTGGGTCCAGTCCTAGTTTTTTTTTCTTTTTTTGAGAAATTTCCATACTGTTTTCCAGAGTGACTGTACTAATTTGCAGATCCACCAACAATGCATGGAACCTTTTTCCCATATCCTTGCCAACGGAAATAAAACGAAGAATCAATAAGTAGGGCGGCATCAAATGAAAAATCTTCTACACAGCAAAAGAAACAATTAATTAATAGCATGAAGATAGATTAAAGAATGAGGGAAGATCTTTGCCACCTGCACTTCAAGTAGGACATTAATATCCAGAATATATAAACTCAAAAAACTTAATAAAAACAACCCCAAATAACACATTAATAAATGGACAAAAAAACCTAAACAGACACTTCATAAAGAAGAAATACAAATGGCCAGTAAATACAAGAAAAAAAAAACTTTCAACATTTCTAGAAATCAAGGAAATGCAAATCAAAACTACATTTAAATTTCATCTCATTCTAGTCAGAATGGCAATTATAAAGAATACAAATATTTTCTTTTTTATGTCCTTAAGTATCTATCTTTATTCAGATTTCTCTCTTTACATTTTTTGAATATTATAACTTTTTTGTCTTACTTTTCCAATTTACTTCTCTCAAATAATTTGTATTTTTATCATCTTTTAGCTTTTATAATTTTTGCTCCCACCATTCCTGTTGCTTTTGTTAGTGTTGTGGATATCATTTTTGGCACCTGGTATTTATTTTACTGCTATATGTTGTTCACTGCTGGTTTTTGTTGTTTCTGTTGTCAGTTTCCTCTTTTATACTTTTGTAGGTACACTATATTTTCACATAATGGAGGATTTGTTACATATTCATATCTGCACACAATATTGCAGTATAATTTGGCCAGTGTCATTCCCCAGTATTTTCCCATTATCTCCTGTCAGCCAACTATTGTCAATTTCTGACCTCATCATTCCTGTTGAGGTTTTAGCATTGTAGATGTTATTCTTTTTTAAAAATATATTCTTTTTTAGTTGTCTTTGGACACAATACCTCTATATTTATTTGTATTTGGTGCTGAGGATCAAACCCAGGGCCTCCTCACATGTGCCAGGCGAGCACTCTACTGATGAGTCATGACCCCAGCCCCCTGTTGATGTTATTCTTGACACTAGGTTTTTACTTTAATGTTGTACCTGGTTTACTGCTGTTTGTTGGTGTTGTTGTTTTTACTTCCCCCTTTATTCAAGGTACTAGAATTATAACATGACATTTTGAGTTATGGGGGTAAATTCTCTGCCACAGATCTACACTCCCAGCCCCAGTAAGAGATAACATACCTTGCTACACACACAATATAACCTTGCAAAAACATTGGCAAATCCTTTAACACCAAGAATAGTGAAGATTAAAACACCAAAATAATTACCAGGACCCAGGTAGACATGAATGGGGAACATGAAGACCAACTCCTGGACATCTACTCCTACAGTAACAGCAGAGAGAAATAATATAGACTGAGGATACCATACCTATAAAGATTGTCAACCTAGGGCTCTCCCATACAAATTCAGAAGATAAATTGTTGACAGACTAGAAGAGTAATCACAAAGAATGTACCCTATATACTCTGTTATTCACAATTTTCTGATCCACTAGAAGGACTCTACTCATGCAAGACCTTAGTTGAATCCTTAGGCTCCAGCAGAGTACATACTGTGCCAACGTTAAGTAATCAGCATGATAGAAGCAGCAGGGAAACTATACTATAAAATCCATGTGGAATTATATTAAACAATATATACGAATTTGATACATTGTACAGAAAATGTTGTACCCTAAAAAGGCATTCACATAAAAGTGTGAGAAAAATCCAAATCAACAGATGTACAAATCTCAGCATAGAAGTGTAAGAGATATGAAAAACAAGTACTTGCTAAGATTCAGAGTTCACCAGCTACTGACTTCAAAAATATTTAAACATATTAAATGTGAGGTAAAGAATGACTATATTATACATCCATAAATAACAAGAAAACATAGAAAAATAACTGAATAAATTAAGGAGGACAGTATAGAATGTGAATAAAATATTCAATAAAGAGATAGAGATATTTAAAAAGAGTCATATAGAAAAATAACCACATTGAAATGAAAAGTTTATTAAGTCAAATTAAAAAAAATGTGGAAATACAAACCAATGGACTAGATCAAGTGGAAGACAGAATTTTGGGGACTTGAAAACAAGATTGAAAAACCAGAAAATTCAGAGAGTAATAAAGGAAAAAAATAAGAAAAATAGGAACAGCATATATAAGATCCCTAAAACAAAATTAAGAAGACTAATCTAAGATTTATGTGTCTTTAAAAGGAGTAGGGATAAATGACAATGACAGAAAACCTATTTGATAAAATAATAGCCAAAAAAAAAAAAAATCTTGTGCATGAGATCAATACTCAAGTATTAGAGGAATTTACAGCCCCAAATAGACATAACCAGAAAAGAACCTCTCCAGGATATATTATACATAAAATGCCAAAAGTTCAAAATAAAAAAAAGATTATTAAAAAATCAAAAACTGCAAGAGAGACACTACAAGTCACTTATAAAAGTTAACTGTATCAGAATAAGATCAGATTTCTTAGCAGAAAGGTATAAAATGATACTTTCTAGCATTAAAAGAGAATAAATGTCAACATATATTGTTATATCCAACAAAATTATCTTCCATAATAAATGAAAAAATAAAGGCCTTTCAAGATAAAATAAAGGAATTCATAAACATTAAGTCAGGATTGAAGAAGATACTTAAAGGAATACTGTACAGAGAAGAGGAAAGTGAAGACAACCATGAGAGCAAGGGAAAGAACAAATATCAATAGAAGAGGACATATGCAAATGTGGAATCGGAAGGAATAATATATTAGAAATACAACAGTATGGCAGGCATTAGTACATACATTTCAATAATAACCCAGAATATAAATGGTCTTAAAATTTTGATTAAAATACATACTCATGGATTCGGATAAAAAAGAAGACTCAACTTTTTCTTGCCTGAAAGAAACATATCTTTTTGGCAAAAAAAAAAAAAATCCAGAGACTGAAAGTGAAAGGTTAGAAAATAATGTTTCATGAAAATGGATTCTGAAAGTAAGAAGTAGCCACTCTTATTTATGACAAAGCAAACTTCCAAACAAAATTAGAACAGACAAAGAAGGTTGTGGTTACATATTGGTAAGGAAACAAACCATCAAGAAAATATAAAAATTGTAAATAGATATGTACTGAATGTTGGTGCACCAAATTTTCTGAAACAAACACAAGGTGATATAAAGGAACAGATAAGCTCCAATACAATAGTAGTGGGTGACTTCAACATCCCAATTAGCTGGGCATGGTGGTGCATGCTACCAGTGGCTCAGGAGGCAGGAGGATCTTGAGTTTAAAGCCAGCCTCAGCAACAGTGAGGTGCTAAGCAACTCAGTGAGACCCTGACTCTAAATAAAATACAAAATAGGGCTGGGGATGTGACTCAGTGGCCTAGTGCCCCACAGTTCAATCCTGAGTAACCCCCCCAAAAAAACCCCAATTATAGAAATAAGTCATCCAAACAAAAAAATAAAAAATAATCAGAATTAATTTATACCATAGAAAAAATGTACTCAACAATCACATACATTATTTTCAAGATGGCAGAATAGAGAAGACCACTTTTCTGGCTGCTTCATAGCATAAAACCAATAAACCAGACAGCTTCTCAGTATGTGGGTGAACAAATAAAGGGGGGAGGTCCTTACTAGAATTTAATACCAGAAACTCAAAGAAGATCAGAGACTCTGAAGGTTGGATATGATAAAATAAGTAAAAAAAAAATAGAATATACTCTAATACCTGGAGACAACATAATACACTATTGAGTGACCACTGTATAGCAGAAGAAATCAGGAATGAAATAAAAAAAAATACTTAGTGGTAAATGAGAATAGTGACAAAATTTATCAAAATCTCTGGGATACTATAAAGGCAGTTCTAAGAGGAAAGTTCATTGCATTGAGCTCATTCATTAAAGAATAGAAAATCTCTAAATGAATAACCTAGAATTACTTCTCAAAGCCTTGGAAAAAAGAAGAAAAAGTCAATAACAAAAGTAGTAGATGACTGGGAATAATTAAAATCAGAGGTGAAATCAATGAAATTAAAAAAAAATAAGTGAAACAAAAAGTTTGTCCTTCAAAAATAAATAAAATTGACAAACTCAGCCAAGATAATGAAGAGAGAGAGAAAACTCAAATTACTAAAATTCATGCTGAGAAAATTATGAGGAAATATTATGACAGACACTTCTTAAATATAGACAATAATCAGAAACTATTTTGAACACTTATACATCAATAAAATACAAAATCAAGAAGACATCTACAAATTTCTAGAGAAATATAGCCAATCCAAGTTGAATCAGGAGGACATAGAAAATTTAAGCAGACTGATTTCAAGCAATGAAATTAAGACCCCTTCAAAAGCCTGCCAACAAAGAGAAGCCCAACAGCAGACAAATTCTCAGCTGGGTTCTACGAGACCTTCAAAGAAGAAATAACACCAATCTTCCTCAAATTATTTCATGAAATAGAAAAAGATGCAACCCTGTCAAACTCACCCTATGAAGCCAAAACTAGATGCATTAAGGAAAGAAAACTTCAGACCAATATTCCTGATGAACGTAGCAGCAAAGATTCTTAATTAAATACTGGCAAATCTCACTGAAAAGCATATTAAAAAGATAGTGTACCATGATCAAGTGGGTTTCATTCAAGGGATGTAAGGTTGATTCAACATACATAATTATTAAACATTATTCACCACATCAATAGACTTAAAGATAAGAATCACATGATTATCTCAATAGATGCAGAAAAAGCATTCAACAAAATCCAGCATCCATTCATGTTCAAGACACTACAAAAACAAGAGATAGTAAGAACATATCTCAACATTGTAAAACACAAGGTGAACATCATTCTAAATGGAGAAAAATTGAAAGCATTCTCTCTAAAAACTGAAAAAAAACAGGGATGCTCTATTTCACTGATTCTATTAAACATAATCCTTGGAACCTGTGCCAGAGCAATTAGGCAAAATAAAGAAATTAGAAACATAAAATAGGAAAAGAAGATCTCAAACTATTCTTATTTGATGATGACAGGGTTCTATATTTAAAAGACCAAATAAACTCCACCAGAAAACATGTAGAACTCATAAATGTATTCAGCAAAGCAGCAGGATATAAAATTAACACCCGTAAATCAATTGTGTTCACATATACCAATGATGAATCAAGTGAAAGAGAAATTAGGAAAACTATCCAATTCACAATAACCTCAAAAAAGTAAAATACTGTGAATCAATCTAAAAAAAGTGATGAAAGACCTCTATAATTAAAACTACAGAACTCTAAAGAAAGAAATTGAAGACCTTAGAATATCGAAAGATCTCCCATGTTCTTGGATAGAATTAATACTGTCAAAATGGCCATACTACCAAAATCGCTACTCAGATTCAATACAATTCTTGTTAAAATCCCAATGATGTTCTTCACAGAAATAGAAAAGGCAGTCATGAAATTTATTTGAAAAAAACAAGAGGTCCAGAATAGCCTGTAGAGAGCAAACTTGCTCCACCACCAAATTCCAATTTAAATGGAATTATACTCTCCAGATGATTCAAGACCAATCTTGTTTGAGAATCATTGACCTAAATGTGACAGCAGAGGAAGCAGAGGTGAGTAAATCTCAGAGGACACTGAGAATGCAAGAAACTCCCTCCCTGTTTGGGGGCATTTTTTTTTCATTTGTGTAAAAGTTATCAGTAGTACTACATAATCTTTTATTTCACTTACAGCTTAACTCTGCATGAGAGTGGTCCAAGGTATTCTGGTCTTATTCACTTAGCTCTTTATAGAGAACCAGTATTGGGTTATCCATATGTTCCAAAGCATTCAGCACTTTCTAGAATTAGACTTGTCTAAGCATCATTTTTTTTGTCCACTACAGAGTCATAACAGAGCCAATGGAAATTTACTGTTTATAAACAAGGAAATTATATGATCAAAAACCTACCTTGACCAGAAAGTGTTCACTACTGCCCAGCTTTCCAATCTTCTGTGGTCTGATAATTTTTCTTTCCTTGTTTTAAAATGTGTGCACTTAATTTTTGTTATATGTCATTTATATTAGTTTATTCTGTGTTTCTTTAAAAATTACCTGAGACTGGGTAATCTATAAGTAAAGAGGTTTATATGGATCATGATCCTATTGGCTGGAAGGTTCAAACAGTAAGGCAACAGCAACTTGGGGAGGGACCATTGCTATATATCACAACATGGTGAAAAAACAGAAAGGGAATTAACCCTGCAGAATAAACACAAGGAATTGCTACTCCCAAATGCACGGAATTGTTACTAAGTATCCTGTGGGCAGCTCCTTTCCCACCTTTTGGTAACATAGACAAGATAAGAGGAGGACAGGGCATAATACGAAAGAAAACATAAAATCTATAAAGGGGCAAGATACCACTACTCCCATGAATACCAGATATTGTGCCCACTGGTGAAATTTTTCTGTTCTATCCTTTAAATAAAACTTCTTTTCTACTCTTTCCTTTGTGTTTCTCAGGTGTTTAATCTTCAACACCTGGGGAATAAGGAACCAATCCTGATTTTCAAGACCAGTATCATAGGGACCAATTTTCCAGCACATGAACTTCTGAGGGATATTCTCAAACTATATCCAAATATAAGACCCTTGAAATTTTACTACATATGCTTACTTAAAATGTTTTTTTTTTAAATCTTAACCAGCTTCTCAAACAATAAATGAACTTTAAAACACTTTTACTCCAATAGCATTCTTTCTAAATTATTGTTTTTCTGTCATTTGGAAACCCCATAAAAGTCGACATTATACTTAACTTTACAAATTACTTATTTATATCCATCTAAATATTACCAGATTCCTAATTCTCTCTTTACCTATTGTGTCACTAACATTTCTTCTGGAATTACTTTATTTTGACATGGGTATATCCTTTGTAAGTTCCTTTAGAAATGGTCTATTAGGGTAAATTATTAAGAGTTCTTTATTTCACATTTGTCCTCAACAATCATTTTTTGACTACTTATTTCTAGGTTGAAAGTTATTTTCTCATAGAACTTCAAATATATGAATTGGGATTGTGGTTAAGTGGTACAGCATTCACCTGGTATGTGTGAGGCCTGGATTCAATCACCAAAGAAATACAATTTCAAATACATAAACTTTTCATCTGCCTTCCATTGTTACTTTAATATGTAGGCTGTCAGTTTATCATTGCATGTGATCTACTTTTCCATTCTAATTTCTCTTCAGAGTTTCTTGCCAGGTGTAAGCCCAGTGACTTTGGAAGCTGAGGCAGGAAGATCAAAAGTTCAAGGCCAGCTTCAGCAATATAATGTGATCCTATCTCAAAATAAAAAAAAAAAATAATAAGGACTGTAGCTCAGTGCAGAGTGCTCCTGGTTTCAATCTCCAGTATCATGAAAACTGTTTCTCTTTGTTTTGAGAATGTTAACAAATGACTAGACAATGTATGCTTTTTTTTTCTCTCTTTCTTATTGTGTTGAGAATTGAACCAGAGCCTCATGCATGCTGAGCACATGCTGTCTCATTGAGCTATATCCCCAAGCCCTGGACATGCCTTTCTAGTTTGCTAATATTTTATTTAAGTCCATCTAATTCATTTAGCACATACATTAATTTTTGCAAATAATAACTTTTTCAATGTTATTAATTTCATTTGATTTTATATATACATATATATAACATGTATTTTTATTTAATGATTTTTAGAGTTCATTTTACATTTCATAAAGCATTTGTACATTTTTTCATAATCTGTATCTGATCATTCTAATAACTGAAGTCTAAATTTCTACTTTGTTTTTATCTGTTAACAATCACTCATAATGGTTTTGTCCCTATGAATTTGGTGACCTTGTATTGTGAGCCCACATTCTATTCATCTTTATCTGTGATAGTGTTTAAATTGAAGATGGCTTTCTCTAGAGATCTGTACTTGCCTCTGGGTGGGAGACTAATTTAGTTCCTCTTTTGGGTGATACATTTTTAAGATTTGTTCAGCACACTTTTTGTTATATCTGTATTTACTTAATTTTATGTAGTGCTGAGGATTGAACCCAATGTTGCACATATGCTAGGCAAGTGTTCTACCACTGAGCTGTAACCACAGCCTCTGGGGTGATACTTTTTTAATGTCCCAAGTTTTAATTTCAGTCCTTTTGCTGGATACTGACCCAAAGTTAGTATCCTTATCTATTTCAGTGATGGTGATAACAGTCATCATATGTAAATCATATTTCTGCTTGCTTGTTGCTAGCTGCACAGTTTCAGCTTTATTATTTTGGGGTTATGGGCCAGCAAGGAGGACACCTTAAATTTTTCTCATACTTTCTAAGCTCAACAATACATTCAATGTATGTTTATTCAGGACATAATTGATCTATTATGAAGAAGCCCCTCAAGATTATTTCTAGTTCCCCACACTGATAGAAGTTCTCTTCTCACTCTAGCTTTAATTTACAGGAATCTGGATTTCTGCTCTCACTTTTTATCTGAAATTTCTAATACCAAGATCACCCAAGAATTTCATAATGCTAAATCTAAAAGACTTCTGTCCTTGTTCATATTGACCTTCCAACCATACTAGAGTATCTCATAGTTTCCTTGATAAATTCTTTTTGACTTTTAAAAATTTATTTATTTATTTATTTATTCTAATTAGGTATATATGACAGCAGAATACATTTTGATTCATTGTACACAATTGCAACACACCTTTTCCTTTCTCTGGTTGTATACAATGTAGCGTCATGTTCAGTCATACATGGTAAGTTCTTTTTATATCATTTATCCCTTAAATGTTAATCTTTCTTGGGATTTAAATCTTAACTCTTTCCTTTTAAACTCACATAATTTATATTATGCATAAGATCCTTTTTTTGTGTTTTTAGCTACCATCTATATACATATGGCCACCAACACAGTGTCATCATCTCAGATAATATCTATCCAACTGCCTATTCTACTTGAATATTCCATAGCTACCTCATATTGAATATGTTTAAAACATAAATATCATCTTGATTTCTGTGCTCTCTATCCAAGTTGCACAGGCCAGAAACCAGACCATTATTCATAATACTTCCTTCTCCCAAATATTTCACATTCAAAAAAACACTGAGTCAGACTTTTCTACATCTCTTGATACATTTACTTTTCTCCACCCTCAATGACATTGTTTAGTACTGAAAAGTCACTTAGTGTTGCTTAAATATTTAAAAATTTAGATCTGAAAATTAACTTAATGGATCTTCTACTAATGAATATCATTTTGAATGATAAAAAGATGAAAATGTATACCTTAAGAAGGGGGGGGAGAAAAGAAGAGGGGGCATCTAGCCCTTGTTTCTGTGGTTCAATCTATTTCTGCTGCTGCCATCTAGTGTTATGTCTGAACTTTTTGCTTGCTTTTTAGCATTAATGTGCATCTTTCTATATCTCTAAATGCCACTACATGAAGGGATATGGATATTCTAATTTCCCTGTCCAATGTTCTTTCTAATTCACCATATTTAGTATCAAATAGGACACAATCATTACAACTGTAGTTCCCATTTGTTTTGGTCCTTGTATTTGACTTAAGTATTTACATACTTTAGCATCCCAAATACTTCCTTATAGCAGTATTTGATTATGCACTGACTAAAAATTTTATAAAGCAAATAATCATAGAACATCAGAGTTGGAAAGTATTTTCAGTCCTAGAAGATTCCCAGGAAGTGATTTGTGAGTAGGGGTAAGGGTAATTGGAATTCTTCACTATCAAGCCCTGCACCTCCCATTCTTTCCTCACCATATAGACACATACCTCTTTATCTAGAACACTATTTTATGGCTTTTATTTATTCTCCTTGGGTCCTATATAAGTTATTTTTTCTGTATCAAGTTTATCCCAAGTAAAGATTCTACTCCTTAAAAATTGAGACTCTAACACCATTCATATTGAAAATGCTGGAAAAGCAAGGATTGAAGGAATTTACCTTAACATCATAAAGGCCATTTCCAACATACCCAAAGCCAACACAATACTAAATGGATAAAAATTAAAAGCATTCCCTTTAAAATCAGGAACAAGACAAGACTATCTCCTCTCACTACTCCTCTTTAATACAGTCCTCAAAACATTAGCCAATCAGGTAAGAAAATGAAATCAATTGGATACAAATAGGAAATGAAGAAATCAAACTATCTCTGTTTGCCAACAATATGATCCTATATATAGAAGACAAAAAAACTCCCCCAGAAGACTTCTAGAGATTATAAATGAGTTTAGCAAAGTGGCAGGATACAAGATCAATACCCATGAATCAATAGTGTTCCTATACTTGAAAAGTGATCCATCAGAGGGAAAAATCAGAAAAACCATCCCATTCACAATAACCTCAAAAAAATTAAATACTTTGTAACTAATCTAACTAAGGACATAAAAGATCTCTACAAAGAAAATTATGGAATATTGAAGAAAGAAATTGACAAAGACCTTAGAAGATGGGAAGACACCCCATGTTTTTGGATAGACAGAATCAATATGAAATATGAAGAGTCCTTGGAAAACTGAGAATGGAACCACCATTTGACCAGCTATCCCATTCCTCAATCTATACCCAAAGGACTTAAAAACAGAATACTATAGGGACACAGCCACATCAATGTTTATAGCAGTACAATTCACAATAGCTAAACTGTGGAAGCAACCTAGATGCCCTTCAGTAGATAAATGGATAAAGAAACTGTGGTACATATACACAATGGAATATTACTCAGCATTAAAAGAGAATAAAATTATGGCATTTGCAGGTAAATGGATGGAGTTAGAGAATATCATGTTAAGCAAAATAAGCCAATCTCAAAAAAACAGGAGCTGAATGTTTTCTGTGATCAATGAGTGCTAATCTCATGGGGGCAGGTGGGAAGAGTTGAGGAACTTTGGTTGGGGCAAAGGGGAGGAGGAGGGAGCAAAGGGGAAGGAAAGATGGTGGAATGAGATGGACATGGTTACCCTAGGTACATGTATGATTGCACAAATGGTGTGATGTTACTTCATGCACAACCAAAGAAGTAAAAAATTCTGCTCCATTTGTGTGCAATGAATCAAAGAGCTTTCTACTGTCTTGTATAACTGATTAAAACTAATAAATAAAATTTTTAAAAAGAAGGGCATGGCAGAGGAAAGCAGCTTAGGTCAGGGCAACAAGGAAGCAGAAAGAGAGTTCTGCTCACCAGAAACAAAACAGAAACCTCAAAGTCACACCCCTAATGACCTACCCACTCCAGCCACATTCTATCTGCCTGCAATTATTGTCCAGTCAATCCATATCAGTGATTAGTTTACATCTCTCATAAACTAATATTTCACCTCTGAAATTTCTAGCATTGTCTCACACATGAGCTTTAGAGGGATACCACATATCCAAATCATAAGAATGTTGCAGTAGGAGAACAGAATTGGACTTAAATTTTTTGCAAACAGTTTTTCTGGGCATGCTGATGTACGATTATAATCCCAGTGACTCAGGAGGATTAAGCAGGAGGATCACAAGTTTGAGGCCAACCTTAGCAATTTAGTAAGTCCTTGATCAAGTTATCAAAATCCTGTCTCAAAATATAAAATTAAAAAGCTGGGGGATGTAGCTTAGTGGTAAAGCTCCCTTGGATCAATCTCAAGTATCAAAAAATAAGTAAAAATATAATGGGCTGAGAATGTAGCTCAGTTATAAAATGCGCCCAACTTCAATTAACAGTACTTCAAAAAATAAATAAATAAAAATAAACAAAGCATTTTGTATTACAGTTTTAGGGGTAAAGCTTTAGGAACTATGGTTCAGGGGAAGATAATACACCATTTATGAATTGCAGTACAAAGATAGAGGCCTCAGCATGTTCCAGGTGATACTGATTTCTTGGAACAAATGAGATTTGGAGTCAGAAAATTATCAGTACAGTCATTTCATGCCCCCATATTGACTCCTTTACCCAAGTCACTTTCTTGTTCTGCATTAGCAGAAAGGAAGGAACAATGAGTGTTAGAAGGTTGTAATGTGACCTTGGGTGAAGGAAACAAATGAGTTCCTAATAGCCACTGGAATAATGGAAACATGTAGTCCTTGAAGAACTGCCACATAATCTATATTATGTGATAAGTGAGTAACACCCCCTCCCAGCCATATTTTCAAAGGTGGGGATACAAGAGCAATATAGAAACTAAATGATGACATCCTTGGGTTAATATCTCAAACCCTAAGTCATTTTGTCCTAAATTTGAACATACAGGGGAAAGTGTCTTTTAATAAATTATCTGTAGTAGCCAAGTTCTTATTTCTATTTTGCACACACCACAAATAATTCTTTCACACTATTATTGGTGGTTGACTGAGATCTGGTAAAGGTGTGAATGAAGGGTGATGGTGAAAAATTATCAGAAGAAAATGGCATTCCTCTAAGTTATCATTTTTGTTTTGTTTTGAAATTTTCAATTGTAGGTATAATGGGAAAATATTTAAAAGATGCTGAAATAAATGCTAAACTTAATCAAAAGCTAATTTAACTTTAAAGGAAATCTGATTTTATTAGTTTATTCTTATTCAAAGCATTATACATTTTAATACCTTTATTGAAATACAACTTAAAGTTCATTTTTAATATGTACATTTCAATGGTTTTCAGTTTATTTACAGAGTTGTGCTCTTTGAAGCGATGGACATGATTGATAAAATCTTTACCAAATTAACCAAAAGGAGAGAGAAGACCCAAATCCACTCAAAGTGGATCAAAGACCTAGGAATTAGACTAGAAACACTGCAACAGTTAGGAGAAAACACAGGGTAACACTCCACCATGTCAGTATAGGCACTGACTTCCTAAATAAAACTCACAAAACTCAAGAAAGAAAACAAAGAATTAATAAATAAATTACTTCAAATTAAAGTTTTTACACAGCAAAGAAAAGCATTAAGGACATGAAGAGACACCCTACAGAATGAAAAAAAAAATTGCCAATTACTCTTCCAACAGGGGAAATGTTTGACATTCTGAAATCCATAAGTAACATAACTTTTTAGTTTGGAAAATTCAAAAAGAAGGAACTAAGAGAAAACACAAGGAAGGAAATAGTATAGAGACAAAATCTGAAATAAATAAAATAAGAACCACAAAAGCAATAGAGAACATTAATGAAACTAAAAATTGACTATGAAAAGATAACAAAATTGACAACATTTATCTACACTAATGGAAGAAAATGAACAGAAAAACATTCAAATTATTAAAATCAGGAATATAAGAACATAATTATGTACCTCAAAGCAAACAAAAAGATTATTAGGGAATAATAAAAAATGGTGTATTAGTCTGGTAGGGCTCTTATAACAAAATTCCACAAATTTGGTAGCTGAAATAATAGAAATTTATTTTCTCATAGTACTAGAGGCTGAAAGTAAGATCAGAGCTCCTAAGAGACTGGCTTTTCCTAAGTCCTCTCTTCTTAATTGGCCGATGTCAGGGAAGGGTGGGAGGGTGGTATCTCTTATAAGGACCCTGTCACCAATCATATGAGACTAGAGTGTCACTCTTGTGACTTCATTGAACCTTATTGCTCCTTAAAGGCCCTATCACCAAATGATAGTCCCATGGAAGATTAGAGAGTTGATATCCAGTATGAAATTAGGGGAAGTCAGTATTCAGTCTATAACAAAGAGATACAAATTAGATAACTTACATGAAATGAACATTTCCTGGAATGACATAAACTACCAAAACTAACTAAAATTCATAAAAATCTGGATAGACATATAACAAGAGATTGAATCAGTAATTAAAAAATTTCCACAAAGAAAATACCAGTCATAGATGGATTCACTGGCGAAACCTACCAAATATTAAAAAAAATTAACACTAATCCTTCATAAACTATTGCAGAGAGTAGAAAATAAAGAAAAATATTCTAGCCCACTTTAAGAAGCTGGTATTAGACAGAAAAAAATACCAAAAATACTAGTAAACCAGATCTAGTTTTCTCTCTCTCTCTCTCTCTCTCTCTCTCTCTCTCTCTCACACACACACACACACACACACACACACACACACACACGCAGGTGAGATTTGTCCTAGAAAACTGGGTTGGTTTAAATGTGAAAATTAGTGTAATACATCACACTAACATAATAAAATAAAAGCCATATGATCATTTCATTAGAATCAGAATAAAACATTTCACAAAATTCAACACCATGATAAAACTTGAAGCAAACTAAATATTGATGGAAACTTCTTCAATAGATGTCATAATGAATACCAATGAAAAGTTCATACCTAAAATCATATTTAAATGTGAATTATACAGTGGTTTCCCTTTATGATCAGGGGATCCCTATAAGACAGAATTTCTGTTCTACTTCTATTCAGCATTGTCCTGCAGGTCGTACCATGGGCAGTTAGTTAAGAAAAGGGGAAAAAATCATCCAGAGTAGAAAAGGAGAAGAAAAACCAAGCCGAGTGCTTTGACTCATGCCTTTAATCCCAGCAAATGATGAGGCTGAAGCACAAGAATCACAAGTACAAGGATGTATCACCACACCCTGTTCCTTGATGTCTTTGGTTTTGGTATCAGGATGATTCTGGGATCAGAAGAATGAATTTGGGAGTGTTCCCTCCCTTTGTATTTCATGGAATAATTTGAGAAACGTTGACATTAGTTCTTCTTTAAAGGTCTGGTAAAAGTCAGCTGAGAATCCATCCAGTTCCAGGGTTTTCTTTGTAGGAATTCTTCATTTTGATGCTTCAGTCTCATTATTTGCTATTGGTTTGTTTGGGTTTTCTATATCCTCTTGGTTCAATATTGGTAGGTCATGTGTGTCTGGAAATATTTATCAATATCTTGTATATTTTATAATTATTGGAATAAAATTTTTCAAACTATTTCCCAATGGCCATCCATAATTCAGAAAAGAAACCGTAATAATTCTTTTGATTTCTGTGAGGTAATTATGTCCTGTCTTACATTCCTGATTTTAATAATTTGAGTCTCTTTCTCTTCATTGTTTCCGTGAGTGTAGCTGAAGTTTTGTTCATTTTGTAGATTTTTTTCATGGAGCTAAGTTTTAGTTTCATTAATATTGTTGCTTTTGTTATTTTATTTCAGCTCTCCTCCTATTTCCTTCCTTGCATTGCTTCTAATTTTCTCTTTTCTAATTTACTAAGCTGAAATTTGCATTATTGTTTTTAGAACTTTTTATATAGAAGTATTTTTAATTATTTACTTCCTTTTCAAATTTTCCCCAGTTCCTCCTGTTGTTGGTTTCTAATTTCATTACACTGAGGCAAGAGAACATACTTTGTATAAATGATTCCAGTACTTTTTAAATCTACTGGAACTTTTTTAAATGCTTTGAACGTAGCATATTACAGAAAATATGTTCTAGAAAATGTGCACTTGACAAAAAGGTGCATTCTGCTATTTTGGGAGTGAAACATTCTATACGTGTCTGTCTAGTAGGGAGTATAATGTTCACACCTTTTGTTTCCTTGTTTTTCTTCTTAGTAATCTCATCCATTATTGAAAGTGAGACATTGAGTCTCAAATATTAAACTATTTTCCCTTCAATTCTATTACTTTTTGATGTATGTATTGGGGACTCTCTTCTCAGGTGCATATACAATTCATAATTTTTATCTCCCTGAGAGACTGACACTTTTATTATTATAAAATGTAACTCCCTAACTCTTTTGTCTAAAGTCAAATTTGCTTATTTTATTAGATCCTCTTTTACTTATCTTTGCAGGTTGCATTTTTTGCAGTCCTTATACTTTTCACCAATTTATATTTTTGAGCTAAAATATTATCTCATTTAATAGCATATAGATTTTAGGTTTTGGATTGTAAAAACTACCTTGTGATGGACTTACTTAATCCACTCACATTTGATGTTATTATTTATATGGTTGATTCTCTTATGTCATTTTTTCATTTCACTTTATCTTATGACCATGTTGTTGGAAATTGGAATTTTAGATAATGCTTTGTAGCAACTCTGGTACTGACGACCCCCATCTGGGAACCCGAAATTTTTGATTGTTTATATGTTTAATGATTAACTGAATTTTTAAAAATTCTCTTTTCCCTCCCAGTTGGTGAGAGACTAATGTTGTTACTCAGGGAGACTCAACCTCTGGTATGCCCACATTCTCCCAGGAAGGTCACAGTTTGAGTAGAGTTCTTTTTCCCACCTTTTGAAATCCATTAATTACAGGTTGATTGTTCAACTGTTTTCAACATCATCTTGTGGCATAAAAATATAAATGAATATCATCAAATTCTGGCTCATTTAAAGAAGTCTTTGAAGTCCATGTTTTTTTGACCCTTGGAAAGCATCTCCCAACTATCCTATTTCCCACTTCTTCCCTACAAACTAGCCTGTCTACAGTTTAACTTGTATCTTGAAGCCCTATCACTGACCTTTCCCCACAATCTCTTTTGTTCTTAAGAACACTCTCAGGCCTGTTATAAATGAAATCAGAAACTGTTTCATGGTCTGCATCCTCCCACAAGCAAAGTATCTTGAGTCAAGGCTTAAGGATAGGTGATGAAGACAATGGCAAGCTTCTCTCTGACATCACCCCCCATTCTAGGGATTGAGTAGTTAGTGGGGGTAGGGCAGCAGCCTGAAGTCTTCTGGCATTAAACAACTATTTCATGAGCCCAGGCAATGGTGATTAGGGCTTGTCATCTGAGCCTGAAACACCAAAGAGAAACATCTTAATTCAAAGGGGGGGGGGAACTTGAAACGACGACAGGGGTCCCATCTGTCAACCTCAATTATTAGACGTTAGCTTCAGCAACACTAGCTTGGGGAAGAGGAATGAATAATTACGATGCCTACCTATCAGGAAGAAAGCCCATGGCATGGGGCCTGAGGGAGGAGTTGTTCTGTTCTCTACAATTGTAGTCTATAGTGAAGTCTGGGACAGAAGCGGTACAAAAGAGCTGCCTTGTTCAAATACTAGATTCTCACCTTTCTTAATGAGTTTTCATAAAAGAAGTTTCTTCTATTTAATGTTTGTTCTTCGGACCATTTCCAAAGGTTACAAGTGGTTGTAAAATCTACTTTCCTCCAGTTTCACTGAGAAGTGAGTCATCAGAACTCCTTATACTGTCATACTATTAGTCTTTTCAATTACTTTTTTTAACACTTCCTAAGATGTTCAGTCTTCCCTTATTAAAACTGAAGCCTTCAAAGGCAGATCATGGGATACTTGCCTTCAAATAAGCAATTTTTACCAGTAGGATAGAGGACTTCTCAAGATTCTAAAAAAATTGAGACTTCGATAAAAATGTTTTGGAGATTAGGAAGATAGATAAGATATAGTTCAGAACTGGGAGTCCCTTTTAATGTTCAACTTCAGTCTTGCACAGTTAAAGACAAGTGAAACTAAGGGAAAATAAGCGACTTGGTCAGAGCCACTCAGTAAATTTCTGACACAGCTATGACTAAAACTAGTCCAGTGGGTGGTAGTATATATAACATTTAAGCACACAGGCTTTGGAAATAGATCCATTTGTTATCAGTGGGACCTTTGCATTTCTGCGCCTGTTTCTTCATCTGCAAAATGGAGTTAACATCAATAATGTTCCTAATAGGTTTGAAACCTCAGGAAACATTATTACTAATATAATTCTGACATTGAATTGCCACCATCACCACTAATAATCCCTCTGTGAACTCCCTACCTCCATCCACCACCCCCCCCCCC
>NW_026000305.1:6109440-6149831 GCF_001458135.2 Marmota marmota marmota | reverse complement strand
CCCCCCCCCCCCAAAGAACAGAAATCTCACAGGCTTTCACATTTGTTTCCGCAGTTGTGGAACCAAAGTTTCTGTTTGGAGGCATTTATACCCAAACACAGAACACTCAAATTTTTTATTCCTTATTAACCCTTCAAACCCTATTACCTTCTCTTTTCTAGTTGAGATGAATTTTAAAAGATCCCAAGTATCTTTCTTCATGACCTTTCTTAGGCCTCACCAAAATCATGGTACTTAACTGTAGGTCAGGCTACTACCATCTAAAGACCAAACATACAACACCAAGTCACTGAATAGTGTCTAACTATAGAAAAAAATTTCTGATATAGATTTCTAGTTTATATTTTCCTAATGTAATCAGGGAGCCATGCTTTCTCTGCTCTATTTTGAAGACTAAAATAAACCAGAACTAACCAGAAACCAGACAGTAAGCCCTAAGAAAATTTGTACACCTTTCTATCTCCTTTTTGATTTTTTACCAAAATAACTCAATAATCTGTCTTCTGGAAAGCAATACTTCTCTTCCTCATATAAGGTTCAGAATAAGTAGAAAGTGTTTAGAAGAAAAAGTGGCATTATGAAATATGAATGAGATCAATGTAAATGTCATGAACCAAGTTCAAGTTCAGCACACCTAATGGCTTTTAAAATCCATTGCAAAACCTTGAGAATAAACAGTGAATGTTTTGACTTTAATTACTTGATTTTTTCCCATAATAATATACCAAGGGTTCGAGTTAACTGTAGTGTATCTATAAGCCTATTCAAAGCCTTACCAATCACCACCATGTCCCAATCTTAAATAAGAAAAAAAAAGCCATTAAAATTATTCGATAGGATTGAATATGAAAATTGAGATAGTAAATGTCTTTTTTGGATCTTGGATCAAAAAATGAGTGCAAAGATGGAGTGAAATTAGATAATGAGCAAAATTCAGAAGTAGTTCAAAGAACATATGTTTCCACATATACACAATCCCAAGGAGTAGGGTTCTCTGGTGCACACCTGTAATCCTAGCTACTTGGGAGGCTTATGTAGGGGGATTGCAAGCCTAAGGCCAGGCTAGCCAATTTAGTGAGACCCTATCTCAAATAAAACAATTATTCAGCCATAAAGAAAACTAAAACTATATATTTTCAGGAAAATGGATGAAAATCAAAACATTATGTTAAGCAATATAAGTCAAAATCAAGGGGTTGTATGTTTCCTCTCATATGTGGAAGTTAGAAGAGGAAAAAAGAAGACAGGTACAGGGATCTCATGAAAATCAAAGAGAGATCAGTAGAGTACACGAACAAGGAGGAAGAAGAAAAGGGAGAGGGGAAATGGAAATGATATTGGCCAAAATTATATTACAAAATTGTGTGCATGTACAAATATGTAACAATTCCCATCATTATGTACAATTATAATGCACCAAAAATATATGGGAGAGGCTGGGGTTGTAGCTCAGTGGTAGAGCTCTTGCCTAGCATGTGTGAGACACTGGGTTCATCCTCAGCCCCGCATATAAATAAAATAGTTCTATCAGCAACTCAAAAATATATATATTTTTTAAATATGGAAAAAGGATTGAGAATGTAGCTTAGAGGTATAGTGCTTACATTATATGCATATGGCCCAGGGTTCTATCCCCAGCACCAGAGGCAGGGATGGAGGTTGGGAAATGATCCCACAAGTCTGGAGGGATGATGCATGTCTATTATCCTATCTAGAAACTGGGATAGGAGGATCCAAAATTCTAGGCCAGCCTGATCAACTTAAGACACTGTCTCAAAAAATAGAAAGGTATGCTGGGGTTGTAGCTCAGTGGTATAGAGTGTTTGCCTAGCATGTATGAGACACTGCATTCAATCCTTAGCACTACATAAAAAAATAAAGAAAGAAAACAAAGGTATTGTGTCCATCTATAACTAAATTTTTTTTAAATGTAAAAATGGCTGGGAATGTGGCTTAGTGGTAGAATACCTGTCTTTCATGCAGGAACCCTTGGGTTCAATTATCAGTACAAAACAACAAACAAAAACAAAACTGTAAATTAAACCCAGAGATGAAGTCAGGAACTTTGGCGTATTCACTGAGAAGTGTATTTGAAACATATTTTCTCTCAGATGAAAAATGATGTTCTAGGTTTTTCCCTTGAAATGGAGCATAGTATGAACAGAATTAACTGATCCACTTTGTATCACACACTGTAAAGCATACTTGTGTTGTTTATCAGCAGAATTATTCCTCACTATAACAGTAAATTCTCTATACTTTTCTTGGATGTTTACTCTTGTGCAAGCATGTGTTAAAACACACTTTTAAGAGGGTGATTACTTTTTCTACTTTCAACCTAGAATCTTTAAAACTATAGTCTCTACCATCTCCCACTAGTAAGTAACATGAAGACTCATACCACAAAGTCATCTTATATTAAATTATTTAAGCAAGAAACAAAGGGAAGTATGATTTTTAGGATGCACATGCAGGACTTACCAGTCTGTTTCATAGAAATTGGAAAAGAGGAAAATAGAACCAAATACCTATTAATAGGTATAAAAGCTAAGACTAAAAACCTGAAGGAATCGAGACTATTCTATTTAATGACCATATAGAATTAGGAAAATTATTTGATATTACTGAAACTCATTTTTTCAATCTGAACATAGGAGTTGACTAATAATGGTAGTGTCATTCTGGTAAATGAAACTATGATTGAGATATGAACTTTGTGAACTGCCCACCTCTTTAGATGATTACAGTTATTGGCAAATAGAAAGTACTCAGTAAATGTTGAATAAAGAACACACAAATGAGTATGGGAAGAAACACTCTAGTCTTCTTTTAACCATTTCTTATCACTAATATAGAACTTAGACTATAATCTGAAGTAAAAATCTTCAATGAAGGAGATCACCATACAAATCAAGAAAAAGAATTCAACTCATTTCAGACTTGTGATGATTTCTACTTTTATAATTATAATCAAAGTAATAAAAGATTAGTATTTTTAGTGTGGAAAACTTGTGGTAATTTAACAGTCTTAAATTTGTGAAGCAATTGGAAAGCAAAAACATACCTACCATAAGTTTGAACTATTGTTTTGTCTTAGTAACTACTTTTCTTTACCATGAGAACTACAAACCACATTTAAAATACAAATGGCCAACCTCCAAAATGGAAAGAATTTGGTAATTTAGTGACTATGGGAATGTCAGGGGCATATTTTCTGATCTACAGGGCTAGACTAGAAACGATATATATTTTTATACATGAGATTGGCTTAATTTATAAATTAAAATTTAACCTAAGGAAAGAATTCAGAACTAACTACTTCATTATTAATATTTTAGATGAACAATACCCAAGGGTAAGAAAACATTCCCCTAAAAATCAGTCATTATGCAATCTGGGATGGAAGTTTCATTTTAACATGATATTCTAAGCTTTTGTAAAAGGCTAAAAGGAAAAAGAAACACTGTAAGATAGTTTTACTACCTTAAATTATTTCACAGATTAGACAAAATTGCTAATATAAATAAACCTGCTACTATACAACTTTTAATTAGAATTGCAATAAGATAAAAGTCAACCACAAAACAGTCCCAAGAACAAATAAACCTCACCAACTAATATGAATAACCTAAATTAAGCAATTTGACATGTTTTTATTTCTTAATATATTTACTACAAAGCTTATCAAATTAAAAAAAAAATGTAAGGACACTGAGAAGACAAGTTAGCAGTTCAAAATTTACAAATGAATAAAGGATAAGAAAGTTTTAAAAGTTTCCAATATCAAATTAAATATTAATCTGTTAATAATCATTGCTTAAATATCTATTAGATATTTGTAATCTGAAGGTGAGAAGCAAGTTTATTAAAGTAATTGCCAGAGCTGGCAAAGGAAAAGCTATTAGAGTTACAAAGAAGTGCAAGAAAAAGAAACATTTTTCTCCAAAACTTCAGGAAAAAAATTAACACCATAAAAACTTCATTTTACTTAATATTATATTTGGTCTATCAGCATTATGCAGCATTAAAAATAACTGAGAAAGAAAATTAAGTATATGGGCTTAAAATATACCTTAAAGTCTCATTTTAAAAAATCAAATAGCAGGCTTAATATATTAGCATCAATTTATTTCATGCATGTTTGGAATGTATTTTTTAAATAGATGCAAATAATTGAGTGAAAGGGAAAAGAGCACTTTTTTCTTGAACTTCTCAACTAGGAAAAAATGGATCTTCTGAATACTGCTTTTGTCATAAAAATACCTTTAACTTTTCTACTTAAAAAATCTAAAGGTTAAGAAAACATGAAAGCCTGTGAACAAAGAGTTTTTAATGTAAATTATACATCTTAAAAGAGGGGCTACCTTTAGCCAACCAAGCAACTAAACAAAATACCAATTTATTCCCACCTTAATCTCTAAATATTGTGAAAAATCTGGCTAGTGTGATAGCCATTGGATCTGATACCATAAGATAAAGGTGATAATTTTATAAATACCTTATTTATTGAATCTAAGCACACAATAGAATAGGATAAAAGATACAGTCCAGTCTTTAGGCAGCTTATCTTGAACCTGGTAGAATTCTTGACTTTGGGAGAAACAGTGTTCATAATGTATAAATTCAGACTTTGGATGAATGTTCCTGTTAGGGCACTCAGATCCTGAGCATGTCTCACCTGACTTCTGTTCCTACTGCACTTACATGTAATTAAAGCACCATTTGCAATATAGTTAAGCTTTGTAGGAAATTTGACCATAAAAAATGCCAGGGATTCATAGCTCAACTGTTAAAATTTATAAACATATAAACCATAAATATGTTAGAAATCTATTCACTTCAAAAAGTTCTATTAAACAAAATTGACTAGAGATTTGCAGGCTGTTACTTAAGGCACCAGGCAGCCCACATTTAAAGTGTATCACATATATTACCTTAAAGTCACCAAAAGTATATTTGCTATGATTAAGGGAAAAATCTTTTCTTGTATAGAAATCACCCCAGTTTTTTAGATAAAAAAACATAATAATAAAATATTCTATGACAAAGAAACAAGAAAGGAAAGACTGAAGAGTTACATGTTATAATCTCTAAAGCAGGATAATAGAAAGGTAACTCCATATTTCTTTCTTCTTGTTAATTTATCTCTGGTACATGAGTTAAGGCATAAAGCAGCAAGAGTGCAATTGATTCCAAACAACTTGGAATTTTATTGTAAACATCCCATAAAGAATGGCAACAAATTAATCGATTTTTGTCTTTGAAGGTAATTGCTTAATAATGACTGACAACTGCCAAACAAAACATCTTTTATAAACCAAGCCAGTTTAGTTTACCTTGTTTTCTTTAAACTAAATTTTAGTTTAATGGACATTTTGCCCATATACAATATCACATTGACTATTAACTGAATGATTTTCCATCTTTAAATTTATGGATACTAAGAACAAACAAAGTACAGTTTTGTTAATACTGTGTAAAGGATTACAAAAGACAAGAATGATAAGTTACAGGACAAAGAAATAAATTACTGATTGCCATCACCACAGTATTATTTAAAGAATTAACATTTGTAGTACTGCCTAATATGTATTTGGTGACATACGTAAAAACACATTTCCCAACTGGGTTTCTAAATAATTTGTATATGATTTTAAGCCAATTAACAATGGCAATTTCTATATGTTATCAATAATTTTAGCTTTCTAGAAAATACTTATCATGCTTCTCTATGTCAAAGTATCAAATAATAGATTCAGTTAAAGATGGTAAAATAACAAATGGGCATACACATAAAAAAACCCCACCTTATTTCTAAACTGCAAGGCCGTTCTACTGTACTTCTCCCATCAATCAAAAAATTTCCAGTCTTGCTGGAATATGCTAATTTAGGTGCAGTCTTTATTGCAGATAAGTAAGTGTGGATAAAAGCAATCAGGAGAGGAAAGACAAAAAAGGAAATAATTAAGGATAAGGCTATATAGGAAATAAATATCAAGAAACCTGAGTGCTATTAATATTCCACAAAATACAGCACCATGAAAAAAATTTAACTTTATATTGGATTACCAAAACTTGGTAAATTTGATAATCAAAACTTGGTAAAGAAATTGCTAAAATATAAAAAACATGAAAATATTTTCACATCGATTTTCAAAACAGGCCTTAAATCTCAGAATATTCTATTTTTAGTAAAGCGTTAGCCTCATGTACCACAAAAATGTTGGGGATGGGGCTAGAATTTTTAAAAATATGGACTTTAAACAGCAAAAGTCCCAACTCTTCACCCAGAACTATTCATTTTTTAACTCAAAAGGTTATACTTATTTAAGACTGGACATCATAGTATACTAAATATTACACATTAATTCTCCTTTTTGTGAATGAGAGTATTCCAAATTTGAAGACAAGTACCAGTTGGCAAATGTGCATAAAATGATTCCAAAGATGTAAAAGTGAATAATTGTTTATCATTTCCACAATCATACAAATTTTGAAAAATGCTCAAAAAGTGTTATCAAAAAGTTAGAAGTGGCATTCACATCTTTCTCTTTCACTCTATTATTGTCTGATGACAATCTATAGAATTAAAACAAAAGTAACAAAAGTTAAGTCACTCAAAATTTCTTCAAAATACTGGAAGGCTGAGTTAGATATCCAAGCACACAGTTGTGCAGAATTTATTTATGAATTTTAATCAGTTTCTTTGCCTCTAGGTTAAACAAAGTGCTGTATGGAATAATTTTAGAACAAGCTTGATCTCTGGGGAGGGAAAGAAAAATAAAACAAAAGAGCAAATAAAATGAAAAGAACAGAGGGGATGCAAGTACATGACAAAACCTGTGTTGATAATCTAGAAAGCATAATGGAATAGATATCAAGCAATAAATGCTCAGGCTAAGAGACACAGAGGCAAAGAACTGATAGACAATGTCCTCCATCATAAAATATTCTCTCTTTTTTAATGTCTGAGATAAGGTATATCAAATTGGGGAAAAAACCCTACAACATACAAGCATACACACACACACACACATATACAAAAACAAATTTAGTCATTAGGCTAGAAGGTTAGTTAATGTTTTGGAGAACATCCTATTGCTGGATGAGATAAAACATAGCAAGCCATAGAAGAAACATATGATTCAGTTTTTATAAATATATACACATGCTAAGCTCTTAATGCTGGGAATTTAAAAATTGTTATCGTTCATGAGAAATATTATAGCTTACTGTCTATTCATAGCTAGCATAGGATTAGGTTTATACATGTGTATGTTTTCATGGACCTAACTGTAACAGTGATTTTTCTTAGCAAATTCTTAGTTCATTTCCTACTTGCTTTGCTATGTCTAAACCCAGATCTTATTTAGATTTAAAGGGCCCCTAGAAATTAAAAATAATAAAATTATCAATGTGGTACAAATTATGACACATTCACAAGAGGTGATATTACAAAAAAGCAAAGTATAAATGGGAAGAAAAGTCCAGATAAAAAAGTAAAAATAATATCTCCCAAACTTTTATTTTTATACTTATCAAAATAATTTGCATGCAAACAGAAAATTATCTGTTTTTTTTATAATAAATGATAACTATACTCACCTAACATACCCTGGTGACTAACTCTTTAAATCCTAATAACTGAAATCAACATTACAGCAAAAATGCTGTTCACTAGTATTTTCACAGTATTTCACTACATATAAAATAAGCTTAAAAATGTTTTCAGCCTTATTATTCTAATTACCTAAACCTAGAAAATCTTGACATTTGGGGAATAAATGTGGCATTTTTATTATTCAAAATAAATTATAAATAAAGCTCCAGATAGCTAAGATCACACAAATGGCAATTCTTCTACATTTCAAGAGGTCAGCTCTTCATAGAAGAATGTCAACAACAACAAAAAATTCACACTAAAATGATACACATGATACACATTTGGGTATATCCAGGAATTTAAGCAACTATGTTATTTTGATAAGGGTAGGCCAAAGTATTATTGATTCCAGGAAAACACAGGCACAGTTGAGTCTAAATGCCCAAGAGATGAATAACTGAAGTAGTACATTAAGAAAAAATCAAACGTAGAGTTTCAAATAGGAACATTTTGAATCTATACTATGGTTTAAAATGGCAGCTGAGTTATAACCAGAGTAGTTTTGGTTTAGTGGAAAAAAAGGCTACAACAAAAAATATCAGCTTGGTCTATTGTCTAGTAACAGAAGTTAGTGCCATTAACAATTCACAACAATACTTTCTTAAAGCCCAAACATCATTTCTACTGCAAGTGAAAATTGCTTAAAGATGTTAGTCCAAGAATAATTCCCACCCCCAACCCTACCAAAAAAGCAAAGTTATGTGTGTACTCCTTCCTCTGTACTTAAGGATTTTCAGATGCATGAAATGATTGAAATCATGAGACAAACATATGAGCTTAAGAAATATCCTAGGATAGATAGCTAGGTATACATTAAGAAGTCTGTTTTATCACACATTTTGATTTAAATGCAACAAGTTTGCTGTTACAAAAACAAAGATCAATATTATCCCTCTCACTTCAAAATTTAAGTATCTAACAAATTAGCAACTCTGCATTCTCAAATTTGAGGAGTAAAATTGATCTTGGGACTCAAGCTCACTTATGGAACCATGTGCACTCTACTGCTATAAACAAGACCATAAGGGTTTTAATGATTTTTTCCATCTATAAAATAATGTTTCAAAATATCAGTGTGCAGTGCAATGAGGTTCATTTCTGAAAAAACTAGACCAGAAGAACCCTTTGGAATGACAAGATCAGAATCTACTGATTCAAAGTATTAGCTAGCCCTAACATTCCAACTCAAACTAGGTGCTTTGTTACATTTTAAGTTTCAAATGAAAATCAGTAATGCACAGCTGTTAAATAGAAAGTGGTAGCAGAGATATATAAGCAGTAGCCCAAGTCTATTTATACAAATGTGTTCTAAGAAAGCCTAAGGTAAAGCATACGATACTTAGGAAAGTTTGTTAATTACAACTATTCATTTGAGAGCCAATATAATAATTGACAACCTCTCAGCTTATAAGTTATGAGTGTTCATTCCTACCAAGCTTGTTCTACTTCTCCTTAGTCATGAGTAACAGCATCTATTTTCCTTAATGTTTCCAGTAGTTGTAGTTTATAGAGGTAGCTGAGCTACTATTCAAAGAAGTTATTCTTTGTGGATGAGGATCTTTGAAATGTTTAAGTTATTCTTTAAGCTACACAAATTCTATTAATGCAATAAAATATAATAGGAAAAAGAAAATGGATGCAAGAAAATTTTGCATTTGGCACCTTGTCTAGATTGATACCTCAAGTATTCTCTTTTAATAAAGTTAATGCACACATCAGGACACACCACAAAGATTTGCTACATATTTACAAGGCACCAACCCTTTCTCACCATTAATGTGAATTAAGCAAATCAATGAAAAGCATATCAAGATTCCCCCCACCCCCAAAAAACTGTAGTATAAATATATACTTCAGTTCACTACAATTAATGAAAGTTTGGCCTGGGAAGAGTAAAATAATCCAGATCGTTCTTACAATATAGAAACTGTAAACATTTAATAGCTGCCTTTAGGATTGGTGTATTGTGCAAAAGTTATTATTACTGGGTATAGGAATCAAAATGGCAAAAACAAACTATATAAAACTCTGTAAGAAGGTGCTATACTTCTGTGATACAAAAGCAAAAGAGGGATAATTCCATTGAGATAAAAATGTCATGCTACTCTTAAGAAGCAGAATGCTCCTTTAATGTAGTAAATCTGTAGTGTGCCTATGTGGTGTGTGTATATGGGGTGTATGTGTGTGTGTGTGTGTTTGCGTGTATGTGTATATGTGTGTGTCTGTCTATGTGTGTGTGTGGGCAGAATTTCTTTTAATTTAAGGCCTAATGAGTAAGGCTTGTTTGAACAAATGAAGTGTGGAGATCAAAAGTCTTGAAACAAATATATACTGGCATAATGGAAAAGCACCAATGTGAAAGGAAGCAGAAGTCCCCACACAACTTGCTTTGTAGATTTCCTGGTAAATTCCCTGCAGTAGAAGGCCATTGAATTTTTAAAATTATTCTAAATTTATTAACTGTTAATAATTCCATCCCATGAGATGGCTAACCCTGGCTTTTTCTGTCATTTTACGCACTCTGCCTGATCTGGATGTACCAAGATTCAGAGGATCCTCAGTGGACACAAAATTGTCATTATCAGAATCATCATTGTATAAAACAGTCCTCCTGCCTTGGTTTCTTGTTTTGATTCGAGGCAGTCTACTGAAACGTCCCGAAAACATGGTATCAAACTCATCATCCGCAATACGTGCTCGCTTGGCTCTAGTGGCTCCTCTAGAGGCACCTCTTCCTCCTCTCCCTCTTCCTCTTCCCCTAGTGCCACCACCCCCTCTGCCTCGACCCCCTCGTCCCCTGCCTCCTCTTCCCCTGCCTCCTCTACTCCATCTACCCCATCTTCCCCATCTTCCTCTTCCTCCTGTGCCTCTCATCTTCCAGTTTCTTTTTCCATTGGCATGTTGTTTTCTGAGTTTTCTTTTAGGTCTAGTTTGTATGAATTTGCTATAGTCATGATCTCCATCTACGTAATCTTGATCTGTTCTGGAAGTTGATTCAGAGTCAGAATCAGAACCACAGGTACTTTCTGAACTTAAACTGGATCCTAACTCTCCACTCTCTGAGGAGGATAGATGTGATTTCTCTTTTGTTTCTTTTTTGTCTTTCTCTTCTCCTCCCATGCTTTCATCTTCTTCTGATGCACTAAGTAGTTTTCTCTTGATTCCTGTTCGGGGCTCTCTGCCATCACCATTTGTAAGAGGTCCATCAAGGGAGTGATCTAAATCAAAATGATTTTTGAAAGTTAAGCTTTGACATTGATAAGATGATTACTTAAGACTCAAAAGTAAAATAAACAGACTATCAAAATATTTACTGACTGAAGATAGTTGTGGCAAAATCATGGAAGGTGGTAAAATAAGAACTTAAATTTGTTTGAAATGGAAGATAGTGAAATTTTGATTTTTGTCTGACTGCTTTTTCGGGGTGGGTATTAGAATATGGAGATAGACTGAAGGGTGGTGATATACCTAGGCAGAAATTTTAATAGGCTGACCTTTAGGACTAATTATGTAAGAACATGTATGAGAAGAGTTTCATTAATTTGTTCAACTATGTGCCACAGACACTGCTTGGATCTTGAATTATGGTAATGAATGAGACAAAGTCCTTATTCTTGTAATTTATGTTTTACTGGGGACAGGTTAACAGATAATGACGTAAATGAATAAGTAGTACAATTTCAATTAGTGATATATGCTATAAAAAAAAGGAAAGAGTTTAATAATAGTGTGAGAGTGTTATTTTAGACAAGGAAGACCTCTCTGAAGTGGTGGGATTTTTTTTTTTTTCAAATGGTAGGGATCAAACCCAGGGCCTCAAGCATGCTAGGAAAGCACTATAAAGTACCCCCAGGCTCCTGAGAAAGGACTTTAAGAAAGAACTGAATGAACTGTGATCTGATGAAAAAATATTCAAGTAGAAGAAATAGAAAGAAAACCAGGATAATCAGAATGGAACAGAAAAATGGGATGGTCGATGACTGACACAGGAGGGATTTACACTAGAGTAAAATATTTGATTTAAATTGACTGCCATGGTTGTTTTATTGAGAACAGGTTATAGAGGGGACAAGATTGGGATTCCATTTCAGTAGTCTGGATAATATATAATGAGGGAGGCACCAATAGAAGTGATAAAACAGATCAACTTTAGAATATTTCCTTCTAGGAGACACCAAAGTAAACTTTTGATTTTTTAAAGGTTGAACTACTGGGACTTGCTGAGGGACTAGATATCAAGTGCTAAAACGCAGAAAAAATGCTAACTCCTTGGTTTTATAGCCTGAGCAACTGTGTAAATGGTGGATATATTTTGCTAAGTTGTAATACTATGGTGGAACAAGTTTGAGCAGGGTGCTATAAAAATCAGGCTTCCAGTTATGGATGGTAAAGGAGTTCCAAGAAAAGATAATGAAGAAAAAAACAGATTGGAGATTATGCAAATGTAGAAAACATGCTTACCTGTGTAAGGCCCTGGGTTCAATTTTCAATACCCTCAAAAGGAAAATAAAATTTACAAAGTAGGTAGATATATCAGTTGGAGCTTATGAGAAAGGATGGATCTGAAGACAAAATTTTGGTAATTTTCAATAGATATTTAGGGTCATGGCAACTGGAAGAGCTTACTGAAAGAGCAAGTATAGAGAAAATGGCCAAGGATGGCAATGTGGGATGTTTTACTTAAAGGTAAAGAAGAACCAGCAAAGGTAATTGAGAAGAAACAGACAATGAGGTTAGAAGAAAACAGAAGAGTACACTAAAAGGAAGAAAGACTTGGGTTGTATAATGTATACAATGATAAGTTTAATCTAGTAATTTAGTTGTTATGGACTAAATAATGCCCCCATCAAAATTCTATGTTGAGGCCCAGACCCCTAATGAGACTGCATATAGAAATTGGGGCCTTTAAGGAAGTAGGTAGTTAATAAAGGTTAAATAAAGTCATAAGGATGTCACCAGTAGGACTGGTGTTATTATAGGTGGAGGAGTAAACTCAGAAACCACCCCCTTTCTCCATAAAGGATCATATAAGGACACAATGAGAAGGTGGCCAATTATTAGCCAGCAAAAAAGCCCTCATCAGACACTAACCCTTATCCATTTTGATTCCTTGGACTGAGAGCCTCTAGAATTGTGAGACAATAAATGTCTGTTGTTTAAGTTACCCAATATATGGAACATACTCATCACAGCAAAAGTGACTAATATATTTGGCTAGAGACCAAGATAATAGCAACAGATAACAGATAAGAACATTAGTGGGGGGTGTCATTGTAGCTCAGTAGTGGAGTGCTCACCTAGCATGTGTAAGATACTGGGTTCAATCTTCAGCACCATATAAAAATAAATTTTAAAAAATAAAGGTATTGTGTCTATCTGCAACTAAATTTTTTTAAAAAGGAGCATTAGAATTCACCAAACTTGATTACTGGCTGAATATAAGGAGTAAATGGAGAGTCAAATGCATTATGAAGACTGGGGATGTATCTTGGTAGTACAATGCTTGTCTAAATGAATGAAGGCCCTGGGTTGAATCACCAGTACCACAAAAACAAAAGAAAACTGTGAGATAAGTTGAATGACTAGGAAGAAGGTGGTACCATTAACTCAAATAATAAGCACACAAAAAGAAGTGAACTTGAGATGAAAAGATGTTAAGCACTGAAGAATTTTTTTTAGGGAGCAACTAGAAATGAAACCAGTTAGAATAAAGAGATGTTTGATCTGGGCATATGTACTTGGAGAGTCACTGGCATTAAGGTAACTGTTATAGTCTTTAGATTCTTTTCTTTGGAGAGGACAAAAATAAACTAAATCCAGGGGCAAACTGCAAACAGAAAATAGGGCCAAAGAGAAGAAAGTAAATACAGGTGAAGCAGAGATACAAGAATATCAGAAGAGTATAGAAACCTGGAAGTAGAGTTCATAGAGGAGGTAGTCAACTGTATGCAATGATACAAAGATAAACAATATAAAGACTAAGAAAAGGACACTGGTTGACCCTTGAATAATACTGGGGATTTTGAGGAGAACAGATTCTGGAAAGTGGTTAGAACAGAAGCTAAATTACAAAACTAAAGGAATATGTAGATGGAAAGAAAATAGAGGAAAGAAATATAGGCTATTCTTTCTAAAAACATATCAGTGATAGAAAGGGCAAAATGGGAGAAGGCAGTAGCATGAGTTTTCAAAGAGTAGCAAGATCAGAGAATAGCCGGGAATGGTGGTGCACACCTGTAATCCCAGCAGTTTAGGAGGATAAAACAGGAGGATCCCAAGTTCAAAGCCAGCCTCAGCAACATGGTGAGACCCTGACTCAAAATAAAAATTAAAAGGGCTGGGGATGTGGTTTGGTGGTTAAGTACCCCTGGGTTCAATCCCCAGTTTAAAAAAAAAATCAGAGGAGAGAGTAAAGATATGGATAGGGAAAAACAAAGGCACATTAATTTCAAGTAATAGGGTATTTTGATATTTTTTTCTCATTAATATAAATTATATCTCTAGACTCTATTTTTAAGTTACATGGTGCTTATAACAATGTATAGTTGATTTCAATTAAAATGTGCATAAAATTAAATCCATATTCCAATAAAAGCATTTGTAAAAACATACTAAATATTCTCACAAACTTCAAATAGTTGAAAATACTAGAACTGTCTTTGAATATGTTTAGGGATCATAACATATAGAACTAAGTATAATAAGAAAATTTTGGTAATGATAACCTTCAAGTATTTATAATAATCTATGTCCCTGACAAGGACTAAGATGGATGCACATGGTAATGAATTAGGTCAATGATTTCTTTGTCAACACTGAAATTTTTTTTTCAAATAAAAAGTTATATGGAAGATCATTATAGGAAATAATAAAATGGCTTAGTTCATCTGGTTAAATGTGTAAGACTTTTCAGGGAATTTCTGAAGTACCTCTATGTATCCCCAGGGCATAATCTGAAAATCAATAACAGTGATATAGCAGGCACCTAGGGAAGAAAATATCTGAGCTATATAACTAGATAACCATAGGAAGGCAGGAGAATTGGATACTGACTGAAAGGAGGATCATTTCTCAATTTAGGCCAACTTTTGTTTTACTGGAATAGTCCATAAAAATGTGAGAAATATTTCAAGATGACTTTACAAACTTTTCCCTTCTTATTAATATGGTTTACTAATGAAAAATCCTAAATGTGTTTAAGTGTATGGTTCTTCTATGTTTGGGGAAAGAATTCCTCATTTAGTGATTTTCTTCCTATTTATTTTAAAAGACTAAAACATAGCCAGGCATGGTGGCACATTCCTGTACTACAAGTGGCTCTGGAGACTGAAGCACGAGGATTCTGATTTCAAAGCCAGCCTCAACAATTCCACATAGTGAGACCCTGTCTCAAAATAAATGATAATAATAATAATAATAATAATAATAATAATAAAAGGGCTGGGGATGTGCCTCGGTGTTAAAGTGCCCCTGAGTTCCATCCCTGGTACCAAAACCAAAAATGACTAAAACATGATGGGCACAGTGGCACACACCTATAATATTAGCTACCTGGGAGTCTGTGGCAGGGGGAATCAAGTTTGAAGCCAGCATTAGTGAGACTCTATCTACAAATTTTAGGCCAGCCTAGGCAATGTAACAAGACCCCATCTCAAAATAAAATAAAGGGTTGGAAATATGGTTGGCTAACAAGCATGAGGCTCTGGTTTCAATCCCTGGTACCATAAAAACAACTATGAGGACATACTAGATTTTACTACTCTAGCACATGAGCTTTCAAATGATTCATCTTCCATCATAGGAGAATGAAGAAATGAATGTCCTGTTCCATATTTTTTTCCTACCTTGTTTCACTGGCAAAACTCTATTTCGAAATGATTTGGCTTTTCCTGGATCATGGCTATTTCCATTTCGGCTATATCCACTGAAGCTCGATGAAGAAAATGGCCCATCTAGTTCATCATCAAGCAGATATGATGAAAATCCTTCAGCAGCATCTGAAACTTTCATTTTAAACAACTTGTTAGGTTGACATAATTTCATGTTTTCAGGAAAGTTAAATAGGCTGCTTTTATAACTATGTATCTGCTATTTTACTTTAAAATAAATATTATAAGTTACTATAAGAAGGAAGTATGTATATTTTCAGGAAAATTATCATTCTGTTAAGCACAAAATATCAGATAAATCTTCTCCAAGGAAACCATCTCCAACAATATTGAATGAATGTTCTGAAATAGTATAGATAGTAAAAATCATATAGTCACAGAATTCCCAAACTAAGAGCCATTAAAATGTATCTGTCTAACAAATCAAATTATGTGGCCTATATCCAGGGCCACACTGCTAAGCAAATAGAACTAGAACTAAAACACATTTTTCTAAATCCAAAATTATTCCTCTTTTCATTAAAAGCTATGCTACCTCTTCCATATCCTTAATATCCATAATTAATTTATATACAGAACACTAAAGCAAAAAAAACATATTTACCAGGAGATGAGAAAGGAGAACTAGTCCTGGCATAAGTCACTGAGGTATTCTGGTCATTTTTAGGTTGCAACTTCATTTGTTTCTGTTTCCCTTTTGGACTATAAATAAAAATATGTGATGAAGAACATTTTTTTCTGTTAATAACAAATAATGATAGACAGTATGCTATAAAATGCTTAAGTTGACTAAAGAGGAAATACCCCCAAATTCAAGCTTTGAATTGATTCAAATTTGTAATTTGACAAATTTAAGCTTTGTTTAATAATTTTTCTTAAAGAATTTGGTACAGTAAAATCCACATAAACAATGCTTTGGTTACTAAATCCATCTTACCCAGACACAAGAGTTCTGGGAAAAATGACCACTTAGGATTTCCTCAAACTATTTATAAACTTTGAGAAATGAGGTATACATACAAAATGCTCTGAAACCAGAAAATGAATGCTGCATCAGTATAATATACCTAGGAGCTCTGGTACTAGATAAGGAACTGCTGCTGCTTCTTAGACGTTTTCTGTACCGTGGCCTTCTCCTCTTCTGACTCTGGATTGCTGACTTATATTCAGAGATGATAGTTTTAATATGATTTTCAAATAAGGCAGATAATCGAAGTGTCATACTATAGATCTGAAAAGGCAGAAATTTTACCAATTACTTTAATTATGTAAAAAAATGGTACAAATATGGCTGGACCAATATCAGCATAATCATTTCAAACAAATATACACTTTATTTATTTACTTGAGAAACTCTTCCTGAAGAATAAAAACAAGACATATTTTCACAATAAAATTAATGAATATTTTGAAAACACATATTTAGTTGTTCTGAAGAATAGAAAAAAGAATCAAACATTGAGGAAATTTTATCTGTAGTAATATTCTAAAGGACAATTTATAAGAGGTACCATAAACATAAAAATATGCATTTATCTTTGGCTAATAAATTTACCTCTGAGAATGTGTCTTATGAAAATATTAGGGAATTGAACACAAAATTATGTTCAAGGATATTTAAAATGTTAGCCATAACCTTTATTCAGATAAGTAAAAAACTGGAAAAACCTATATCTTTAGCAACAGGCAGTGGTTAAATAATATAAAATAACCACAAAATAGAATACCATTGAAAATCTTCTTTTCACAGAGTTATAACATGTAAATAATAGAAAGATCTTAAAACATAAAAACCTACTGTTTAAAAGAATACATAAATATATGTGAGGATATGTGTTAATAAGAAACATTTTTAGTATATGTATTAAATATTATTTGGGAAAAAAAACAATGAGCTATACAGCTGATTGCTTTTTCTTTTTTCATTATTATTGGTCTTTTTAGTTATACATGCCAATGGGATTTGACATAATTCTTTTTACTTCTCTGTATTTCCCAAACTTTCTACGAAAAAATGTATATCACTCTTAACAATCATGATTAAAGGATAAAAAGAAAATGTGAAAAAAAAACTATGCCTCCAGAATTTAGAATGAATGGGCAAATATACATACTATGCAACTCACTTAAAATTTAATGAGATACCAGTGAACAGACAAAAAATATTATTTTTGTCCTCAAGATATTTTAAGCTCTGTCAAAATATAAGGTATTATTATATGTGAGTATGAATGAACAGTTAAAATTTCCCAACGTGGTTCACTGTTTGTTATAATAAAGGTAAAATAAACATTCAGAGCTAATCAAAAAGTTTTATAGAAATTAATACCATCAACTACCATTATATTTAATGAGTAATTTATTGGATATATTAAAGGGCATTCAAATTTATATCTCTTCTTTCCTTCTCTTTTCTCTGGAAGGTGTAAGTATTATTAAAGACTAAAGAAAAGGTAGATATGAGAAAGAAAAAATGTGCTTCATTTTAGTATGATTATGTTAAATGTATCTTTATGTATGCATAATAAAAAATACACATTTCAGAGAAGATACTGAAAACTAAATCTCAGTAACTATGTCAGAAGTGTAGTAAATACTTAATTAGCAATTTCAAAAATGTTGGAAGAAAACTGCCAGTTATGTATGTCATTAAATGCTTAATTAACCCATCTAATAGTGTTTTTCATACCCTTGATTTTTTATTAGAGGTATAAGCTTTGGAGTTGCTGAATATTTGGCGAACATCCTTATAAAATTCCAGAGGACTACCATAGTTTCCTGCTTCTAAAGTTTCTTTCACAGTGCTGAAGTCCATAGGTGTATCTACAACATCTTGATAATCCTACAAAGAATAATGTATTACATTCAAATATCCAAACTACATAACAATAGTAAATAATACATTGGACGGAGATTTGCATTACATACCAATGTAATCCACCATGAAATGAACACATCATTTTTCAGCCTGCCAACTACCTTCCCCCAGCTCCAAACCATAATTTGGTTCATAGCAAAAAATGTAGGGTCTATGGAAGAGCCTTAATCCTACCAACGCAGTCTTTAATCATACATTATTTTGAAGGCATAGAATATAAAATACATAGTCACTGGCTTTATTTTCACAGAGTCCACAATATGGAATTCGATTTCCTGCTTAAAGGCTGATGTAACTTACAACACTTGGCCAACTGTTTTATTAGAGAAGATGGAATTGTGCAGGCATAATTAAATGGTTCCACTATACAAATTAGCTATGTATTTCCAAGTTTTCCAGCTATGAGGACATTTTTACTTGAAGAGTAATTAGCAACTGAAGATCTCGATTTCTTTTTCCTCTGTACTTTTTGTCTCCTTTTTATTGGTTCTTTTTAGATACATAACAATAGAATTTATTCTGACATAATTATAAAGACATGGAATATAATTTATTCTTATCCAGTTCTTATATTCGGTCCCTTTATCCTCCCCTGCTCTCATCCTACTACGATAGTGATCTTTCTGCTATTCATAGTTTTTTACTTTTAATTAGTATCTAGTGGATGTAATTGATGGTGAGATACACTGTGATATATTCATGTATTTACATAGGAATGTTATGCCAGATTTATTCTGTCTTTCTCAGTCCCATCCGTCTTCACTTCCTTTCATTCCCCTTTGTTTACTCCATTGATCTTTCTTCAATTCTTTTTTATTTCCTCCCCCAACACCTTATTTTGGGTCAGCTTCCACATATCATAGAAAATATTTGACATTTGGATTTTGAGGACTGTCTTATTTTACTTAGCACGACAGTCTCCAGATCCATCCATTTTCCTGCAAAGGACATGATTATATTTTTATTTATGACTGAATAAACTGCATTGTGTATATATATACCACATTTTCTGTATCTATTCAATTGTTGAAGGGCACCTAGATTGGCTCCACAGCTTAACTACTGTGAATAGTGCTGCTATAAATATTGATGTGTCTGCATCACTGTAGTATGCTGATTTTAAATCCTTTGGATATAAACTGAGCAGTGTGAGTAGTGAATAGCTAGGTCAAATAGTGGTTCCATTTATGACTTTTTAAATGTAAAAACTAGCCTTTTAAAAAAATTTTTAGCCTATTTCTAAGCTGACATGTTGGAGGTGTTGGTCCTACATTTTCTTCTGTTCTAATTCCTAGGTCTCTAATCCACTTTGAGTTTTGTATAGGGTAAGAGAAAGAGGTTAAATTTTCCCAGCACCATTTGTTAAAAAGGCTATCTTTTCTGCAATGTATGTTTTTAGCACCTTTGTCCAGTATCAGATAATTGTAATTATGTGGGTTTGTCTCTGTGTCTTCTATTCTATTCCATTATTCTCCATACCTTTCTTTGGTGCCCATACTTTTTTTTTTTTAACTATAGCTCTGCAGTATACTTTGAGGTCCTGTGTTGTGATGCCTCCTACTTTACTTTTCTTGTTGTGTCTCTTGTTTTTCCAAATGAATTTCATGAATGTTCTTTCTATTTCCATAAAGAACATCATTGGGATTCTGATGGGAATCACTATTGAATCTATATAGCACTTTTGGTAATATGGCCATTTTTACAATACTAACTATGCATATCCAAGAACATGGGAGGTCTTTCCAACTTCTAAGGTCGTCTTCAATTTCTTTCTTTCGTGTTCTATAGTTTTCATTTTTAGAGGTCCTTCACCTCTTTTGTTAGGTTGATTCCCAAGTATTTTATTTTTTTGAGGCTATTGTGAATGGGATACTTTTTCTAGTTTCTTTTTCAGAAGGTATATAATATATAAGGTATATAAGAACGTGACTGATTCATGGGTGTTGATTTTGTATACCACTATTCTGAATTTATTTATGAATTATAGAACTCTTCTAGTAGTTTTTTTGTGTTCTTCTAAGATCATGTAATTGGAAAATAGAAGTAATTTGAGCTCTTCTTTTCCTATTTATATGTCTTTAACTTTCTTTATTTATCAGATGCCTCTGACTGGTGTTTCAGGGACTAAGTTGAATAGGAGTGGTAAAAGTGGGCATCCTTGTCTTGTTCCTGATTTTAGAGAACATGCTTTTGAGTTTTCTCCATTAGGAATAATGTTGGCCTGGGCTGGGGTTGTGGCTCAGAGGTAGAGCACTCGCCTACTATGTGTGAGGTACTGGGTTCAATCCTCAGCACCACGTAAAAATAAAATAAAGATATTGTGTCCACCTATAACTAAAAATAAATATAATAAAAAAGCAAACTTTTCTTTGAAAAAAAAAGAATAATGGTGGCCTTGGGTTTGTCATATATAGCTTTTACAATGTTGAGGTATACTCCTTCTATCCCTAGTTTCTCTACTGTTTTAAACATGAACAGGTGCTGTACCTTGTCAAATGCTTTTTCTGTATCAATGGAGATAATCATGTAATTCTTATCTTTAAGTCTATTTATCTGGTGAATTACATTTATTGATTTCTGTATTCTGAACCAATCTTGAATCCCTGGGAGGAAACCCATTTGATTACTTTTTTTTAAGAGAGAGAGAGAGAGAGAGACAGAGAGAGATAATTTTTTTTAATATTTATTTTTCAGTTTTCGGTGGACACAACATCTTTATTTTATTTTATGTAGTGCTGAGGATTGAACCCAGCACCCCACGCATGCCAGGCAAGGACGTAGCTCAAGCGGTAGCTTGAGCCACATCCCCAGCCCAAGTGTACTAACTTATTAATGTGTTTTTATGCAGTTTGCCAATATTTTATTAAGCATTATTGCATCTACAATCAGGTGTATTGGTCTGAAGTTTTCTTTCATTGATGTATCTGTCTGATTTTGGTATCAGGGTGATACTGGGTGCATAAAATGAATTTGACAGAGTTCCTTCCTTTTCTATTTCATGAATAATTTGAGGAGAATAGTATTAGTTCTTCTTTGAAGGTCTCATAAAACTTAGTGCTGAGTATCCATCTGGTCCTTGACTTTGGAAGGCTTTTGATTGTTGCTTCAATTTCATTACTAGAAATCAATCTGTTTAAGTTTTCTATATCCTCCTTGTTCAATTTGGGTAGGTCATATATCTCTAGGAATTTGTTCATATCATCAAGATCTTCTAGCTTATTGGAGTATACATTTTCAAAATAATACTAATGATCCTTCGGATTTCCTAAGTTTCTGGGTGATATTTCCTTTTTCATCTCGGACTTTTGATAATTTGAGTTTTTTCCTCTTCTTGATATTTTGGCTAATCATTTATCAATTCTGGTTATCCTTTCAAAAAATCAACCCCTTGATTTGTTGCTCTTTTGTATTTTTTTAATCCCAATTTCATTGATTTCGGCTCTGATTTAATTTTTCCTGTCTTCTAATGATTTTGCCGTTCATTTGTTCTTCTTTTTCTAGGGCCTTGAGATGTTAGATTATTTATTTGGTATCTTTCTATTCTTTTAGTTTATCAGCTCAATACTATGATCTTTATACTGTCAAAGATATTTTTTTAAATTTTTTAGTTGTAGTTGGACACAATAACTTTATTTTTATTTATTTATTTTTATGAAGTGCTGCGGATTGAACCCAGGGCCTCGCACATGTTAGGCGAGTGCTCTACCCCTGAGCCACAAGCCCGGTCCTGTCACAGAGATTTTGATATGTTATTTCATATTCTGATTTACCTCTAAGTATTTTTTATTTCTCCCCCGATTTCTTCTGTATCCATTCATCATTCAAAAGTGTATTATTTAATCTCCAGGTGTTAGTTTCTATTTTTTATCTTTTGGGTAGTACTAGGATACCAGGAATTAAACCCAAGGTCTTTTGAACACTAGGCATGCTCTGTAGCACTGAGCAACACCTCTGACTCTCCTTTTTGATATCTGTGTCTGTGTTTGTATGTGGTGGTAGGGATTTAACCCAGGACTTTGTGCATTTTTTATTTTTTAATCAATGTGTTATTTTTGCTTCATCTGAAATCCTCTGGCTTAGAAGTTCAGAATTTAGTTTGATTTTTTTTAGGAGAAAGGGAAGATTCCATATTAAATTAAAAGATTTTAAGTCTAGCTAATATTAGAGTTATCATATGGAATAGTATTTGGTATTTATACCTATATACATATGCTATAGTCCTCAATATTTAAGTTTTGAAGTAAAACCCACAATCAATATTAGAACCCTCATTCTACTTAGAGGGATTAAAAAGTAAAATCACATTTCCCTTAAAGAAGAAATTAAAAGAGCCAGAAGTAGGGGCAGAGAAAATTATTCTAAATAAGAGAAGACAACATTTTCCAAAGAATGAGAACCCTTAATTGCTCTAAATGTATTATCTTATTTTTTAAATCAGAAAAAAGTCCAAAAGAATATTCTCACACAACATGGTTTATGAAACACTAATATTTTTATAAAGGCAATTTTTGGGACTTCTGTAATACTATTAAAACCCAGACTCAGCCTGCTTGTTGAATGAACTCCTAGTGGGAATAATCAGGTGCACTACAGACAAAATCATATTGTATAATTGATGTTTTCTACTCTGCTGCATTAAATTTAGTCTATATAAACAAATAAACATCTAAATGGATACTATAAGGAACAACTTTAAGAAATTGTTAAAAACAAAAAATAAAGATAAAAAAATGAACAAATATGAGAAGAAAACAGAATTAGAAGGCAATTTTAACAAGTTACAAAGGGCATAGTATGTTTTAAAAAAACACATACAAAACAACCACCAGCATATATATTTTTAAAGGCAAATAAGCCTACCTCAGATAGAGATGGATCTTGTTGTCTTTCTGGAACAACGGACTCTGAGGATTCTCCTTCTTGCTCTTGATGGCCCTATTAGGGTAAAGATCATGCATTTTTCCCCCAGATCACCACTACAAAAATATCAGGTCTTGTAATACAACCACAACTTAAGGCTAAAAAATCCAAAAATAGAAATAATATTTTATAGGTTGTACTTTAATGTGAAGGAATTCTGCATTCACCATTATTTTCTGCTATAAAAAATAAGACTAGTGTGTTCTGCCCAAACTCTCTAAAAACAAAAAACAAAATGAGCTTTGTCTAACATAATATTGTTCCTTAAATATCCTTTCCAAACTGAATCCCATGAATACAGAGAATATGGATGGTTGTTAAGCTTAGCTGATGCTCTGATGTATTTCTGAAATATTGCCATATTTTTCTATGAAAAAGTTTAAAAAAGACTTGTTATTTAATAAAAGGTAATGAAACATATAAATAGATACATTCCTAGAGGAGAAATCCTATAACCTACTTTCTCATGTTTTTAATGTTTGTTGAAAAGTAATATTCGTATGTTGGCTACTCTAGTGACCATGTTTATTATAAACTAAATAGGATTGACATGTAATTAAGTATTCACGCTGAATAAAAGTATATCATAAATTAGCAATATGTGTTCAAGAAATATCTGAAATAAAAGCAGGAAAGAATAGCAAAGAAATTTATTCAAATTTGGTTTTTAAATGTATAATAATTTATGTACCTAGTACATGAAAGCCATTTTAAAAAGTCATGACTAATCATAATTTAAAGATAGAAGTATGGAAGGAAATAAAGAAAAAAGGGGGAAATTGTACTTACCTAGATGCTAGCATGGACATTTAAGGAAAATTATTATATTGGCAATTATTTAAACAAATGCATGCTTACTGGCAAAGGAGGAGGATCAGCTGGATATCGAAATGGCTCTGAGTCTTCACGTTCATAAATGAGGCTCAAAAGTTCTTTGCATTGTTTTTTCCAAGCATCAGGATTACACTTCAAAGACTGTCTTCTGCCTCGGCATTTGACCTATAGATTTTTAATAGAATTATATCTAAAGGCTATGCCTTTAACTTTTCACTGACTTTTTCATGTATCCCTAGTGTTAATATATTTGTGTAAAACAGAGCAGCCACTATTTAAAAGCTTATAACATTCTCACTGAAAACAAAACAAAACAAAAAAAAGATAAAACCACTAGACATTGCATTTGTAGAAATGGCAAGATTCTAGAATTCTGAATTTTTATTTTAAAAAACCTGAATCTCAAATAAAGTACAAAAAAAGAGAAGAAATGAATGCTTTTCCTATACAAAGGTAATAGATTTATAGATTTAATATTTCTTGGTAGTCAAGTTTACTTGACAAGGGCACCATCAATTGTTCAGGACAATTTTTTAAAACTAAATCTTTTATGGCCATGATATTCTAATCTTATAATTTGCTGCCTTCTGTTATGATCTCTTTCAATATTTTAAAGAATATTGTTCTTTCTATAGAATAACTTTCATGTCTAATTATCATGGAGAAGAAATATGCAGAAAAGAGTTAACATGAGAGGCCTGAGGTTAATGTCTTTAGCAGGGCTTCACTTAAATGGTTAGCCCATGGCTGACATTTGGAAACTTCCTTATAAAGGTAGTATAAACTTATTATAAAGGTAGTATAAACAATTTGATTTGTGCTAGATACCTACTTTCTCCTGGGAATCTGAAATCTTGGTATATGCTAGTTAGATAGTTTCTACATAACTAATACCTAATAAAATCTTTGAGGACAGCGTCTAATATAACATACAGATTGCTTCATTTTCATTTCTAGGAGAATGACCTCATAGGAGAGGGATAATAGATGGAAACCTGCTTATGGATTCCTCCAGACTCTGCCATTGTCTTTCCCCCTATGACCCAGCAATGTATGCATACTGAGTTACTGTAAAAAAAAAATCTTAGCCATGAGTAAAACTATAACCTTAGTACCAAGAGTCCTTCTAGCAACTCTCCAATGTGGAATTGCTCTTTGGAATCTCTGACACAGTAAGTCTGAAAATGTTTCTTCTCAGTAGTTCACTTAGTTACCTACCCTTCTTCCAGATGAAGTACCAGGACCATCTGAATCTAAATCAACCATTTCTGTATCCTAAGTTAAAAGAGGAAAGTATGAGGAGATGTTAAGTTTTACAAACTAGAAACCTACAAGTAAATGGCAAATATAATCATAATCAACTTTCCTCAGTGGAGCAGGCAACAAAACAAAGGCTGAAGGGAGACTTACCCCAAACTTTGCCAATATACTGTGAACAATTTGAAAATGATATTGGGAGAACTTAATAAGATTTCTCTTCAAATTAGAAAAGGAAACAACAGAAAAGTTGTAGTGACTGGAGAACGTTGTTATCTGTGTTAGTATTTCTTATGACACGTTCACTTAATAAAATTAGAAAACACTCATACTCATAGTCAATTATTTGTTATTTCAAGGAATAGATCTCTTTTCTGTAGGGAAATATAACTTTTTACTTAGCCAGAGATTCAGTTAATTGTCTCCCTGAGGGATAGTTTTTTTAATACAAGTAGTCAAGGCCTATACCACTGGTGATGGCAAAGCACCTAGGTTAAGAGCTACTAGTAAAGTAACTAATGAACTATTTATATTCCTTTCTAATATCAGTAGTTAAAAAACAAAGCTGTTAAATTATATTTTTCTTTAGTTATCTATCCTAATCCAAGTAGTGCTAGTTTGACAAAAAATTCTTGAAACATCAAATCCTATGTTAAAATACATTTATGATAAAGGTCAGAGAAAATAGAGGAAATGATATTGATAAACTTTTCTTGGCTTTCAAGAGGCTAATATCTAATTTGTGTATTGTGTTTTCCTTGTTATTATTATGAAAATAAGATTTAACCCCAATAATACAATGCTTTATAGTCAGATACTTTCATAAAAGGAAAAAAAAAAAGTGCCGTGATGTAGCTCAGAGATAAGGACTTGCTTAGTATGCATAAGGCCCTGTGCTCAATTCCTAATACTACACACACACACACACACACACACCCCCCAAAATAAACATGTAAAATATCTCATGCCATTGCAATAAGATCTAGCATAATTGAGTCATTTCTCCCTGGGATGAACTGTTTTCCAGTAAAAATTTTGAATTACCAGTTTTCAATATTATTCCAATTTCTTATCTTGTTTTGGTTTCTATCATAAACTCTGGTCAAATATGGTTTTATGTAAGTTAGGAACAATGATTGGTAAGGAAACACATATGTGAAATTCTGTTGAGAATATAAATTCCATTTTATTCAGCAAAGACTACTTTATATTTAGAAATTTATAGAAAGAAATAAAGCTGCAACTTCATGAAACTTAAATATTAGATGTTTAATCTATCATTATAAAATAATTTAATATTTTACATACAATGCATAGAAAATAAAACCCCTAATCAAATTTTCATCAACTAGATATTCTTTTAAAATATTGAGTGCTTTGTCATTTTTTTTTAAGGATCAGAAAATAAAGTATTAATTTCTCCTCACTGAAACCCACTGAGTTATACAGGATGACTGGCTTCCTGACCTTGACTAAACCCTCTAGCATGATTATATTTTTGTATAGTCCATTTGAAATAGGTCAAAGCATTTAATATGTCTTTAGCAGGGCTTTACTTAAATGGTTGGCCCATGGCTCACATTTGGAAATTTCCTTTATTATGGAGGTGGTATAAACAATGTGATTTGTGCTAGATACCTGCTTTCTCCTGGGAAATCTGAAATCTTGGTATGTGCTAGTTAGATAGTTTCTACATAACTAGCACCTAATAAAATCCTTGAGGACTAAGCATCTAAAAACATAGAGATTGCTTCATTTTCATTTCTAGGAGAATGACCTCATAGGAGAGAGATAATAGATGGAAACGGGCATATAGATTCCTGCAGACTCTGCCAGTGTCTTTCCCCCAAGAACCAGCAATGTAAAGAGTGATTTGACAAAAAACAAGTGATTTGACAAAAAACAGTCAGCTTCCAAAAATCTTTTACTGCTTACAGCCAATTGTAATATTTATGTATGACACTTACTACAAATAACAGAAAATGAATTCATTACTATTTATCATATCATGTTTCTTACCTCCTCTCCATCAGTACTGTTTAGTTCTTCTGCTTTAATTTTATTATAAGTATCCAGTATATCAGTACAGCTCTGATCCCTAAGAAACAAGTCAAAATACATTTCTACTTATTTATTTATTTATTTCTGGTATCAGGGATTGAACTAGAGGGGCTTAACCACTGAACCACATCCCCTTCCATTTTTATTTTGAGAAAGTGTCTCTCTGAGTTGCTTATGTCTTTCTTAAGTTGCTGAGGCTGGCAGCAATCCTTCTGCCTCAGCCTCTTAAGTACCTAGAATTACAGATCTACATCACTGTGCTCAGCCATTTCAATAATTTTTAAAAAGCTGTAAGTTAGTCTCTTAGAAGGAAACAAATGCTTCTTACCCAATAAATCGAAGTAAAACATCAGTTACAATTTTGGCTGCTTTAACTATAGGACTGTCTGGCTCATTGAAAGTCCTAGCATTATGCTCAATGTAGCGCACCTCCCACATTAATGCTGATATTCTCCTACAAAAGAAAAAATATCCTATGTTACCTTTGTCTGATACATTTAAACTACATTCTAAGAATATGCAACAGAAAAAGTAGGCACTTAATCATTTTATGTCAAAGGAGATCCAATATATTAATGTCTCAAATATGTAACTGATGAAGGCTAAAAAAAGGGATGATACAATTTCAGAATTTAAAGCACAGGAGGGAATTTTGAAATACTAGACAGCCTATTAAAACTAGAAGAGAACTGATCCAGGACACTGTGGGTAAAGAGTGATTTGATAAAAAACAAACAAAAGTATGCTGTGATAAAGACAAAATAATGTTTCGTTTTCAGAAGAAGGGGAGAAAGAAAAAAATAAACCAGGTTATACAGAATGACAGCTTGTTCATAATATTTAGTATTGAATAATATTAAAATGTTGTAAAAATACATTCAATTCTTAATTATAAGAGGCAGACTAACCAGTTCATGGGATACTAAGATTAGGGTGAAGTGGACTTCAAATAGAGAAGAACAAAGAACTATCTTCCAAGACCTCCCATAATCATTCCCCTCCCAACCAAAACCAAGGAAAAAGTAACTTGGTTCTTTTACTACATATATTTTAGGATTGGTTATTAAACCTAATTAACTACTACCTAATGCCCCAAAGAAGATTTAGACATCCTCTATATCTATGTACAATCTCCCTCTCCCTTTCCCTGTCCCCTCCCCTCTCTCTTCTTTTTCAGTACTTGGGATTGAACCCAGAGTCTCATACATTCTAGGTAAGCAATCTACAACTAAACTGCATCTGTAGTCCTCTTTATTTACTTATTTTTAATTTTCAGACAGGGTCTCTCTGAGTTGTGCAGGCCAACCTAAAACTTGAAATACTCCTGTTTCAGTCTCCAGAATGGCTAGGATTACAGGTGTGCAGCACTGTGCCTGGCTTTCTGTAGCATCTTAATTATGATGAATCCATAAAACATCTAATTTGCCTTTAATAAACTAAGTTAACTTCACTTTTCATTTTACAACCTAATTATGCATGCTACCCATGTTTTCCTCTTTGTCTTCCTTTCCTATACCCTTTTCACCCTGGAAAAGTGGAAACCGATTAAATAAAAGAAAATTGGTGTTCCACAGTTTTAGAAGAAATTTTAGAGTGAGTCATTGGATGATTATTTAATACCATAAAAACACGATCTCAACAAAGCAAGTCATACTCATAAAACTGGATTTTTAAATAAAACTAAACAAACCTATAAAAGCGATTTTCAAGTCTCCGCCTGATGGTATTGAGGTCAGTTGGATAAGCAACTACAGTACAATACAAGGGGTAGGCACTGAGATCCACTGGAACAGCAAAAGGGCTGGCAAAATCTACAAAATTACCAAAATCAAAAATAGTTATAAAAGACACTAATATTAAATGTTAACAGTAATAAATAAATAAGGGCAAAATTCTAAATTCAAAAACAATGATGATTCAATTGTATGTTTTTCTTTTTTTTGACATAATATCGATGAATCATGCACAAAACACTAGTTAAACTCAGGTAAAAGAAAACAAAATTAAAGGAGCACAATGTTGAACTTTAGATTGCTAAGTCTTTTCTGGATAAAACAACAAAACTTTTTAAATGATATATTTCTGAAAACATAACTATTCATGTGGGTAAAATACATTATTCACACACTGTCTTTATCAAGGAACCCCATCCAAGATCAGGTTCAGGAAATTAGCAGCTAGAGAGTCAAAATGACTCAAGAAAGAAAAAGACACATGCCTGCCTTCAATATTATCCCCCAGAATACTGAAAATATTTATCAGTCATTATTTTGACCAAGCATACAAAAATGTTAATATCTGGCTGGGGATATAGCCGAGTGGAAAAGTGCTTGCCTGGCATGTGTGAGGCCCTGGGTTCAATCCCCAGCACCACAAAAAATATTAATATCAAAACTAGTGTAAGAAAATGCATTTCCTATTATAGAACTTAAAATTCTGCTCAGCTTAGCTTCCTTCAGTTGTCTTATTTGTTTGTTTATTTATTTATTTTTGCATTTACCATACCCAGGGAAAGAAGGTGGTTTATGCCCTGAATAACTCTTTCACATTCCTCATCTCTAGAATGAGCCCCCCACTCTCCTTCCTGGGGTTTGTATAGCAAAGCAGTCAATTCCTCTTGGGAAACAGGAACACCAGCACCAACTTCATCTGGAAAGGCAGCTAGGTATTAAGATGAAAAATTAGAAATGATTAGTGTCTAATATCATATTATAGTAATTTTATTTTTAAAAGAATTATAATTTGACTTTAAAAGCATATTTACTTCCTTCTGGAATTGGCTCCATATCCCAGGGACTCATCTTTTCTCTCTCATTATTGTCCCAGCTATTGAAAAACAATGAGATAAAAATTAAGTTTACAAGTGCGTCCATTCATATACTAGTATAATTTGCATGACTTCTAGGAGAGTGAAATTTAGAAAAGGAAAACATAGTAATCATTAAAGTTCAGCTCTGTTTAAGTAAAGATAATAAAAAACCACTGCTAGAGAAAACATGTTCCACCAAAATGAAACTTAGTGGTTAGTAAGCCTATTCCTAGTATTTTATTTATCTTTTGTTCCAAATGAGCATATATTCACTATTAAGCCAGGGAAAAGAAAGCAAATATCTTTCAGGTGAAAAGAGTTGGTGTAATGGATCACTTCTTTCAATCTCTCTTTTTCCTTTCAGTACAAGGGTCTGAACCTGGGGCCTCATACGTGCTAGGTAAGTATTCTAGCACTGAGCTACTTCACCAGCCATTTCTATTTTATTTTGATAAAAGGTCCCACTAGGTTGTTCAGGTTGGCCTCAACCTTGCAAATTTTCCTGCCTCAGCCTCCAATGTAGCTTAGATTATAGTTGGGCACTACGATGTCTTATTGGATCACTTCTTAATTTATCCCAATATCTTAAGTATTTTAGCACTTTCAAAATTTTAATCTTCTCTTTTTATCTGTAATATAGTGGCTTTAAAGGCAATCCTCACAAAATGAACATTTTTTCCATTATTTTTGAGAAGCTTCATTCATTAGGAACCTTACAACTCTGGGATTTCCAGAACAATTAAACTAATATTGCAAACAAACAGTATCTCAAAATAAAATGCTGTCAACTCTACCTAGAATTCATGTCATTAAATAACAGACTAAGTAGTAATATTCACTACTATACTACAGATATAACAATTACTTTAAACATTGATTTAATTTCACTATTTTCTATGGGAAAATAATTTCAATTCTTCTTTAAAGAATAAAGACTTATGCCAGGTATAGTGGTATATGTTTATAATCCTGCCAACTTGGAAGTTTGCGGCAGGAGGATTTCAGATTGGAATCCAGCCTCAGAAACTTAGTAAGACCCTGCCTGAAAAATTAAAGGCCATGGGGAAAAGTCAAAAGGGATACAGATGTAGGTCAGTGGTAGAGTGTTCATGGGTTCAATCCCCATTACCACAAAAATATAAAATGAAGAAATACTTAAGAGAAAAAGTAAACAACAAGGGAGGTAGAAATGCTTTTAGTATTTGCTTGGTTTTAGTATGCACAGTGGCACAAATAGTTTACCATCAAATTCTTTCCAGTAGGCACTATGCTTACTTCCTTATAGTTATTATAAGAGTAGTAATTCAGATAAAAATTTATTATTAATGGCAGTGTTTATTTAAAGTCCATATTATTCTACAGTATTATATCAGGCAAAAAAAAAATATAACTATACTTACTGAACACTGTAACACTGGAAAGAACTATCAGGATACTCTGGTTGAAAAGGTTGCTGACTCTCTACAGTCCCAAACCACCAGGCGTCATCTATTATACTGCGGAATCTATCACCTATAATGTTTAAAATTTAAAAAAGAGTGCTCTTGATAAATATCAGCTTTGTACCCAGTGTAAATTGCTATTTTTTCTTGAACACGTAATTAGCACTATATCTGGTATTACCAGATTTTTCAAGATGAGTTTTCCAAATAAGTGAATTTTACATTTTACCCTTTTCAAGTATTTTAATTTCCAAGTGGTAGAATTTTTCTCAAGTACATCATACATGTTTATGTCTTCATAGAAAATACTACAAACATAATTTAACTTTTATGAATATCATTATGCATACTCCTTAGTGTATGGAATGTATGTTAATGTAGTTTCTTTACCTTTTTTTTCAGTGCTAAGGCTACAGCTGTTTCTTCTTTTTTGTTTTTAGTTTTTTGCCTTTAAAAATCTCTTCATACAGGCTAACTATATCATATCCAAATGTTTGCATCTAGAAATGTTTCCAATTTTGGAGTTTTTCATATTATATAATATTTGCAAAGATGTTACTGGTTGAACATCACTAATCCAAAAACCTAAAATATGAAATGCTCTATTCATCTTAGAAAGTTTTCAATTTTGGTTCTCTATAAGGGTGGAGATAGAAGTTCACTGAGTTAGACAAAGGAGAATGAAGGGAAGGGAGGGAAGATGGGAATAGAAAAGACAGTAGAATGAATGGGAGATAACGTTCCTATGTTCATATGAGTAAGTGACCAGTATAACTCCACATCATGTTCCACTACAAAAATGGGATCCTAACTAGAATAAGTTATAATCCATGTATTAAAAGGTCAAAATACATTCTACTGTCATGTATATCTAAAAAGAATAAAAGAAATAAGAGAATGCTGAAAAACAGGCTACTGTAAACAACATAAAAATTACTAATGGATGGAGTGATATATTTGGATATGAAACAAATGTCAAATTATAACCAAAGATTTGTTGTGAATTAAAAAAAAAAAATGGAAAAAGGAAAGTTTTTGATTTTGGAGCATTTTGAATTTTCAGATAGGGGTGCTCAACCTATACTAGTTTTCTGCCTTTAAATAGCTAAGGATTAAAAAACCAAACCTCTATGGAAAAAATATTCCTTATACACTGAAGAATGTAAAAACACTAATAAACATATATTCACATGGTTTTTAGTATGTATCAGGAACCACTGTGTAAGTGCTTTCTATATATTACATCTCTTCCTTGATTACATCAACATTATAGGTGTGCACTGATATAATTTCCCTTTTAAAGATAAAGGGAGTAAGCCATAGAGGGATTGAAAACTTGCCCAAGATCAATGAGCTAGTAAGTGACAGAGCCAGAACAAAAATATATTAAAAATACAGGCAAAATATGGAAATGTGTGAAAAATGCCAATAGTATTAAAGGCCTTATGTTCTGTATTAATAATGACAGAGCTATAAACTAATTTCTTTTGAAAATTCCCTCATACTAGTATTATATTGCTTCTTTTCATCAGAGAAAAGAAAAGAAAAAGAGAGGGCAGAAGAGTTAGGGCTAAAGGAAAGAAACAATGGTAAGAGGGAGGGAGAAAGAGGAGGAAGGGAGGAGAAAAGGAAACCTCAATAGGCAATGGTGTTTTTAAAAGCCCATGTATAAAAATACTCCATAGAGGAATTGACAGTTCAGAATTTTCTTTAATTCAGATTTGTATTATTAATACAGTAGGTATTTGCCCAAGGTTTAGAGACTAAAGTAGTCCCCACCTATCCACAAGGGATATTCTCCAAGACCCCCAATGGATGCCCGAAATTGCAGAGATCACCAAACCCAACATAGTGGTACACTGACGTTGGTGAGGCATTGGCTCAACAGTTCTCTAACAGATATTCATAAATGCAGATTCTTAAGAACAGTATAGTATTTGAATATAATCTACAGAATCCTTCCATATATTTTAAATTTCTAGATTACTTACCATTCCTAAAAAATGTAAATTTTATATAAACTGCTATTATACTATATTGTTTGGTGAATAATGATAAAAATGTACATGTTCAGTACAGATGCATTTTTTAAAAAATATTTTTGATTCATGGTTGATTGAATTCACACACGCAGAAACAATGAATTCAGATAGCCAGCTGTATTTGATTTTTTTCCCCATACATACATACTGGATAGAGTTTATTTTATAAATTAAGCTCAGTAAGAGAGTAACAATAAGAGAATAATAATAATAATATATAGTAACAAAAATTATGTGAATGCGTTTTTCTCTTGCAAGATCTTATTATACTCACCCATCTTATGATGATGTGAGATGATAAAATGTCTGTTTACATGGTAAGATAAAATTAGGTGAATGATATATGTATTGTGACCCAGTCTTAGTTTACTATGTAAGGATTACCGGAACACAACAAGCACCATGATACAGAGAGTTCAGAACACATAGCTAAATGACTACCAGATATATAGTATAACATAGATATACTAGAAAAAAGGGATGATTCACATCCTTAGAGGGATGGAATATGATGGTGCATGATTTTTTATCACATAATCCAAAACAGTATGCATTTTAAACTTATGAATTTTTTTAATTTTTGGATTTTCTATTTTACCACCACAGGCAAATGAAAGTACAGAAAGTGAAACAACATATAAGTGGGGGGACTACTATACATACTACACAATATGCATAAAATCACTTAATCTGGAAAAGAAATTTTAAATGAATTTTCCTAGTTTGGTTGACAGCTTTCTTGAACTAAACATTAAACTACATTCTTTCTACTAACTAAGAGTTAAAACTTTACTTATTCTACTTTAAGCTTAATAGTTATTAGCAGCAGTTCTATACTCACCAATCTGCCAGTTCCTTTCTTTGGCTTCATTATAAAACTGATGTAGCACAAGAAAATCAATGACATCTGGCATGTCATGATACCTGTATAGAAAATAAAGCAATGGGAATCAAAAAAAAATTATATATATATAAACTTACTAAATGTCCAAGGATATATGTTTAATTGGAACTCATCAAGAACAATTTTGCAAACATCATAATCCTTGGACATATGTTTACTTAAATTAAATCCCATCTGGCTTAATCTTTTTAGGATTGCTTTGCATAATCTTGTATTGCTTTAATAATGTAAAGGCACCAATAAAGGTTTTTAAATTTTAATACAAAATTCTTCATATTAAAAAATTTAAAAAGAACAGTGTGAATTGAAGTTTTCTCATCTCCTTAGATTTGAAATTTGACTTCAAGAAATGAGCCATTGACTATTTCTACTATTATTAAGAGAAAGAAAAGCAACTACCCTGTTTCAACAACAGGCACTTATAAAAGTTAGTCTTTGATTCCTCACAACAATCCTGAAGAAAATATTAATATATTAGCATTTTCATTTTACACAAGATTGATTAACCTGTTCATGAATCCACCTATCTAACCATTTATATATGTGTGTGTGTGTGTGTGTGTGTGTGTGTGTGTGTGAGAGAGAGAGATAAAATTCAGAAATCAATCAAGAAGGGTTGGGGATGTGGCTCAAGCGGTAACGCGCATGGGGGCACTGGGTTCGATCCTCAGCACCACATAAAAGTAAAATAAAGATGTTGTGTCCACCGAAAACTAAAAGATATTTTTTAAAAATTCTAAAAAAAAAAAAAAAGAAATCAATCAAAAATTAAACACTAGTGTTTATAACTCTAAGCCCTGTGGTAGTAGTGCTACAGTACTTTCTCTCTTATTAAGTCCTATACTCTGCATAATATACAATGGGTATTGGGGTAGGGAGAGGGAACATGGAAGGAATAGATGAATTCTAGATAGAGAAGAGGGGAGGGAGGAAAAGGGAGGAGGCAGGGGATTAGCAAGGATGGTGGAATGTGATGGACATAATTATCCAGAGTACATGTATGAAGACCCGAATTGAGTATCAACCTACTTTATATACAAACAGAGATATGAAAACTTGTGGTATATATGTGTAATAAAAATTGTAATGCAAAAAAAAAACTAAAGTACACATATAAAGACATGAGATGGTGTGAACATACTTTATATACAAAGATATGTAAAATTGTGCTCTATATGTGTAATAAGAATTGTAATGCATTCTGCTGTCATGTATTTAAAAGAATAAAATCAATTTAAAAAATACATACATATAAACACAGAGAACTAGAGATAGCTACTTACTTAATGGAAAAAGACTCTCCAGTCATTTTTCCTGAAATGGGGTCAAGAAATGCAAGCTTCAAGCAGCATAATGTAGGTGGTCCAACCTCATATTTGATTCCTACAATCTTAACAAACTCTTGCTCCTATTCATGAAAATATAAATGGATTATTATTTTTAATACCAATAACTACCTAACATTCACACAATATTTCATTACTACTTGAATAATTTAAGAATTATCTGAATACTCACCATATGTTAGGTATTACAAAGACTAATGTTAAAAGTAGTAAGATATGGCTCTTGACACTTAATACTTAATAGCAGGTTAACGATAGTTTAGGAAAGGACATTACACTAAGTAAAAGCAGCAGAATCCTCTAGGAAAACATTTTAAAATTCATGTTCCTAAACCCTACTCTTATAGAATCTGATCCTATAGGTCTGAGTTACAGACCAGTAATATATTCGAAAAAGACACTCCATGGGATGATCCAGCTCTGTATACATAAAATTACAACCCTAGCAGGAATAAAGTATGTAAACATACAGGTTCATAGATGACATGTTTATATTTGAGAAGATGACTTTTTTGAATGCCTACAATATTACACTACAACAACACTGTATATTATCAGTTACACTAAAGAGATGGCAAACTGGTTCTCAGGAGTATAGACACTTGCTTAAAACTTCAGGATCTTATGCCACACATGCTACCTCCTTTAACTTTCTAGGACCTTGGAGTTAGGATTAGAAATAAGAAATTATATGTTTTAGTCATTGCCTTAATTCTAAATTTAATTTTTACCTGATTCAAAATAGATGGTAGCTATCCCTATCTCCCAAGAGTTGACTAAATAAACCTCACTTGATATTTTATCAACTTAGAACATTAATACAACTTTTTTACAAATCTCTTAACTAAGTTTTTACTTCAGTAAATATACAGATTCTCTCTAGGATCCTTCCTGCTAAGCAGCATGACATAACAATCCTTTAGTAACATGGAAGACCATGGTAAAACTGCCCTTTATTCTCTTGTTCTCCAAATCAGAAAAGCAAAATAGAACAAAATACATATAAGCCTAAATAGAAATAATGGCCCAAGTACACCTATGTCTATATGTATGTATATATGTATATATAAATAAATGACTGAACGGATATTTATTGTCAGAAAATCCTTCAATATAAATAGACATATCTCATTTATTCAATGTCACATAGCTATGTGGGTATTACATCAAAAGATATTCCATAAAGCACCCCATATTTCTAAACTTCTTGTGATTTATGATATTTAATATATCCCAAAGCTTCCAGAATGTTGACAGTGTCCATAGTCAACATACTCTGTCACTTTGTTGAATATGCAGAATGTACAAAGTTGTTGATGGAGAAAATATCCACAGTAGGGTACTCTCACTTTGTTCTATGTATGGAATGGCACAGACTACAGGATCTAAATCTTGAAGGAAATTAGGTCAAATAATGAAGAAAATGTCATAAAAAATTTGGGAAACATACAACATATGACCCATCAGAGCCAGTTCTACAAGAGTGTCATGTATCAATTTATATTGGATACATGAACAGTGAAATATGAATTATACTGAGAAAAATCTTATGGGTAAAGTAACAAACTATCAACTGCATAGTTTATGAATTTGAAAAACTTACCCTGAGATCCATTTTATTCCATGGCTGTTTCTGTAAATTAACACTATATATTTTTGACTTCCTTACAGCACGCACATAAGCTTCATGCCCTTGCCTAAAATAAATAAGCTAAAAGAGAAAACATAAGGTATTAAATAGCATCATCCTATTTAACAACTCCATAAATTCCAGTATATATTCTACAACTACCTTACTGTTTGCAGAAAACACATCATTAGAGTTTTGAAAAATCTGTACTATTCCCCAAAGAGAACTCAAAATGGCATCATTTGAGCATTAACTCAAAGTAGCAAAATAGCATTAAATTCTACTAAGTGGTAATTAAGATAAAAATCAAGCCAATTATTTTCATGAATTCACAAGCAAATCAAGTTATCTCTGTGTTCACTGAGCTTCTACTATTTTCAAGACACTATGCCAGGCCTTACAAAGAATACAAAGATACGAAGATTCAGTCACTAATCTCAAGAAATATATGATTGAATACAGCATCTAAGACAATGTGTGTAGGTATGTATATGTGTATACATATTTATCTATATTTATCTATCTATCTATATACATATAATTCACAATGTAAATATTTTATCCAAAATAAAATTAATAATATACATATGCTAAGACTCATTAAAAATTTAGTGCTCTTGAGGATCTGAGAGAAAAAAATTTTAACAAGGAATAACCAACCCATCTTGCTGTGCAAGGTGGTACACACCTGTAATTCTAGTTACTGGGAGACTAGGGTAGGAAGACTGCCTCAGTCTAGGAGTTCAAAATAACACAGCAATACTTCCATGTATCAAAAAAAAATACCTCATCTCCCATCTGTGGAACAAATGGGGAACGTCGTGGTATAGTATCCAAGATCCACTGTGGGGCAAACCATTCTTCATTGGGTTCACCTGCCATAGAAACCAGTCCTCCTTTCTAAAATATAAATACATTTATAGCACATATATATAAAACATATAATTTATAAATGCTTAAACAAATTAATAATAATATGAAACATAGCAGGGAGAGAATGTTAAAACATCAGGTTCAAAGAAACCCTGGAACACACACATTTTAAAGACTTTTCTTTAGCAATTATAATACCTTTTGTACCAATAAAAAAAATTTTCATTTCAGCTAACAGATAATAAAACTATATAACATCTAAAAACTAAAAATTTTACTCTTCATATTTGTAGAGTACAACCTGAATTAAAACAATAGTAAGAAATAACTTTCACAAATAGAAGGTGATAATCAAAAAATTATGTCTAGGGCTGGGGATGTGGCTCAAGTGGTAGCGTGCTCGCCTAGCATGCGTGCGGCCCGGGTTCGATCCTCAGCACCACATACAAAACAAAGATGTTGTGTCCGCCGAAAACTAAAAAATAAATATTAAAATTCTTTAAAAAATTATGTCTACTAATGAAACAGGACATATAATGTGTAAATAATATTTTTTTAATTCAAAGAACTATGTGAATTAATTCTTTATGTCATCTAAATGAAATTATAGTGGAAAAAAAGAAACCATTATTGGGATAAATTAAAACCAAAGGAATGGAAGAAGTGCCCTATACAATTAATTACACTTTTCCATTCTCTGAGTCAAAAATATATAGAAATTTATGACTGGTAACATTGAGAGAATAATACATTTACACTATACTTGCTTATTATTCAAGAACTTTGTTACATTTTAACATATAATGATCAATATTATAATGATGAAGACTCAGCCTCTATCTTTGATAACACAAAAATGTCAAAATGAAAGGGGATGACTCAAAATGGGGTTGGGAGGGAGAGCAAGGGAGGAAGATTACCTCTAGATAGGGAATAGGGGTGGAAGGGAAAGGGAGGGAGAAGAGGAATAGCATGGATGGTGAAAGAAGACTCTCATCATTATACAAAATACATGTATGAAGATGTGAATTTGGTGTCAACATACCTTATATATAATCAGAGATAGGATAAATTATTGTATAATGGTGTATTAAGAATTGAAATGCAAAATTAACAAATAAAAAATAATAATAAATAAATAAATGAAAATGTCAAAATGATTTACATTTGAAATCAATATAAATTACTTTTATTTACTTGTTTCCTCAGCTATAATGTTATTTTAAGATAAGTTAAATGTGACTGTTAAATATTCAAGTATCTAAGGAAAAAACAAACCACTACAATAAAAGCAAAACCAAAACAGCCCATATAGTTACTAACCTTCTTTCTAGTCTGTTTAGGTTTCTTTTGCCTTTCTTCTAGTGATTTCAAATTCTCCTCCTCAGAGCTGCTGCATATTTTCCGTGTGGCCTGTCTGGTTTGTCTTTTTGGAGGTTGCAAATTTATTCCAGCATCAGCGGTCCAATCAGAATATTCGCTTGATGAATCACTGTAAATAAACCAAAAGTATGAATATCTTAGTATGGAAAAGCAAAAATTTTACCTAATATTTGAATAGTGACCACTATATTATCAAATAGAATTATAAATGACATGGCTGCACAGAAAAAAAGTGTCAATATAAAATTCTGATCATTATCAATGTGATTTTAATGAAATGCTTCTTGGGTAAAGCATAACACTTAGTTTTCTATAACAGGATTTCAAATCCCTATCTAAACCACAATATCTTATTTAAAAGAAAGATCTACATACATTATTTCTAGGAATAATCAAATAGGGTTCTCTAAGGTATATAAAGAACTCAAAAAGCTAAGCACCAAAACAAAAAAAAAAAAAA
>NW_026000305.1:6074022-6107001 GCF_001458135.2 Marmota marmota marmota | reverse complement strand
CTTTTTTTTTTTTTTTTTTGGTACCAGGAATTGAACCCAGAGGTGCTTAACCACTGAGCCACATCCCCAGACACTTTATATTTGTTATTTAGAGATGGGGCCTTGTTAAGTTGTGGAGGCTCTCTTTGACCTCATGATCCTCCTGCCTAAGTCTCCCCAGCCACTGGGATTACAGTCGTGTAGCACCATGCATGGTGATATACCACATTTGATTACCCATTTATCTGCTGACAGACACTTGCATTGTTTCCACAATTTGATTGCTGTAAATAATACTGCAATGAGCATTCATGTACAAATACCTATTTGATTCCCTGTTTTCAGCTCTACTTCTAAAGTTTTGAGTAAAAATTATTTCAAATTGCTCTACTGCCAGGGTTTTTAGCACTCTATTCCTAAGTTCCTAAGTTAGCTATATCTACTTTTTCTTATTAATGCTCCCAGCTTATACCAGAAGGCAGCTTCTCTATATATAGATAAGTTGAAATCAAATGCCTTTTGCTACTTAGCCAATCTACTAAAAGGCTAGGTAAAGAGGATACATGATTAAAATAAATTTTACATGGTCTTTGTCAATGTCCTTTTCTCTTTCCAGAATCCACTTTCAATTGCTGGGAATTATCTGAAGTTGATATTATAGCAAATTATTAGGATTTATAAATAAGAATAGGAATTTTAAAATTCATTAGGAACAATAAAAGATTCAGAATAGCCAAAGTTATTCTAAACGAAAAAAGCAATGCTGGAGTCATCACCTGACTTCAAATTATACTAGAGCTATAGTAGCAAAAATTGCATGGTACTGGCATAAAAACAGACACGTAGACTAGTGAAACAGAATAGAAGACAGAGATAAACTCATACTGATAACAAAAATGTGTTGGGAGAAAATAGTCTTTTTAACAAATGATGCTGGGAAAACTGGTTTATTCATATGAAGAAGAATACGACTAGATCCTTATGCCTTATCCTGCAAAAAGTCAACTCAAAATTAAAGACCAAGGAATTAGACCAGAGACTATGAAACTGCTTGGAGAAAATGTAGAATCAACACTCCAAAAAAAAAAAAAAATAGGTGCAGGCAATGATTTTGTTAATAGGATTCCTAAAACTCAGAAATCAATGTCAAAAAATATTAAATAGGATGGCATCAAATTAAAAAGCTTCTGTGAAACAAAGGAAGCCATTAAGAATGTGAAAAGAGAACCTACAGAATGGGAGAGAAATATTTGCTAGTTACTCTTTTGACAGAGAATTAATATAAAGAACTCAAAAAATTGAACACCAAAAAATACATAACACTTAATAGATGGGCAAATGAACTAAACAGACACTTCTCAAAAGAAAAAAAAAATACAAATGGCCAACAAATATATGAACAACATTCAAATCTTTAAAAAATATTTCTTTTAGTTGCAGATGAACACAATACCTTTATTTATATGTGGTGCTGAGGATCAAACCCAGTGTCTCACGTGTGCCAGGCAAGTGCTCTACCACTGAGTCCAGCATTCACATTGTTAGCAATTACAAAAATGCAAATCATAATTACACTGAGATTTCATCTTACCCTAGTTGGAATGACAGCTATTTAAAATACAAACAGTAGGGATTGGGATTGTAGCTCAGTGGTAGAACACTTACCTAGCATGTGAGAGGCACTGGGTTTGACCCTCAGCACCACATAAAAATAAGTAAATAAAATAAAGGTATTATGTCCATCTACAACTAAAATCATTTTTAAAAGAATACAAATAATAATAAAATAGGGATAAGATGTAGAGAAAAAGGAACATTTTTATACCATTGGTGGAATTGTAAATTAGTACACCTACTATGTTACATAGTATAGAGGTTCCTCAAATGACTAGGCATGGAACCACCACATGACCAAGTTAGTCCAGTCTTCAGGATTTACTCTAAAGAGTTAAAGTCTTCATCTATATTAATACATACATAATACTATGGAACTAGTCTAGTTTTCTGTGAATGGATGAACAGATAAAGAAAACTCTACAGAATAGAGCTTCATTGGCCCATAAAGAAAAATGAAGTTATGTCATTTGCAGGAAAATGAATTGGAACTTGAGAACATTATGTTAAGCAAAATAAGCCAACCTCAGAGTCAAAGGTCATATGCTTTCTGTCGTATGTGGAAGCTAGGGAAGGAAAAGGCAAAAAAAGCGGGATTCTCATGAAAATTAAAGTGAGACCAGTAAAGAAGAGGAAAGGGACCAACCAAAGGATAAAAGGAAAAGGGGAAATACTAGAGATTGATATTGGCCAAATTATATTGTTGTATCGTGTACATGTTTGAATACATAACAACGAATACCACCAACATGTACAATTATAATGCACCAATAAAAATATTATTTAAAACAAAAAAGAATAAAGATTCTAGGTTTGAAATTCATCTTAGTGAAATATTTTTCATCAAATAAAGTCTATTTAAGTGACATTTCTAAACATACTCTAATTACTAGGGTCTAGCAGATATCTACATTTTACCCCCAAACTGCTCCAATATCAAGCTGATGGCTCTCTCCTGGAGCCACTATTGAACACAGGATCTATATACAATTCATATGTTTAATCACATATAACTTCTTATAAGTTATTACTTAATAACATTTGCATTCCTATCCTAACCTAGATTATAAAGTCAAAGAAAATAAATCATACACCAGGGGAGGGAAGAGGAGAGGAAAGGGAAGTAATATGGAACAAAATTAACCTAATTATGTTTTTTTATTGAGTACATGTATGAATATATAACAACAAATCCCACTATTATGCATAATTTAAATGCACTAATAAAAACAAACTTGGAAAAAGAAATCATTCTTTGCATTTTTTATATTCCCCAAAGCATTTAGCATATGCTGAACAAATTGACAATAACTGACTATTTGATATGGAGTAAAATAATTGGAGTTACTTTGAAAAATATCTCAGCTAGATTAAAAATTGTCAAAGTTACTAGGAAAACTTAATATAATTTACTTCCTAAAAAATTGTGCTCTGAGGCTGAGGCTGTTGCTCAGTGATAAAGTACTTGCCTCGCATGTGTGAGGCACTAGGTTCAATCCTCAGCACCACATAAAAATACATAAAGATACTGTGTGTTGATCTACAACTAAAAAATATTATTAAAAACTTGAGCTCTAAATTTTTTTTCTTTTAAAGGTGAATGTTTCTTTCATTTGTTTTTAGTTGTAGATGGACACAATACTTTTGTTTTACTTATGTATTTGTTTATTTGTTTGTTTTTTAAAGTGGTGCTGAGGATCAAACCTAGTGCCTCACACTTGCTAGGCAAGCACTCTACCACTGACCTACAACCCCATTTCTATAGAGCTCTATATTTTATTAGAAATGTTACCTTAGTGACTCACCTACTAACCCCATTATTTAGTTCATTGACCACCACTCTTCTGCTCCATGCCATGAGATCTCGTTCTGTGGCCATCTGGCTCCGAGGAGCATTGTTATGCATCTGTCGAACACCTTCAATTTGACCACTACGTCGAAGTCCTATATTTGGGGAAGAGGATATGTCCATATTTGGACTTCGTAGAGCTGAAACACAAATGAAGAAAAATATAATTTTCTGAGCAATAGCACCAATCTTTTAGATGAGGGTTCTTACACAAAATAGGAGATTCAAAGATAGGACTATCTGAAGTATTCCTACCTCTTTGTTCTATATTCTGTACCATCTTTTCTTGTTAATGTCATCAATAAAGGAGCTCAATAAATTTTTAAATCTTCTCTAGTTCTTACCATTTACTCAATTCTCACTAAATACAAAAATGGATTCAAATATGATTTGGGAGATTTGCAAATGTTTACTAGTACTGTTTCAGGAAGCATCTTGTTATTCTAAATCCTTCATTTAGTCCATTAAAATATTTCAGAGTAAAGTTTCAATAAAGCTTTCAGAAATAGTATAATAAAGAATATAAACCAAGCCAGGTGTGGTGGCGCATGCCTGTAATCCCAGTGACTCAGAGGTGGAGGCAGGAGGATCGCATTCAAAGCCAGTATCAGCAACATATGGAGGCCCTAAGCAACTTGGTGAGACCCTGTCTCTAAATAGAATACAAAAAAAGGGCTGGGGATGTGGCTCAGTGATTAAGTGCTCCTGTGTTTAATTCCTGGTACCAAAAAAACAAAAAACAAAATAAAAGTATAACCCAAAGTTTTTTTTAACATTAAATTTTCATTTTCCAAGACTGATGAGCAGCTAGACACAATGAAATGTGACTGTAATTCCAGCTACTTTGGGGGGTGAGGCAGGAAGATCACAAGTTTGAGGCCAGTCTGGACAACTTAGTGAGATCCTATCTAAAAATAAATAAATAAAAAGGGCTGAGGATGTAGTTCAGTGGTAAAATGCCCCAGGGTTCAATAACCAGTACCAGAAAAAAAGTAACAGAACTTTTAATTTTCTTTAGGGTACTCCAGATAGGTTCTTGCTATTTTTCTAATACTTGCAAATAAAACACAAGTAAAAACTGAAATATTCAACTGCTATCACTAAAACAAAAAGTCAAAACAAATAAACGCTGTAAATAATAGCCAATAGGGTCCCTTTGACAAATGGGACTCTATTGAATTTTCAAATCTATCCATAGAAACCTAGTATAGAATTTAGAGCTGAAGGTTGATTTAATAAATGGATGTCTAAATCAGGGAAAGCCCTAAGAAAGTTTTATGTCTTAAAAACAAAGGACTTGGAGATATCAGATTACTATTTACAAGTTCAAGGTTCCATAAAGCTTCTTACCTTGTCATTAGGTGCTCCAAATGGCCCAAAATGAAGAACCAATTTTAATTTAATTTTATGGAGATTGAAGAAATAATTAAGTAAATAATTAAGTAAAATATCCTATGAATCACCTTGAATTTAAATATCTTTATTCAATTATGGGCAAACCCAAATGCCATTCTATCCAAATAAATTACCTCAATTATGAAAATATAAAGATATGTGCCAAATTCTCATAAAGCAATTGATAAAGCTAAGATTTATATATAACTGAAATGCACAGTCACATTTCATTTCAAGTGAAAAAATATAAGTTAGAATATCCATTTTTAAAATAAAGTGATTACTTATAACAAAACTTTTACTGATATTAAGATAAATGTATTGTGAAAGTCAATTCAGAGGGCTTCTTGTTTTCCAGCATACTTCTGTAAATTCAAGGGGGGAGACATGGTATGCTGTTCTTCTCTCAGCAAAGAAGGATCAATTTAGGGGGGTAGTGTTTTGTAAACTTAAGGTGGTTTTAAGCTTAAAAACTTATGTTTTTTGTGATTCCCCTACAAAAGAATTGGAATTATTGCAAGATTTCACTTCTATAAAAAAGTAAAGATTGCAAATAAATTCAATTAGAAGAAAACAGCATATAAAAATATAACATCTGTGTTTTTAGGAGATACAAAGTCATTTTTGTCACAAATAATAATGAGATTAAAACCCCATGGAGTATCTGACATCACAACTGTAAATTAATAAATGTTTTCATTTATAAATAAAATCTTTTCTCACATATAATTCTTTGTTTAAGTAGAATAAAGTATATTCATTACACTTTTCAGAAATATACAAACACTTACCACCATTAACAGAGTATGATCTATTAAGTGGAAAATGTGGAACATCTCCTTCATTAATTAGTCTCAGATCTTGTTCTCTCTGTAGTTCCCTGATTATACCATCAAGAATGCTCTCATCTTGATCATTGGTTTGCTGTCCAATTACCTGTTCCACCACTTCGCCATCACCTTAATGAGACCAAAGATAAAAAGCCACAAAATTGATCACATTTTATTATACCCTAAAACCAGTAAAAACAAACTTAACTTATAAATTTTCAGAGAAATAATTGAAAATTGGCTTCAAATGAAAATAGAGTATGCATCAAACAAATTATTTTATAAATCTTTTAATTTTTATGTGTCAGCTTCTCTTTGATTTAGTCAATGTTCCTAACTTAGACATAATTATGAGAAGCATCTCAAAGAATATAAAAGTTAAAACAATTGATTTTAAAATAAATTTCATCCAAAGAATATTCTAAGGTAAAAATCAGAAATTAAAGATTTAAGTAAGGTTTAAACAGGTTCAGTGACCTAAAATATTTATATCTTTTTTGGTGAAAATTGCTTTCTGAAAAGACATAATTATAATTTTCCAAATGAATATATCATTTGCTAACATCCCATTGTTCTTATGAACAAACAATTTTTATTATGAAACATTGAAACTCATTGTTTACCTTAAATGAAAATTTTAAATGTTTTTCTGTCTTAGATATCCCTATTTTTCATCTTTTCTTATAGTCATATCAAGTGGTATCTGATAGAGTAATCAAGAGATCAGATCTTATAAGGAATAAAGAGTGATAAATTATTTTTTATTCAGATGTTTTCAGTTTTTTACACCATTTAATATTCAGTTTTTCTCCTCAGTTAATAATTATGACATCTTCAGAGTAACTATTGGCATAGTTGTCATACCAGTTCACTGCTTTACAAACCTTTATGAGACAGGCATAAAAGGATGTATGGAACTTTATAAAGATCAATTCAAGCCTTAATCCCCTAGTCAAGAAACTGAACTCCAGTTGCAGTTTAATAAACTCACTACTACTCCATACCTAAAGAAAACCTACAATTACCAAACCGAGATATAAAGACATTCTATGTGGGAAGGGCAATATACAGAATGGAAATATGCCAATCTGAAGAGGCAAAGATCCTTTGGCACAGAATAGCTTATTCTAATATTTTATTCTATTATCTTCCCACAGTTCATCAAATTTATTGCTGATTCCCCAATATCTTCCAAGATTAATCTTATTTAAACAATCACAACCCATTCCCCAATGTCCAGTAACTTTTTGCATTTTAAGTATGAGGATGGGTAAATATCTACTTTGTAATTTTTTAAGTTTTTTTTATAGTGGTAGATAGACAGAATGTCTTTATTTTATTTGTTTATTTTCATGTAGTTCTAATGATCAAACCCAGGGCCTCACACATGCTAGGCAAGCACTCTGCCACTAAGCTAGAGCCCCAGCCCTAGTATGTGGTTTTTGAAGTTTCATCTTCTTAGGTCCAATTAACTAGCGACTTTTAAACTAAAATACCAATACAATGAACAGAGAAATTTCACCAATAATATACATTGAAATTAGTCCATTTAATCATTACTAGAAAGCAATATTACATAGAAGATGATCATATGTAGGGTTTCTATGGAACTAGATCAACACAATTCTGTGCTTGAGTATACACTTTTGTTTCTATGTATAAGTACTCTGGTAGGGTAAAAGGTATTATACAAATGAAAATGAACAGAAGTAGAAGGGAAAACATACTATAACTTATTTCAGTTATTTAGTGAGGGACAAATGCCACAGAGAGAACAAAATCAAGTATGACATTTGCAAAATATTTCCAATTTAATTATCATGATAACGTACCATTGGCCACATATCCCAGTTGTGGTATAAGTTGTTCATCTTTACAATTTTCCCGTCCCGGCACTAGCCGTTGAAATTTTGTGGGATGAGGATTTCCATCAACATCCACCAAGAATGGGGGAGGCATTAAGTGAGGAGCTTGTTGTGTTTGTTCATCTAACACATAGTTATTGGCATCACGGATAAGAGGTCGATAATCCGTGTGGAAGAACATCTGATCTGGAATCTTATGACAGAAGTTTTAGTATTTAATATACATAGGGAACATATAGATTTGGCACTTATTTTCATTTCTAGAGCATACACATTTCTGAGTCAGACAACTTTTGTATTCTCTTCTAGTCCTGTGTTGCCAAATGTTCCATCTGAAGCACATTACCTATATGGTAATTCTCTTCTCTACAAATTCTAGATATGCATTACTTTTTTGCCCTATATCATATTTCTCTAATTATGATAAGAAAAATAAAGCAACAACCATGTAAAGAGTTATTTTAAGTCATAAAAATCATATAAAACTCTATTTTTATTCAAATGAATATAGACCAGAAGTATAACACATATGGTAAGACAAGTAAATATATATCACATTATTGACACTGAAAGCTGATACAAATATTGAGCTGACATCAGTGTTTCTGAGTTCTCTTTCAGTTCTAAGATTCCATAATCTATTCCAAATTCACGGCTAATAAAATATAAAGAACTATTAAGCTAGCTTCCTAAGTATTTTCACAAGATCAATAATAGGTAAAATAACAATCAGGAAAGTAAACTTTCAGTCACCAACTGTTTATTTCCATTCATGATAAGTAGATGATATAGCAGTCTGTTTCAGTTATTCTTATTACACCTGAACAGTAACACAAAATATATTCTAAACCAAAGTTTTTCCTAATGAATGTCTATATCTACATCACCCTGCACTTCAATAGTGACAAACACACACCGTCAAGCCTGATGTTCAGCAATGACAAAAACATTTACCAAGAGATACAATATTCTTACTTTGTATTTATTAACCCTTATTAATTTAGGAGTCAAACAAAACTTCTGAATGATATAATCACAAATTATAGTCTACCCAAAAAAGTACTGACCTTTTCATAGTATTTACTGCAACCAAAACCAAAAAGCAACAAATGCCCATGAGAATCTGTACACGCAAAATGGTTTCCATCTGGTGAAAATTTACAATCAAACACTGCACCATGTCCTTGGCCTTCAATCTGGAATTCAGAGGAGTTGTTTTAAGTAATCTTATGACTTATTCTAAAATAATAAGTAGGAGATAACATCTCTTTGCTAATACGTTGGATGCTGTGAAGCATTAATATCCCAATGTACTCTCTGGCTTCTGTAGCCAGAAACCTAAAGAAATAAAGCTCCGAAAGAAAGTAGGGACAGTAAAATTGCAATGAATGGAATCAATCATCGCTAGTAATGGCACACCCTGTGAAATACTACTGGGTGACCAAGGAGATTTTAAAAATATTTAAATGTAACCAAATTGTCACAGGTTTGCTATTACAGAAAAGTTCAGATACTATCTTTATATCGTAAGAGAAATGCAATTAAGTCTTAAATTAACCATCATAAAATTAAATCACACAAATTAATTTTAATAACACAAGACAGGGTAAGTGCTCTAGATCTTTATAATGTCTTTCAAGTGGGCTCAAAGGCCAACAAATAGTTTAAAAATGTTGTCAGAACTGTTCATAAGAAAAGTACACTAACTATGGAAAGTATGAACAAAGGGGGAAAAATCAATAAATATGCTAAGGAACTGAACAGACACTTCATAGAAGAAATACAATTGATCAACAAATATATAAAAAATGTTCAACATCTCTAGCAATTAGAGAAATGCAAATCAAAATTACTCTAATATTTCATCTTGTTCCAGTCAGAATGGCAATTATTAAGAATATAAGCAACAATAAATATTGGTGAGAATGTAGGGCAAAATGTACACTCATACATTGCTGGTGGGATACAAATTGGTGCAACCACTCTGGAAAGCAGTATGGAGATTCCTCAGGAACTTGGAATAGAACCACCATTTGACCCAGTTAAATCACTTCTTGGTTTATACCCAAGGGACTTAAAATCAGCATACTACAGTAATGCAGCCGCCTCAATGTTCATAGCAGTTCAACTCACAATAGCTAAACTGCAGAAGCAACCTAAATGCCCTTCAATAGGTAAGCTATGGAACCAACCCAGGTGCCCCTCAACAGATGAATGGATAAAAAATGTGGTATATATACACAATGGAATATTACTGAGCTTTAAAGAAGAATGAAATTATGGCATTTACTGATAAATGGATGGAGATGAACAATATCATGCTAAGTGAAATAAGTCAATCCCAAAAAACCAAAGGCTGAATGTTTTCTTTGATATGTGGAGGCTAATTAAAATAAGAGGGGGGTGGCTAGGGAAGAATAGAGATACTTTGGATTATACAGATGGGAGTGACAGGAGGGGAGAGGGTATGGGGCTATAAAGGATAATAAAATAAATTGAACATTACTACCCTATGTTTATATATGATACACAACTGGTGTGATTCTACATCATATACAAGAAGAATGAGAAGTTATACTCCATTTATGTATGCTGTGTCCAAATGCATTCTAACTGAGTAGAATCAAAAAAAAAAAAAAGGAAAGAAATGTTGTCAGAACTGTTATTAAGAAAAGGACACTAGGGGCAAGGGTTGTGGCTCAGTGGTAAAGTGCTTGCCTAGCACGTGTGAGGCCTTGGGTTTGATCCTAAGCACCACATAAAAATAAATAAAATATATTGTGTCCATATACAACTTAAAAAGCTAAAAAAGAAAAGGACACTAAATATGGAAAAAATGGTAGTGTTTTCTATGATTTATATAAAATATATCTTAAGAGCATCCCTATTTGCAAATCTATTTTTCAACTACTAAGCCATGTGAGAGTTACCAGAGACAAATTCAAATTATTACTGTCACTTTTATAATTCATAAATTAGGATTATAGATTAAATAACATTTTTGTGATCTTGGTTAAGAATTAACTAAAAAGTTAACAAATTTGAGATTAAGGAGTTTAGAGGTGGGAACCAGAATTTGGAAAATGCTAATACCAAGATAAACGAATCACTTAGTCTTAATTCTCCACTGGCCTTATTATAAGGCTTTTGAGTTATTTTCTGAATTATTTTAGCAATTTTAACAGAGATAACAGGAGGTTCCTTTGAACTAAGTATACTCATCAAGTTTATAAAATAAACACATATTTCTCTTACCATGTTAAAGTAATTCCGAATTTTGGTCCCCCGGTCAAGGTCCCAAATAAATATGTTTCCATCATGACCCGCTGAAAGAATGATCCTTGGATCAAATGGATGTGCTTCTAAAACAAATACTTCATCATCATGACCCTGTGATAAAAATCAATATTAAAATTTAAAAGCAACACCAAGTATCGGATTTATTTGATCAAAACATCTTGGGAATACTATCAATCAGGTTCAGATGAATTCATGCATTACAATTTAATAAATACCATTTACTATGTGGCTACTACATGAATAATACAGTTCAATTTGACTTCCTTAAATGTATAACTGCTGATTTTATAAAGAATGCAACGCACACAGAAGACACAGGAGAGTATTTCAAGCTCATTAAACAGGTCTTTGAAGGGAAATTTGGATATCTGCAAATGTACTATTTAAAAGTGATAAAAAAGTGGCAAACAAAATCTTTCATTAACATCTAATTCTGCCACAATGATAACAGACAAACCTTCATTGTTCTTCATCCGGTATTTTCAGTCATGACTGATATTCAAACTGCATTTTGGGAGACCCCATGATACATTCAAAGGACAAAGCTTAGTGACTTTGTTCTGTATCTACTTTTAACCTGGGGTTCCATTTGAGACATTATCTGAAAAATAGATTTTCTGCTAAGAAAACTGAATTTGAAAACCAATGCTAGGTATTACATGCTTCTCTGTAAGCTAATCAAAGTATAGCAGTATATAGAGACCTTAGATCCAGAGAAAAGTAATGGATTCTAGACATGTTTATACAAACAGCCTATAAGCTAAAAATGTTTATGGTTTTAAAAGGTTATATAAAACCCAAAAGCAATAAATAAAACAGCAAAGAATATGCAACAGAGATGGAATGTACAAAGTCTAAAATATTTATAATCTGGCCTCATAAAGGAAAAGTTTGCCAACGGTTGAATTAGATCATTGTCATTTCATTAGAGTTAACTCCTGGTAAGAGCACATAAGATGAACAATAGACCCCAACCCCAGACTTAAAGCATAGAGAACATCCCAAAGCTGCCATTTCACGTGGGGATATGCCAACACATAATACATCAGAAGCTTCTAGAAATGATCATATACTGTGAGTGTCAAAAGTACATTTTATCCCCAAATTATCATATTAAAAATAATTCTACTATGTTATAATTATAGAAAAATTACACCTTATTAAAAATCACTGCAGCCTGGATCAAATGCAGTGTTAATATGCATAGGTAAAATTCCCTTACCACAAATACCATTAGAACTCAAAATTTGCCAAAACTCTTCCAATCACTACTGAAAAATTCTTTCTACAATAAAATCCTTTGTTCAATAGTCTATTTGATATAGTCAATATTTTCAAATTTACTTTTCAGTAAATCATAAAATTACTTTGATAAATTCACATGATGATGACATAACTATGGCAGGGTATGTACACTGGGGAAAAGTCATAAGTAGGATTTTCTTTGGTAGGCACATCCCACCAAAGGATTCAGTCAAAGGATTGTGGTGAATAAAATCTAATCAAAATCAATAATGTCGAAGCTGGGGTTGTGGCTCAGCGATAGTGCACCCACCTAGCACATGTGAGGCCCTGGGGTTCGATCCTCAGCACCACATAAAAATAAAATAAATAAAATAAAGGTATTTTGTCAACTATAACTAAAAAATACAAAAAAAAAATCAATAATGTCTTGCCTGTAACCACAGCAACCAGGGCAGGTGAGGCAGGAAGATCACAAGTTCAAGGCCAGCCTCAGCAATTTAGTAAGGCCCTAAGCAATTCATCAAGATTATTTAGCAAAATAAAAATGAATAAAAAGTGCTGGACATTACAGTTTAGTGGTAATGCACACCTGTTTTCAAACCCCAGTTTAAAAAAATAATACTGTCTTCAGATTTATCATTTGACATATCTACATTTATTAAGACATTTCTATTTCCACCACCAACACAGAAATCTAGATTGTCATGACTCATCCTGGTTGCTACCCTGGATTTCCAGTCTATCTGCAGTCATTCTTACCCCATTCCAATCTATTCTCTCTACTGTAGCCAGAATTACAATGCATTTCTTAAAAAGCAAAACTCACATTCTATTTTGTTGTTGTTGTTTTAAACCCTTGAATGGTTTCCTACTAGTCTTAGAATAGATCTAAAAGATCTTGAATGGTCTGACCTCTATCCAATTCTCCAGTCTTATCTGGTGAGACATTCTGCTCCCTGTGCTCTATCCAAATTGGTTTCCTTTCCACCTTAGGATCTTCACACAAGCTGTTTGAATTCCTGGAAGGACTTCCCAATTTCCTTACATATGTAATTAACCAAATATGTTACTATGACCACAAATAAAGAAACTTTAAGAGGAAAATATTGATTATTGATAAACAATAATGAAGATAAACAAGGAATGATAAGAAAAAGACTAGGAGACTATCTTAGATTATATGATGAGGGAAAGCCAAACAAGGAAATGACACTTAAGCTGTGACCTAGGAAATCCCTACTTATGTTTCAATTCTTAACTTAAGACTTCATTTCCTTAGCAACTTTCTCAGAATCTCTCAGATCATATTTGGTCATGCTATTAGAAACTTATAATGGTATATCTTTCATTTTTCATTCTTAGAAGTTATTTAATTAAAAGTTTTTCTCTCTTAATAGGCTGTAAATTGTTGCAGGACAGGACTTTGAATTTTATTCAAAATAAATAAATGGATTTATTCCTTCCTAATGCCTAGTTCTAATCTCTAATACCTAATCCAGTGCCTGGCAGAGTTGTTAAAAGAATTAAAAATAGTCAATTCTACAATTTATGCAGTAAAATTCAGTGAAAAGAGATGAAGCATGAGTCAGCCCATGGGAAGAGGTTCATTAAACAGAATCCAAATTAAGGTATTTAAGGAAGAATTTCACACTGATCTATGAAACCAATGGCTATAACATGGCCTTAAAATTGTGATTTTTAGAGATCAGACTTGTACTGTCTGATACTGTAGCTGCTATCACATGTGATTATTAAGCATATGAAATGTGGATAGAATAAACGGAGATGATTTGTAAGTATAACATACATGCTAGATTTCAAAGATTTAGCATGAAATAAGAATATAAAATATGTCATTAATAATTTATATATTAATTATAAATTAATGATAATATTTTAAATGCATTAGGTTAAATAAATACATTATTACTTTCCTTTTTATTTTTTATGATGGTTGCTAGAAAAATTAATGATATATGTGGCTTATGTTAAGTTTCTGTTAGACTGTATTGACATAGACACACATTTCCTAATAAAGAGTCAAGGAAACAGTACAGGTCTTTTTAGACACATTAACAGAAACTTACATCAGGGAATAGGGAAAACCAAAATAGGTAAGCACTGCTTTTAGGAGACAAAAGTCGGATTCTAAAACTTCACTAATATACTGTTAGGACTTTGCTTTGGAAAGGGGACTTTGGAGGTATGAGACAGATAAACAAGAAATCCTCCCTATATCAAAACTTGAGAAACATCAGAGGCTTTATGCTAAGATTATCTTACATAAGAGTCGAATAAGGATGATATCATGACATACTACAAAGAAAATTGAATTGAGTTTCTAGTCTAAATCCCATCACTTACTGCTGTCCAAACCATATAGCATTTAGTTTTCTCCACTTTAAATGATATGAATTTATAAATGAGACAGTAAATATGGCTTATAAATTAAATATAATATGAAGTCAATCCATACTATGACAAACTGACAAACATCAGCACCACCCATCAGATTTCTGCTATTAAATGTATCAATGTTTCACACCAAACACTGCAGACTCTTACTATAAAAAAAGCTTTTATAAAGAAAAACAAAAAAGGACCTTTTTATCCTAGTTCTATTTCCCTTACTTCTTGCATAAGCTAATCACTGAATGTAGAATAGGATATCCATAAAATATTAACAATAAAATATCCTAACACTTATAGAAGGAACCTACCTCAGTATCATAAAGACAAAATATGAAAAACCCAAAGCCAACCTCATAATAAATGGAAAAAAAAACTGAAAGCATGAACTTTAAAATCTGGAATAAGACAAGGATGTCACTCTCACCACTCCTCTTTAACATAGTGCTAGAAATTCTAGACAAAGGAATTAGGAAGAGAAAGAAATACAGGGGGAAAAATAGGAAAGCACAAAGTCAAATTATCATTGTTTGAAGACAATACGATTTTTTTTCATACCAGGAGTTGAAACAAGGGGTGCTTAACCACTGAAACACATCCCCAGGTAATTTAGTATTTTATTTAGTGATAGGGTATCACTGAGTTGCTTAGGGCCTTGCTAAGTTGCTAAGACTGGCTTTGAACTCCTGATCCTCATGACTCAGCCTCCCGAGGCTCTGGGATTATAGGTGTGTGCCACCACACTTGGCTTTGAGTGACATGATCTTATACATATTAGATTCCAAAAATTCCACCCAAAGACTGTTAGTGCTAATTAACAAATTTGGAAAAGTAGCAGGTTACCAAATCAACACACAAAAATCAACAGCTTTCCTTTATACCAACAATGAATCTGTTGAGAAAGAAATCAGGAAAACAATTCCATTCACAATAGCTTCAAAAACAAAGTACCTAGAATAAATCTTACCAAGGTAGATAAATACCTCCACAATGAAAACTATAGAACACTGAAGAAGAAATTGAAGAAGATCTCAGAAGATGGAAACACCTCCCATGTACAGGGAGAGGCAGAATTAATATTGTTAAAATGGCCATAACACCAAAAGCAATATAAATATTCAATGAAATCCCCATCAAAATACCAATGACATTATTCACAGAATTAGAAAAAACAGTCCTAAAATTCATTTGGAAAAATAAAAGACCCAGAACAGCCAAAGTGTATTAAAGCCAAAATAATCAATGTTGAAGGTATCACAATATCTAACTTTAAATTATACTACAGAGCTATAGTGACAAAAAATGGGTGGTACAGGCATAAAAACTGATTATAGACCAATGGAACAGAATATAAGACACAGAGACAAACCCACACATCTACAGATATCTGATCCCTGACAGAGGTACAATAAAATACATTGGAAAAAAGCCTTTTTACAAATGGCTCTGGGGAAGCTGGTGTTATCCATATATAGAAGAAACTGAACACTTATCACTCATTATGAACAAAAATCAAGTCAAAATATATCAAAGACCTAAGAATTAGACAAGAATATATGCAACTCTTAGGAAAAAACACAAGGTCAACATTCCAGCTTTTAGTCACAGGCAACAACAATCTCAGCAGGACCCTTTATAGCTCAAGAAATAAAGCCATGGAGTTAATGAATGGGACAGCATTAAATTTAAGTTTCTACATAGCAAAGGAAACAATTAGGAATGTGAAGAGAGAACCCACATAATGGGAGAAAATCTTTGCCAGCTACTCATCTGTCAGAGGATTAATATCTAGAATATATAAAGAACTCACAAAACTTTACACCAAAAAAATCAAATAACTCGATTAATAAATGGGCGACTGAATTAAACAAACACTTCTCAACTAAAGAAATACAAACAGCCAACAAATATATGAAAAAATGTTCAACATCATTAGCAATTATAGAAATGCATATCGAAACTATACTGAGATTTCTTCTCACCCTGGTCAGAATGGTAGTCATCAGGATCATAAATAATAATAAATGTTGGAGAGAATGAGGAGAAAAAGGAATGCTTTTACACTGTTTTTGGGATTGTAATTAGTACAACCACTATGGAAATAAGTATGGAGGTTCCTCTAAAAACCTAGTCATGGAAAATCCATATGACCCACCTATCCCACTTCTCAGTATTCACCCTGATTAATAAAGGTCATCTTACTACAGTAATGCATGCATAGCCATGTTTATCGCAGCATAATTCACAATAGCCAAACTACAGAACCAGCCTAGGTATCCATCAATGGATTAATGAATACAGAAAATGTGAGATGTGTTTTATTGAGCCATAAAGAAAAATGAAATTATGGCATTTGTAGGAAAAAGGATGGAACAAGAGGCCATCATGTTAAGCAAAATAAGTATAACTCAGAAAGTTAAGGGTTCTCTCATGAAAATCGAAGGGAGATCAGTAGAGGAAAGAGACTAAGACATGATAGACAAGGAGGGGGGAGGCAGTGCTAGGGAATGATATTGGTCAAATTATATTGTTATATTATATGCATGTGTGAATATGTAACAACAAATCTCATTAATCTATATATCTCTAATACGCCAATAAAAATGTGGAAAAAATCTAACCCATGCTAAAACATATTCACATATATCCTTTAAAGCATACCATAACATAATAAATATTAGATCTGGAAAGGATCTTGAAAAGACCTCAAACCTGTTTTTAGTGGTGTATCATGTGTCAGCACTATTTTGCTGATCTATTAAAAGGACTCTTGAATAAATATTTTTCCAAGGGCTAATAGTCATAGAAAGAAAACTATAACTTAAATTTCTTATCTCCTAGAATAATATACTTTTTACCATTAAAAATTTATTTTGAGATGAGGTATTCAATATGTTTTGCCCATGTTGGCCCTGAACTTAAGGGATCCTCTAGCCTCGGCCTATGGAGTACTAAGACTATACCTATGCACCACTGTGATAGGCTTAAAGAATAAATCTTCCATTCATTTCTGTATTGATTAATTTATTTATTTCTTTATTGTGGTACCAAGGATCAAGCCTAGGGCTTTGCAAATGCTAGACAAACTCTCTAACCCTGAGATGCACGCCCAGCCCCTGACCATTTTAATGAATCTAAAATAAAATACTCACAGATAAAGTATGAAGAAGCTGCCCTGTAGTAGAATTCCACACTTTCAAAAGGAAATTGTTCACTGCAGTAATAACTGTGGTATCATAACGATCCCAGGCCACCATAGTCACCTTTAGTTTAGTGACTTTGTCTTCTCCTGAGGGTAAATTACTCCTAAACAAAACAATTTGCAGTATTCATACCTTATAAACTGTTAACAAAGGTGCATACAAAATAAGAAATTATACTAATTTCTCCAGGCACGTGTAAGTGGTTAAATTTTAAAAAACCTCGACTATCATTTAAATATTATGAAATAAAAAATTACATAAATATACTTGCAAATAGGGCAATACAAATGAGCTTATTTCAGGGAGAAAAAAATATCTTAAAAGGACCGCAATGTGGACTTAATTTTGAGAATTCAAAAAAGTGAAATGGGAAATAAATCTATTACTATATCGAAAAATAAAACACAAGGTTACATTGGCTACTGGACAATATGAAAATGTATAATGGCCACTGTATTTCTTTCATTATTATTTTAAAAAATCTGGGCATAGTGACACATGCCTATAAAATGACTTGGGAGGCTGAGGCAGGAGGATTGCAAGTTCCAGGTGGGCCTCAGCAACTTAGTGGAACATTGTCCCTAGATTGATTGATTGATTAAATAAATAAATAAATAGAACTGGGGATGTAGTTCAGTGGTAAAGCGCCCTCTATTCAATCTCCAGTAACCCACCCCCTAAAAACAATGAACTAATAGGCCTTATTTTTTTTTTTTTAAAAAAAACTATGTAATTCATTAACTTGTTTTTTGGTACCGAGTATTTAACCCAAGAGTGCTTAACCACTAAGCAAAACCTCAGCCCTTTTTTAAGAAAATAATTATTTTGAGAGCTGGGTTGTGACTCAACAGTAGAGCGCTCGCTTAGTATGTGAGAAGACCTGGGTTCAATCCTTAGCATCACATAAAAATAGATAAAATTATATTAAAACATGCTATAAGTTGCTTAGGGCCCCGTTTTAAGTTGTAGAGGCTGGCCTGAAACTTAAGATTCTGCTGTCTCAGCCTCCTGAGACTTTGGGATTACAGGAGTGTACCACAGCATCCAACTTATAACTTTTGATTTAATTGAATGGGGCAATAACAATTGCTGACTATAACTACAGTCAATTCCACATTGTTATTAAGAAGATAATTAATATCATGCTCATATATTAAAGAAATTTTATTGTCCCAAAGAGATAATTATATTTCTTCTATTCAACAGTTAAGATTATGAAACAGGATGTTGATAAAATGTACATATAAACACTAAGCTGGAATGATATAAACTATTATAAAGGTATATTCAGAAAGTTAAGAGAAAAAGTTAAACATGATGTTATTAATTTAACATGGACAACCCTCATACTAAAGGTAGTAAAGACACATATTTAAAAAGTGACCTATAGAAAACTATAAGGCAGAGAGTGATTCTGTGAACATCAGTAGAGCACATAGATCTTAGGGTCACAGTAGACCAGAATTTTGGATAAGTCAGCACTGTTCTAATCTATTAATTAACAGCAAAAGACAATTTGCTTAGAGACAAAATAAAGATGCAAATATCACATGTACCAATTAAATTGAAAGTATCTATTTACATAAGCTATTTTATGTTCATTATTAAATATGTCAATAGGCCTTATGAGAACCACTGAAGCATCTAGTATCAGTTCTTACCCACTCATTTTAGTAGCCATATCTAGCACTATACTCTTCCATTCTTGTTGTTGATATTGCCATATTCTTGCTGTTCCATCTCTACTTCCACTAACAAATCTTAAACTGGAAAGAAAAAGTTAAAATAGTCTTGTTACTTTTCTCCAAAATTAGAATCATTTTTTTTTATTAGAAAAGTAATATATCCACCTTCATACACTACTAGGGGGAATATAAAATGGCACAGTCACTTTGGAAAACAGTTTGGAAGTTTCTTTTTTTTTAAGAGAGAGAGATAATTTTTTAATATTTATTTTTTAGTTTTCGGTGGACACAACATCTTTATCTTTATTTTTATGTGGTGCTGAGGATCGAACCCAGCACCCTGCACTGCCAGGCAAGTGTGCTACCACTTGAACCACATCCCCAGCCCTGACAGTTTCTATAAATGCTAAACAAAGTTACCATGTGACCCAGCAATCCTACTCAGTTATATTTTGAAAAAGAAATAAAAACATAATTCCACAGAAAAAACATGCACATGCATACTCATGGATACATTATTCATAATAAGTCAAAAAGTAGAAGCACCTCAAATGTCCATCAGAGGCTCAAATTGGTAAACAGTATATGGCATATATTCATACAATGGAATATTACTCAGTAATGCAAACGAATGAAAATAATAATATACATTGCAACAAGGATTAATTCTGAATAGGCAAATAAAGAGAAATGAAAAGTAGATTAATGCATGCTCAGAAATGTTGAAAAAGGGATGGAGTATTGGGGTTGACAGCTAAACAGTATGGGTTTTCTTTAAAGGACAATGAAAATGTTCAAAAAATTAACTGTACTAATTGTTACACGACACTATAAATATACTAATAGCATTGAATTCTGTATTATGTGAATTATACCTCAAATAAAAATGCTATTTTAAAATAGTATATTTATTCACCCACAATTTTGTTACTGTTAACACTTTAGTATCTATTCTTTTAGACTTTATTAAATACATGAATGTATACTTATATATTTTCCCTTACATGAAACAAAAATTCACTACATGTTTTTCCCTAGGTTAACTGAATTTTGTAGATTTATTTCTATGTTGACAAGTATAAAACTATCATCACTTTTAATAAGTGCTTAACTATATAAATATTATCAAAATTTATCTAATAAATCTTCTAATGATTAATATTATATCATTTCCCATCTTCAACATGACAATTAATGCTGTAAAGAACATCTCTACATGTCTTTGTACAACCCTATAAATATCTATGCTAAGTTGAAAAGGAACATTTTTAAAGCTTTTGATACATACTACCACACTATTTCACTAATAGTTTTTTTAATTATTTATTGAAACAATTCATACTCTCATGAAAACCTGAGGAAAGTAACTTTTTGAGGGGGTGGGATTACTAGAGATTAAACCCAGAGGTACTTAAGCATTGGATCATATCCCCAGCCCCTTTCATATTTTATTTTGAAACAAGGTCTTACTAAATTGCTTAGGGCCTCCCTAAGTTGCTGAGGCTGACCTCAAAATTGTGATCCTCCTGCCTCAGCCTCCCAAGTTGATGGAACTACAGGTGTGTACCACCACACCTGGCAAGGAAAGCACTTTGTAAAAACCTATAGCCATGATGGATATTATGATTTTGCATTATCTGTTTATTCTGGAGGAAATAATTGTTATTTTAATTTTGATTTCTTTGACTATTAGTAAAACTGGAAATATTTTAAGTGAATTATTTTTTATTTACCTTTATAAATAATAATATACCTTTATAATAATTATTTATTATTTACCTTTAACTAGTAAAAATTTTGAGCATGAACAAAAGTAAAATCATATATATTCTTACCTCATAAAGAAATCAAATACTAATATTTTTATTTTCATATATTGCATACATACATTACATATTCTGCATGCCCCATATGTATTTTACACATATGTAAAATTCTATGTATTTACTGGGTATTTCTCTTTTTTGCTTACTCAAAATAAAGCTCTTTAAAGACATATTTACAAATAAGCACAAGAAGTTATTTTCAGAAAATGTTTTCACTATAAATGAAATTTATCATGAAGTCTAAAGCATTTAGGGTTATTTTATTCTCCATAAGCTTGTCTATTCAGGCCCAGTTTTCTCATTTGCACAAAGCTCAGCAGACTTTGATATTAGAGTTGTGCTATCATTGAAAAAGCAATTCAGAAGTCTCTCTTCATACTCATACATAAGCATATATTATTCTACAGATACTGTTATACTTAGCTTAAATTGGACATCTTTTAATATGTGCCACAGAAATAATTAAGACAAAATAGTGTGTTTTCATTGAAAACAAAAGCAAGAAAATAAAATTTCAGGTTATTTTAGCATGGAAGAATACTAAGTGTATATATCTTAAAGGCTATAACTCAGTAAGTTAACCTTAAAATTTACTTGAAGCTTTTATCATTCCTAATGTAGACATCACTTTGAGGATCATAATTATTTACTCTTGGATTTAACAAACTTGTACAAATTCACCATGGTAATCACCTACTGTTCAAAATATTTAAAAATAAACTGTGATCACCCATATAAAGTCCTAACAGACATACATAGATATACGTTTATGCTAAGAGGTCAAAATTTTAAATCCATTCCAGGTTAAATTTTAGACCAGGAAAGACTTATCACTTTGAGGGGACCAGACAATAAGAGGGTTCACAGATATCTGTATAGAATTTCTGAGTTTACAGACATAGGAATATATCATGAGTAACAAAGGCAACAAATGATATAGATGTTCAGAGGAAGTCAAGATAAAATAAAAGGCTGGAACACTCAGAAAAGGCTTTCAGGTAGGACACGAACCTTAAAAGGGTGATAAGATTTAGATCAATCAAAAGAAGGGATAGAAAAGAGAAAATAGGGGGATAGAGAAGGAACAAATGTAGGATAGAAAAAAGGAAAGGTCAGAGGAATGTAGGGAATGACATTTGGGGTTAGGAATGATGGAAAAGTGTAAGCAAAGGAACGGATAAAATAATATACATAGGACATGACAGAAATAGTGCATAAAGTCAATTAGGCTTAATATAGGGATTCATATGGGGAATAGTAGATCAGGAATCAAAGATAAATCTAAAAAAAGTTTTAGGGAGCTCTGAATGTTGGGCGACATTTGATTTCTATTCCATGGGCAAGAGAGAAGGAAACACTAAGGATTTCTAAAGAACTATATTGTATGGGAAGAGATGGGCAGGTGAAATAACACAATTCTTGACTAAGATAGGAAGATTGGTGCCAAAAAAAGTGGAAAGAGCAAAATAAGAAAATAAATCACTCAGAAAAGAAGAACTTATAGACTATGGTGACTATTTGATTGAGAATCGGGAAGGGATGTGTTGAACACCATTAAGGACATACAAGGTTTTTTAAAATCTATGTTATGGGATGGAAATAAGACATCTACAGTAGAGGTAGATGGTTCCCAGGGATTAGTAGAAAAACATGTCAAACATTTCTTTACACAAATACGTACTACATAATTACCTGTCTCCATTGTTACAGAACTGAACGGCAACAACTTTGTCCTAAGATAAAAAAAGAACAGATTTTTGGTTAAAATAAACTTTTAAAATAGACAATGTATACCTCCCTTCATATTCAAATGTGAAAAAAGGCATAATGGAGTAGTTTGTGATGCTATAATTTCCTTTAAAAATAAGCTACTTTTCTAAAAAGAAAAAATTAATTAATGAAGCATACAACAATGTATTAAGGAGGTAGCAATTTGAAACAAACTTCTTTATGAAGCATATATCAAGAGATATAGCTGGGACTGTAGCTCAGTGGTAAAGTGGTTGCCTTGAATGTGTGAGGCACTGGGTTCAATCCTCGGCACCACAAAAAAATAAAGATACTGTATGTTCATCTACAACTAAATAAATATTTAAAAAAAAAAGAGAGAGATATAGTGCTGAGTGTTCCTTTCCTATGGTCTGTAAAACAAAGAATATTAATCTGTCTGACTGAATAATAGCTAAATGAAATTTCCCACTTAATTCTTTTCAATTTCAGAATAAAAATTAATCACTTTCTCATTCCCATGTGGCTTATTTAATTATTTTACAATGCAAAGTATAAGCAAATACTTGGTATTTCCTTCACTTTAATCCTTGATAAGAAAGCTACAGTGCATCCTCAAATATTGCATATTTTCACAATCTATAACTGCATTTAAATTTAATTTTAAATTAAAATAAAATGTCAACTATCTTTTTATTTAAGTATTTTTATTTTTTAAAAAAATTATAGTCTTCATATATAATGAAGTACTCCTGATTTATACTGTTTTGTGATTTCACTGTTGTATTTATCTGATAGATTCTGAATTCTTACTGACAGGTACAATACTTTGTTTGAAATATTCTGAAAGAATATATTATGGCTAACATCCATCACTGATTTCAACAGTGTGTATTTAACTTTTCATATTTTTCTTTTTATCTGGGGTCCTGCAAATCAAACTACTAAATCAAAATTTCCTCATTATTATACCCTTTAAGTCTTGCCCATTCATTTATTCTCTCCTCTCCTAGCTTTCAATATACTTCAGCACACTTGTATATATACCCTACTTTGGTAATAACTGTAAAGATATCTTCTTATCATGTTCTAGCAGAGATTTCTTCTATTAATGTCTCAGACAGAGACCATCAGTGTTTCCTAAGTTTTTCTTTCAAAATTTAAATAATATTTCAGGATTTTTGTATCTAGGAATAAGTGAAAACAAGGTAAGAGTTCAGCTGGATTCAGTATACCTTCATAAGGGAGATATTCAATTATGTTTGAATGATAGGACAAAAAGCAAGAAATTATTTCTAAAAGCTCCCGAGAGGACGTTTCTTTTTTTTTAATTGTAATTTCATTTTATTTTTATTTTATTTAATTTATTTATTTATTACATTTGAATCAGATGGGATATAATTTCTCATTTTTCTGAGTGTACAGGTTGCAGAATTACATTGGTCATGCAGTCACATATATACCCACAGCAATAATAATGTCTATTTTATTCTGCTGTCCTTGGTTTCTAACAGGAATCTCTCATACCACAAATTTCAGGAACAACCAATTTTGCAAGTTACAAGATATTTTTAAATCACCTTTTAGAGAACTTATGTGTGTATTGATATGCACTAATACTATTTCAAATGAGATGTCAACAGTACTAAGAGTAGTAACATTAATACTTGGAAAGCTGAGAGCTTTTAATTGCTTAGTAAACAGTTTCCAAAGTGAGGCACATGAAATATATTGTGAGCTGAAACAGAAATATCCCCATACTTCACAGTAAACAATTGTTTGAAGTAGTAAGGGGAAAAATAGAGAACGAAGAAATGTAAAAAAGGTATACGTGGATATAACTAAATAATAATAGTTCAACACTTTCTAAAAAAGCCACTAGAGAGCTGGGGGAGACTAAGAGGACAAGTGCCAGCCACCAACAGCTTTTACCTACAAAATATACCTGATTTTCTATATTTAAGACAATTGTTGCTAAGGAGGATTAGATTCCACAAGTCTTTCATGAGATTCTAAAAATGATCATACTACTAAGTTCATTAAAAAAAAAAAAAAATGGGAGGTAACCAGGGATTAAAACTAGGGGCACTTAACCACTAGGACACATCCCCAGTTTTTTGTTGTTGTTGTTGTTGTTTTTGTTGTTGTTTTTGTTTTTGTGACAGGGTATCACTAAGTTGCTTGGGCCTCACTAAATTGATATGGCTGGCTTTGAACTCTTGATCCTCCTTCTTCACCCTCCCAAGCCCCTGGGATTACAGGCATGCACCACCATGCACAGAGAAAAGATGACTTTCACTAAGACACAATTAATATGTCATTATTAAAACTACAGATTTTAAGTAATAAGCACCTTGCATGTCTAATAAAAACAGGTTAAAAAACGGGATTTTCACAAACTATTAGTGCACTGTTTGTGTATATAAAATATGTATATTGTAGTTCTTTTCTTATGATATAGAGTTAAATCGAGCCCATATTGAGTACTACAACTATAATAAATTCAGAATTTCACACTTATCTTCATTATAAAAGAGACTGATCTGAAAAGAGAAAATAAAGTTTTCCAGAGGTTTTAAAATCTAAAACAAAATATATTTAAGTTTCATATTTTGTTCTTACCGTATGTGATTCTAACTCAGCAATTTTCTCAGGGATCTCAGAACCCAAATAGTATATTCTAATCACATGGTCAGTGCTACCTGTTGTAATGAACATTCCACCTGGAAGATTAAAAAAAAAAAAAAATTCCAAGGAGCTTTTAAAATTCTCTGATTGCTTCCTTACTTGTAAGCTACATCATTATTTGTAGAAGGGCTTTAAGAAACACAAGGTTATCTTCTAACAATTAAGAGCACACTAATATTTTAGAGAAAAAGAAATAAAATCAAAGAAAAACAAGAGAAATTTCTGAAATGCCCATATCATTCACCCAACAAAATTCAACTATAAATACAAGATTATGGATTATAAATATTAAAGTTCTTTCTACTTTATGCAAAAGCATAACATTCAAAATTATTTGTAAGATAATCTAGTTATAATTCTCTTTAGAAAAATTATACTAGTTGAGTATAAAACTGAACTGCCTTCAATACGATGAAAAAGTTCTAGATATTAATGGCAGTAATGGATGCAGAACAAGGTAAATACACCTAATGCAACTGTACTGTACACTTACAAATGGCTGCAATAAATTTGAGGTCATGTATATTTTACCACAACAAAAAATAAGGGAAAAAAAGGTTAGCAAGTATAGAATTCCTTGCAATATAAGAAGCACTGTGTCACAATGATTATGGTTTCTGTAAAAGTCAGGGCAAAATTTTTGTATTAAATGTGGAAAGACACCACACATTTTTGTTAATGGATATTTGGAGCAAGGATTGCATTTTATCCAATTATTGCTACCTTATATAAAATGTATTATTAAATTATGAAAAAGATAATAACTCAAACATTATCACATGTCAATTAGAGTCAAAAAAGATTCAACTAGTGTATGGTTTATATTGTTGGAATGCTTCCTTTAACATCAAGTACATAAATTTTTCTTCATAAAATTAAAAACACATTTTACAAGTAGATCATTTAATATTTTCAGATTTCAAGACTTAAAATTTTTATACATACCAGAACTGAAAGATGAACATGATATCTGAACTCCAGGTCTTGATCTCTCAGTAAATTTCACTGGGCGATCTCTGAAGGAAACAGGAGGATTTTTAAAAAAATGTTTTATCTTGTTCATTTAATAGGCAAGAATCTTTGTAGAGTTGTTTTCTGTTTGAGATTACGGTCTTACTGTGTTGCCCAGCTGGCCTCAAACTCCTGGACTTAAAGGATCCTCCTACCACACCTCTGCTTAGAGATGCATGCCACTGTGCCTGGCTTAATGGACAAGAAGCTTAACACATTGCTGGATATTGATTTATTTAGTGACAATATTATAGAGGAAAACTAAAGGGAAATGGCCAGTAAGTACGATCATTAAGGTTAAAATTAAATAAGTCTTTCCAGGCGTGGTGGCTCACATCTGTAATTCCAGTGGCTCAGGAGGCTGAGGAAGGAGGATTGCAAGTTCAAAGCCAGCCTCAGCAAAAGTGAAGTGCTAAGCAACTCAGTGAGACCCTGTCTATAAATAAAACACAAAATTGGGCTGGGGATGTGGCTCAATGTTAGAGTGCCTCTGAGTTCAATCTCAAGTACCTAAATAAATAAATAAATAAATAAATCTTAGAAATATAATTTATGATCAGCATTATTCATACTTGTTAACATAGTATCATGTTATTAGTACATCTTCTTATCAAGAAATGAGGCTCCTTACCAAAATTGTACATGTGAATTCAATAGTCGCTTCAACATTGACTTCATTAAATTTTACTCTAAAATCTCTAACCATCAATTATTATAGGTATGGATATTAATAAAAACACACACATATGACATCTTTAAGTATTTGGACTATTAAGAATACAGCAGTAAATAAAATAAACATGTTTAATTTTTCACAACATTTGTAAAATTCTTTTAAACTTACCTAAACTTCATTGTTTTTACATGCCATTGCCAAAAACAGATTGTTCCATCAGCACCAGTAGAAGTGAGGTATCTGGTTGTGCCTTTAGTTGATGGACAAAACTTTAAAAGAAAAATCTGATTCAAATATAAAGTTTCTATGTTCAAAATAATTTCAATCAAAGCATGTTTTCAGATTATAATCACTTTTTAATAATGTAATTAACTAAATTCTTTTAAGAATTTCAGTTTCAACACATTAAATTACCTAGAATAATAAATAACTTATAAAAATGTAAAATACCAAAAAAATAAAATAAAAAGGTAGTTGACATTAGGATAAAATACTTTGGTCCTAAAAAAATAACTACCTTGGGCTCATTTAACATAATACTCCAATAATAATATTTTAATAGCGTTTAGTGGAGAATACTCATGAGGTCATTACTAGTTAAACCATTAAAATGTGCTACATATTTTTTATGTAGAAACAACTGTGGAATTTTAGAGTTATGAATAGAACATCAGAAATATACCTAAAAACTATGATTAGAAAATTTAATATTTAAGTATTTGAGTTTTAATATCTTAAAGACCAACTTCAATGAAGTATATTTTGTTCTTTTAAAATTTAAACCATTTTCAATTGTATTCATGTATAAACTAAATACATCAAATCTTTGTTCAATCATTGTGGAAAAATAGACTAAGAAAAAATATAGGTAAGTTACCATTGTAAAAGAACTATTACTATGCTAGAAAAACCATGTCCTTTATCATGTAGCTTCTCAGGCTTTGACCCTCAGTATTTTACATGCTCAAACAAGAAAATCTCAGAGAAGGGTGGGCCACCAGGCTCTTGGTGTCTAAGACACAAGAATAAATCTGAAAATCAGACCAGAATATCTAGGATTCCTTTGAGTTTTTAAAATTCCAAATAGAGATAATAAATAATTTCCATTTGAGATTGAGATTACATTTACAGATCAAGATACATAGGATTGAAATACATTTTGAACTCAAATCAAGAGAAAATCGTCATTATAGATATTAAATCACTTAGTTTTCTTATTTATAAGCACAGAACCTCTAAAGACTTCACAGTTAAATACAAACAAAATTATCCATAACATATTTGTCAAAATACTTTTTTCATGTATAACTGAAAAAACAAATAAAAATTAAAAAAATAAATTGAATTAAAACAAAAAATTATCAGTAAAAATTATCCATTAATAACTGAAGTACAGTAAAGAAATAAGGACTCTGAGAGTGTCTATACATATTTTCCTTCCTAAAATAGAAAAGCTTTCAATAAAAAAATTAATTCACAATCTATAGCAAAAGTCCACCAACTAGGACTCACATACCAAATCCAGCTTTTAGACTCTTTCTGTAAATGAGGTTTTATTGGAACATGGTCACTTTATATTGTGTATGGTTGCTTTTGCACTATAAAATTAGAGTTAAGTAACTGTGACAGAGATTGCATGGTCTCTAAATCTAAGGTATTTACCATCTGGCCTCTAAATCAGCAATCTTTGATCTCTAGGAATGATAAAATTAACAATACAATAGTATATAATTTTATTAATTTTGAAAAAACACTCACTAAAACCTTTATTACCTCCATTACATTTAACTTATCTCATCCATCACAATGGGCATCTGACCCACTAATGTTCCTTAATGGAAACATTTCGAGTAAGAAATCATATTAGGGATTGTTTAAGAAATGCATATTCTGGATTACAAATACATACCAATTGTAGAAAAAAATAAAAAATCCAATAAAGTAACTTATAATTTTACCATTCAAGGCTAAACACTATTAGCAGATCATTTTATTGTGTTTAAAAGTAATAGAAGAGAAACTGGAAAGATAATATACTATAAATTCATATAAACTGTTAATAAAGAAGTAATGAAAAAAAATGCATAGAATGCCAAATAGTAATCATTACTATGGAGAAAAATGAAACAAAAAAGATGAGATAACAGAGTACTTGTGGGTTACAATTGCAAAGTGGTCAGAGGTCTCCATGAGAAGGTGACATTTACATAAATTACTTAAAAATTAAGAAAACAAAGCATGTGAATATTCGGGGAAGACAATTCTAGAGATGGAAATAGCAAAAGCAAAGACCTGGAATATTCAAAAAATTAGAGAAGATGGCAGCTAAACCAGTGAGAAAAAAAATCAAGTGTTAGGAGATGAGGTCAAAGAGAGGGAGCTGGCTTAGAAGGTAGGACATCAAGGTTTACTGTAGACTGGCTTTAATTCTAAGACTAGAAGTGGTTGAGGGTTCTCATTGCCAGTGACATGATTTAACTTCCATTTTAAAAGCAACTGGATGTTCTGTAGAGGCTAGACTAGGGCAGGGAAAAGGGAAGAAAAGAAACAAGATCAGTTAGTAGTTTAAAAATTTAGGCCACAATGGTGTGACCTACTTTGTATACAATCAGAAAAGTGAAAAAGTGTGCTCTATTTGTGTACAATGAATCAAAAAGCATTTTACTGTCATGTATAACTGTTTAGAACACATAAATAATTTTTTAATGAGAAAAAAATCTAGGCCACGGATGACAGTATCTTAAAATAGGTCACTACTGATAAAAGTCATGAAAATTTGCAAGATTCTATATATATTTTAAAGGTTAGCCAACATGATTAGCTAGTAAGGTGGACACTGAGTGAAAAGTCAGGGATGAGTACCCTGAAAAGTTAGAAGCATGAAATTGTCATGTGTTTAGATGTTGCTATGGTTTGATGTTGAATGTCTCCTCGAAGACCATGTTAAAGGATTAATACTCAGGGTGATTCTATTGGAAGGTATACCTGAATGGGAAGTTCTTAGAGGGTCTTTGAGTGTGTACCCTCAAGGAACTACAGGACACCAGTCTGTCTTTCTGACTTCCTTTTGGATGATGTCATCTCTTACACACAATGTCTCCACCATGGTGGGATTGCTTGCTCCAGCATGCTCCTGCCTTTGCTATTTACACTGTGAAGTAGTACAGCCAAAGGATAATTGCCAAGCCTACATTATACCATTAGGACATAACATTCAAAATTGCAAGGTAAATAAATCATCTTTTCTTCAAAAGTAATCTTCTTCTGGCATTTTATAGTGACAGAAAGCTAATACAGATAGGAAAAGTTTGAAGAGAAATAGGTCTGAGGAAGGAAGATGAGTTTAATTTGAATATGTTGTTTCAGATGCCTAAAAGATATCCAAATGATGATGCCAAGTATGTAGCTGAATAAACAAGTATAAGAGCTAAAAGACAGTTAGTTCAAAGATCGGGATATGTTTGAGAGTTATAAGTTTACAGATGCAGTTCAAAGCCATGAGACTATATGAGATCACTAAGGGAAAGAGTGAGTCAGCGAAGGGGCACATAGATTTACAAGGTACCCCAACTTGTAAACAAAATGAGAAAAAAATCAAGTGAAATTATGAAAAAATTAAACACTATCATAAATATTTTCAATATAATCAAATAGTCATTTTATGTTACATGAAAGTATGTCCAATAATCAAGTCAGACATGATGGTGGGAACACATGGAGCAGATAACCTTAAATTAAAATCTATTAAATAATTTCAACTAATCAAAATTTTAAAAAGAAAAATTTCAAACCCATTACACACTGAAGCCAATCATTGTTAATTCCCTATAAAAAGGTGATATATTATTAAAATAACACCCCAAAATGGGAGTAATGATCTTCAACAGTGGCATCTTAAACCAGAGTGTAAAACTTTCAGAAGGACTTCTGTTTTGCTGTCAACACAAGTAAGTAGACAAGACTGAAACTTGGTTAGTTCTGTTAAATAAAAGGTCTTTTGGGACATCCAGGCCTTTAAATATCAATATCTAGTAAAAATATTATATGGACAAATATTTAAAAGATGCCAATGTATTTTATTGCAAATATATAATTGAAACAAGAAATCACTGAAACTACAAAATAAAAAGTTGCCCAAGATTAGACAACACACATTAAATTTGATTGTCAAACATTTTGCATTAAATATTAGAACAAAGCATGCCAATATTCTAGTTAAAACATGTTTATATGGTAACAGGTTTTAGTGCACTTTAGAAAACATTTACTCCTTTCTTCAAAAATACAAGTGACATAAATAAAACATGTCACACTATATTTGAAAAATCTTTTCAATCATCTTTTTATTTGTTTCTAAAGGGAATAGATTTATATGAAAAGGGAACTTTGAACCAACCTGTATTCAGGGTAGGAACAAAAAACCCTTGTGGGGTTAATTTTCTGATGCCAGTCTTTGTGTTATTATCCATACAATGTAATAAAAATGAGAGAATTCTCATCTGCATTACATACTTTAGAGAGATCATTTTTCTTACCTGTATGGAAGTAATGGAAGCTGAATGTCCCTGCAGGACAGCAACTGGTGCACATGTTCGAAGACACCATACTCTTACAACTTTATCACAGCTGCCTGCGGCAATAAGAGTATTTTCATAGTTAACAGCCATGTCAGAAATTTCGGCAGAGTGCCCTCGAAGTGTAGCAAGGAGACGTCCATCATCTGTAGCCCAAATTTTCACCAAACAGTCATCTGAACCCTATAGTACACAAAGGACAGAAGATTAATAATGAAGCCAAAATTTGCCATCCACTCCCCTAAAAATACTAAAAGACAAAGGGATATTTTTAAGTTACTTGTAAACCTTTGCTTCTGAGTCTACTCTCTATTTATAACTCAGATCTAGTATCAAATACAAACTATATCCAAATGATAAGACTGATAAAGCATTGTCCAATTCGGCATTGGTACCTATACAAAACTCCTCAGAACTCAAAATATTTTAAACTTACTTGTAAATGATTTGTCATTAAGTATTGCTTACTTATTTTTTCCTTACATCTAACATCCTTTTTTCTTAATTGCTTGAATATTTTTTCTACAAATACTTCTAAATTCAACTTAAAGTCTCCTTCATTTCTCAGGAAACCGGAGGCCATTAATAATCTTCAGTGAAAACAGAATGTCAAACTTCCTATTATTTCAAGAGCTTTAAATATATTAAAAAGCAATTTTATTCTACTGTGGCAGGTAAGATACTTAATAATCTATTAAAAGATTGCATTCACCATCCTCATTGTGATCATTAACATCCAAATATTTAGGTGATATACTTGAAGACATGAAGTCATCAAAGTAAGAGAAGTGTGAAATGAAATCTCAGGAGTCATAATTTCTCAAAATACAAACCCAAACCACTTCCTCTTCTATAAATAGAAAAAGAAAATTATGCTATTAAACGCAACCCTATGTTACAACAGTAAGGAAGCAATAAAATTAATATTTCTTAGAAATGCAAACAGTATGACTTGGTTAATAAAAATTCAATTTTAAAAATAACCAGTAGTAAAAGAAAGATACAAAATAATGACTCTTTGTTTCTGGTAGCAGGAATTGAACCTAGGAGCCCTTAACCACAGAGCCACTTTCCTGGCTTTTTTTTTTTTTTTTTTTTTTTT
>NW_026000305.1:6053578-6066584 GCF_001458135.2 Marmota marmota marmota | reverse complement strand
GTAGTCAGTGACGGGTAAGATCCAATTGCAATGGTACCAACCTAAGGACCATATGTACTATTGGACAACCTAAGGCAGGCACAGTCCCTAAGCCACATGCTTGTTGTTTAAACAGAGAGGGGGAGATGTTGAGAGCCACAGCCGAAGGGGCCCCAGCAAACTTCCAGCTGCCGGCTGATGATTGGCTCACAAAGGCCCCAGCAACATCTAGCTGATTGGCTCCTCGGCGGTGATGCTCATTGGGCTGTTTCCATGCCCTTTCAGACCACGGAGCTGCTCATTGGGGGACTTTTTTGGCTCCGCCCACGTGACCCAGCCAATTGGCCTCAAGAGCAGGAGGATTGTGGGAGATGGGGAGAACCTTGTGTGGGAGAGAGAGGCTTGTGGAAAGCCGGTGGTGGCAGTTGAGGCTCTGAGGGTTTTCCCTGAGAGGCTGTTTTGTTTGGCGTGTGTGGTTCTAAAAATAAAGTTAGTTTCTTTTGACAAGTGGCTCCTGATTGTGCCCAGCCAGACTGCGGCATTAACAACTAGAATTTGGTTGATGATTTTGCATCTATGATCATCAGGAATACTGGTCTGTAGTTTCCTTTTCTTGTAGTGTCCTTGTCTGGCTTTGGTATCAGAGTAATGTGACTTCTTGAGTTGAGTTCAAATGTACTCCATTGTTTTAGAAGAGTCTGAAGAGGATTAATGAGCCAATCCATGGACATGGAATAGCTTTCAATTTATTCAATTAACTTCTTTTTAACACTTTGGTAGCATTCAACAGTGAACCCATAAGAACCTGAGCTTTTTTTTTTTTTTTTGATGACAGACTTTGTACACATTATTAGTTTGTTCATATTTTCCATTCCTTTCTGTTACAGCCTTGATATATTGGATGCTTCTAGAAATCCATGCATTCTTCTAGGTTATCTGATTTGTATATAGTTGTTCATAATAGTCTTTATGGTTATTTGTATTTCTGTGGTATTGGTTTTAATAGCTCCACATGTTTTTATTTTTTATTTTTGTTTGGCTCTTTTCTTAATCTTCTTTGTTGGTTTACTTAAAGACTTTTCAACTTATTTTTTTCAAAAAATGAACTTTTAGATTTTCTTTTATTTCCTATTATTTTTCTAGTCTTTTTTTCTGCTCTGATATTTATTTCCTTCTTTTGTCTAATTTTGGTATTACTTTATTCTTTCTCTAGTTCTTACAAGTGTAACACTGGGTTTCTTACTTGAGATCATTCTTTTGTCCTCTAGACATTTATGGCTACAAACTTCCCTTTGAGGACTGATTTTGCATCCAGTAAGTTATGGTACATTCTGTTTTCATTTTTATTTGTCTCAAGTGATTTTTTTTCTAATTGAAATTTAATTCTTCTTTGACCCATTGGATGTTCAGGAGTATATTTTAATTTTCACATATTTGTGAGTCTTTCAACATTTATCCAGTTACAGGTTGAATATCCTTATACAAAATGCTTGGAAATATAAGTTAATGATTTCATATTTGGGGGTATTTTAGAATATTTGGATATTCATGATAAGGTATCTTGGTAATGTGATCCAAGTCTAAATAAAAAAATGTATTTATGTTTCATATACACCTTACATATATACCCCAAATATGAATTTATATATTATTTTAGTATAACTACTTTTTTACTTTGAGAAGTCACATCAGATCAGGTGTGAAATTTTCCTCTTATGGCATCATCAAAAAGCTTCAGCTGTTGGGCATTTTAGATTTAGAATATTTGGATTCAAGGTGCTCAATCTGTATTTATTTCTAGTTTCATGCCACTGTGTTCAGAAAAAATACTTAATATGATTTCAATATTCTTAAATTTGTGTAGACTTATTTTGAGGTCTAAAATATAATATATGCTACAAAATGTTGAGTGTACATGTGAGGAGAATGTATATTCTATTGCTGTTATATGGAAGATATATAAATATTTCTTACATCCAATTGGTGTGAGTGTGGTACAAGTTTAAAGTTTCCTTATTGACTTTCTTGTTGGGATAACCTGACCAATGTTGGAAATGGAATAATGAAGTCTCTTACTATTGTACTGCAGTCTGTCTCTCCTTTCAAATATATTAATATCTGCTTTATCTATTTTGGTGATCCAATGCTGGGTACATATATATTTATATATAAATTCTTGATGAATTAATATCTTTATCATTATCATATAGTGAGCTTCTTTATCTTTTTATGGTTTTCCACTCAGAATCTTTTTTTTTTTTAATATATCGAGCACCCCCACTCTGTTTTGGCTTCCTTTTACATGGAATATCTTTTTCATCCTTAGTCTATGTGGGTCCTTAGAGGAAGCAGAATGGGATCATATTTTTTATCTGTCTACCCACTTGATGTTGAAAATATTCATAAAACTCAAAAGTAACCTATAGATTCAATCTAATCCCTATCAAAATTCTGATGACCACCTGAACAGACACTTTTCAGAAGATGATATATAATCAATCAACAAATATATGAAAAAATGTTCATCATCACTAGAAATTAGAGAAATGCAAATCAAAACCACTCTAAGATTTCATCTCATTCCAATCAGAATGGCAGCTATTATGAAGACAAACAACAATAAGTGTTGGTGAGGATGTGGAGAAAAAGGTACACTCAGACACTGCTGGTGGGATTGCAAATTGGTGCAGCCAATATAGAAAGCAGTATGGAGATTTCTTGGAAAATTGGGAATGGAACCACCATTTGACCCAGCTATCCCCACTCCTTTATCTGTACCCAAAGGACTTAAAAACAGCATACTACAGGGGCACAGTGACAACATGTTTATAGCAGGACAATTCACAGGGAGAGGGAGCATGGGAGGAATAGACGAACTCTAGATAAGGCAGAGGGGTGAGAGGGGAAGGGAGGGGGCAGGGGGTTACAAGGATAGTGGAATGTGATGGACATCATTATCCAAAGTACATGTATTGGTGTGAACATACTTTATATACAACCAGAGATATGAAAAATTGTTCTGTATATGTGTAATAAGAATTGTAATGCATTCTGCTGTCATTTAAAAAATCAATTAAATTTTTTTAAAAAAAATATGTTTTGAATAGAAATAGAAAAAAAATTACTAAAATCCAAATGGAACAAAAAAGACTGTAACTAAAGCAACCCTGATCACAAAGAACAAAGCTAGAAGTATCACATTCCCTGATTTCCAAATATAAAACTATTATTTCAAACCAGCATAAGTTTGGAATAAAACATTTATATTGACCAATGGAAAAGAATAGAAATTCCAGAAATAAACCCAAACATTTATATTCAACTAATATTCAACAAATGTGACAATGAAGAAAGGCATGTTCTTCAATAAATGGTGTTGGAAAAACCGGATAGTCACATGGAAAAAGAATAAATGATCCAGACCTCACACCATATGCAAAAATTTGAGCAAAATGTATCACATTTAAATGCAATATTTGAAGCTGTAAAGCTACCAGAATAAAACAGAAGCACCATAATAATGATTGTACAATAATTTCTGAGGACACTAAAAGCACATGTAAAAAGAGTAAAAAATAGAAAAATGGGATTGCATCAAATTAAAACACTTCTTCACAGTACAGAAAACAACAAGAGTGAAGAGACAATAAACAGATTTCGAGAAAGTACTTGCAAGCCATACATCTGATAAGGAGCTAATATCCAAAATATATAAGGAACTCAAAGAACTCAACAGCAAGAAAACAAACTGACCGAATTCCCAGCAATTTATCTGAACAGAGACATTCCAAAAGATACACAAATATGCAACAGGAACACACACACAAAAAAAAATGTTCAACATCTCTAACCATCTAGGAAATTGAAATTAAAACTACAAGGAGACATCACTGCACAACTGCTAGAATGGCTATTATGAAAAAGATAAATGATCACAAGTTTTGGCAAGGATATAGAATAGAGAAAGCCCTGTAGACTTTGGGTGAAAATGCAAATTAATAGTCATTTTGGAAAAAATATAGAGGCTCCTCAAGAAAATAACATAAGATACAGAAATCTCTGTCCAAAGAAGGTGAATTTACTATGCTGAAGACATATCTATAGTTCCATGTTCATTTCAGTGTCACTCATAATAACCAAGATTTGGAGAAAACCTCAGGATCCATCAACAGATCAATGGATAAAGACAATGTCATATATATATACATAATGAAATATTATACAAGGATGGAACTAAAGAATATTATGCTAAGTAAAATGAGCCCAGCACAGAAAAATAAATACTAGGGGCTGGGGTTGTAGCTCAGTGATAGAGTGCTTGCCTAGCATTTGTGAGGTACTGAGTTTGATCCTCAGCACCACATAAAAATAAAATATATTAACAAAGGTATAGTATATTTCAAATTGCTTATATATAGGTTTAATACATTTTTAAATTGTATAAATGACATGTAATAATTACACATATTTAGAGGTACGATATGATATTTCAATAAATGTATATATTGTACAATGATTACATCAGGATAACTTATCAATCACATCAGACATTTATCATTTATTTGTATAGGAAATATTTTGAATCCTTTCTACTTAAAGTATCTTACCTGTACAGCTCATTTCCTCCTTTATATATTTATCTTCTAGATCACATCAGCTAACCATTGTATCATTTTCTAAAAACTAGGTATTTTTGTGATATTAGGGATCAAACACAGAGCCTCAAACACATCAGGCAAGCACTTTTACCACTGGTAAAAATTGGGTATTTTTACCATTGTCCCTAGCTATCAGCAAAATTAATTTATTTCAGTTTAATTTCCTATGTTTCCCCAACATCAATGTAAGTACTAATGACCAAGTAAATGGAGACAGTTTAAGATAATATCAGTCATCCCATTAAAAGCCTCCAATCATATTTTAAAGAATTAATCAGTGGCTCAGGAGGCTGAGGCAGGAGGATTGCAAGTTCAAAGCCAACTTCTGAAAAGGCAAGGTGCTAAGCAACTCAGTGAGGCCCTGTCCCTAAATAAAATACAAAAGAGGGCTGAGGTGGGTGTGGCTCTGTGGATGAGTGCCCCTGGGGTTGTGGCTACCAGTGGGAAGGGAGAGCGCTGCGCTCACCTACCAGTGTGAGGCGCTTGGTTTGATCCTCAGCACCACATAAAAAATAAATAAAATAAAGGTATTGTATCTAACTATGACTAAAAAAAATAAATAAAGATAAAAAGAATTAATCAGGCTTATCAGGCTGGGTGTGGTGGTATATGCCTATAATCCCAGCAACTTGGGAGGCTGAAGAAAGAGGATTCAAAGTTCGAGGTCAGCCTCAGCAGCAACTTGGCAAGATTCCTTCTCAAAATAAAAAATAAAAAAGGGCTAGAGATGTAGTGGGTAAAGCTTGTCTGGGTTTAATCCACAGTATAGCCCCCCCCCAAAAGGGAATAAAATTCATATAACAATTCTGAAATTGTTTAATTTTTACTACTAATACTTTCAAATGTTATTGAATTAACTGCAGAAATTAAAAATAATGGTCTTTGATAAAAGGTATAAATGTCATTATTTGAAATATATTGTCAAAAAGTCTAATATACATTGAATTATTAATAGATCACTTCACATATTTAAATTCCTTTTTTCCAGTACTAACGATGGAAACCAGCATCTTTCATTCATCCTAGGAAAGGGTTCTACAACTACAATACATGCCCTGGCCCTAAGTTCCTTTTGTTTAAAATTACAATATAGAATACTGTAATACAAATTCAGAAAATGCAAACCAGGCTGTGGCTTTCTCTTATTTGTCTTCCATAATAGCTTTGCTTTACTTACTGTGTAGCATACTGTATTTATTATAAGGATATGATTCTTTTCTTATTTTACTCCTTTCTTCAGTATCCTGTCTACTAACAATCTATCCCATTGTTTTCTAAAACAAATCACCAATAACCTATTACAATTCTGATGTTTGAAAAATGTGTATCTATTTTAGAACATCTGTCTAGTGAATTACAACATGTACTAATCTACTATCCTGACTTAAAAGTTTAGTACCATACCCTCAATTACAACTTGATGATTAAAAACCCTAAAAAAATAAAATAAAAAGACAAGCCAGATGTGGTGGCACACTCCTGTATTCCCAGCAACTTCTGAGGCTAAGGCAGGAGGATTGCAAGTTCAAGGACAGTCTTAGCAAATTAGCAAGGCCCTAGGCAACTCTGGGAGACCCTGTCTCAAAATCTAACATAAAAAGGGCTGGAGATGTGGCTCAGTGGTTAAACACCCCTAGGTTCAATCCCCAGTACCAAAAAAAAAAAAAAAGAATCAATAACAACGATCCTCAATAACAATAAATCAAAATCAAGGACTTACTATAGGGTTGTTATTGTAAGAATACTTTATTTACTACATCAGCTTAGTCCTGTAACAGTTTAATTTGTTCTCCTAAAATCAATTAATCATATCAAAATACCCAGGTCAGAAATCAAGAAATAATAGAGGGGTCATTGAAAATGTGTAACTTCTGTGGAAAATACCTCAAAGAACATTCTCTTTAAACATGAAATACTAAATATTATCATTAGACCAGAAAAAGCTCAGGGAGCTTATGATGAAACATACTGAAGCACAATTATACAACAGGTAGGAAGAACAAAAATTTTGAAGTACTAAACAACTCAAGTCTGGCAAGTTTAAGAGGTAAGTATAAAATAATTTTTTAAACTTAAAGCTAAATTTAAAGTTTGATATCAATAAATAATATTTTCAATTAGATTTCTTAAGCATCTTGAGTCCTCCTAATCCATTAAGTCTAGAAACAGTTCCATTGTAGACTTAAAATGAATGTTTCTTATAAAAACACATACTCCACAAAATTTCACTTGGGAACACAGCTCTAATAGCAGAATCCAAATGTAAATTGCATTAGAAAGCTACTTTTATGTAGAAAACACAGATTTAAATAAGTATAAAAATCAACCCCATGAATAAATATTTGCCTACAGGTACAATTAGAGATTTAATATTTCTACTCATTTTCTAGGTCCTTCTCATGAAATTTTCATTGGGATTCACATTTATATGTCACTTAGCTTCATGCTCTAATTCTAGAGATAGGAAATAAGGAAGACAGGAAATATACCTTACTTTGTCAGTAATAAAATGTAAATAAACTCTAATGAAGATTTTAAGAAGTTAATCATAATTTCTGAGGCTCTATCTATCATGTAATTTATAAGCAACCATATTTGGACTTTCTCTTTTTGAACTGGCATCTATTATAGAATTATGCTAGAGTTTAAAGGGATTTTAAAGATTAATTTTTAGTCCAAACCCTAATTTTACATAGAGCAAACTAAAATCCAGGCTAATGGAGTAAGTTTTCCAAAATCATAAAAAGTTTAAGTGACTGAGAAAGGGCATGAACTTCAAATGTTCATTTTCTTATGTCACAATTGCCTCTCAGTGCTTTATGTTTAAATATATCAGCAATGTTTACTTCCTGCCAAATAAAATATACTGATAGATCTAAAGCAGTGAACTCTCCCTCTAATTTTTGGGGCAACAAATCTTTATTCAAAATCAAGAGATAAACCATGGGGGTGCATATTTGTGGAGGGGTTAGAAAGGGACACAGGCCTTAATACAAAGTGATCCTGTTTGAAAACCAAAGAGTCAGTGAGTAGCTCAATTAACTGTTGGGAGATTTATCTCTGGCTTTTATCAATTCCACCCACTTTGACAGGATGATGTAGTAAATAGTAAAATATGAAACATAGTATGGAAAAAAGAACAAGCAGCCTAAGCCTAGCTTCTTCCTTATGTATAAAATAGGCATTTTACTATCAATCTAAAAAATGAAAATGATTTTGTAGAATGTATAATACAGAAAGCATTTATACAGTAAAGACTAATTCCTTTCTTCTACCCTTTCTTTTCCACTCTGGGGTCTCAGTGTTCTCACATTACAGAATGAGGTAATGTGAAGTGGGGCAATTTTGGCATAAGGTGACTATAGTGGATAGTGATTTATTATACTCAAGTCTCTCATAAAAATGGTATAGTATTTGCATATATCCATTCACAGCCTCCTTTATACTTTAAATCATCTCATATTTATACATTTAAATCATTATAAGATTACTTGTAATACCTGAGGGGTGGGAGGGAAAGGAGAGGGCAGGGGATTAACAAGGACAGTGGAATGTGATGGAAATCATTATCCAAAGTACATGTATAAAGACTCAAATTGGGTGTCAACCTACTTTTTATACAGAGATATGAAAAAATGTGGTATATATGTATAATAAGTATTATAATGCAAAGAAAACAAAGTACATGTATAAAGTCATGAATTGGCGTGAACATACTCTATATACAAAGATATTATACATATAGAGTACAATTTTTCATAAGATTTGTAATGCATTCTGCTGTCATGTATTTAAAAAAATAAAATCAATAAAACTAAAAAAAAAAGATAAAGGGGGTCTATTCAGCCAAAGAAATAATTCTAAATATATTTATACCCAAAGTCAAAGCATCCAAGTATATAAATCAAATATTAGTAGACTAAATAGAGAAATAGATGCCATACAATAATAGCTGGGGACTTTAACATCTCACTTTCAGCAATGAACAAATCATTTAGACAGAAAATCAACAAAGAAATGGCAAAGCTAAATGGAACCCTAGACCAAATCCATCTCAAAGACATCTACAGAACATTCTACCCAACAATTACAGAATAACATTCTTCTTATAAGCCCAAGGAGGATTCTCTACAATGGATCATACAAGAGGCCGCAAAATAAGCCTCAATAAATTAAACAATAAAATAATATTGAGGATCATTTCTGACAACAAGAGAATAAAACAAAATATCATTATAAAGATAACTTTGGGAAACAATAAATACATATAAACAACTTATTTCAATGGATCTTGCAAGAAATCAAGAAGGAAATTTAAAAATTTCTTGAAACCAATGAAAAGGGACAAAGAACATACCAAACCTATGGAATATAGCAAAAGCAGTACTAAGTGGGTGTTTAGAGCAGTTTGTGTCTTATATAAAGCCCAAAGATCTCAAATGAACAACTGATCACTGCTTCTCAAAGAACAAATGAAAGCAAATTTAGTAGAAAGAAAACATCAAAGACCAGACCAGAAATAAATGAAATGGAGATGAGCAAAACAATACAAATGATTAATGAAATAAAGACCTGATTCTTCAAAAACAAACAAACCAACCCTTAGCAGGACTAGAGAGAGAAACCAGGAGAGTGGTGCATGCCAGTAAATACCAGCAACTCAAAAGGCTGAGGGCAAGATGATGGTAAGTCTTAGGGCTTTCTAGGCCACTTAGCAAGACTGTCTCAAAATAACAAGTAATAATAACAAAAAACACTGGGGATGTAGCTCAGTGTGAAGCTGCTACCCCCAGTTCAATCCCCAGTACAAAAAGAGAGAGACAGAAGGAGAAAGATACAGAAAAATAAATCAGAAATCAAAAAGAGAAGCATTCAACTAACACCACAGAAATATGAAGAATCATTAGAGGTTATCATGAACAACTGTGCATCAACAAATTTGATAACCATGAAGAAATGGACACATTCCTAGACATATACACCTTACCAAACTGAATCATGTATAGAAAACTTTAGTAGAATAGTAAGTAATGAGATCAAACCAATAATTAAGTCTCCTATCAAAGAAAAGCCTGGGACCAAACAGATTCACTGTTGTAATCTAGCAAACATTTAAGGAAAAACTAATAGAAATTCTGTTTATGTTATTCCAAAAAACAAAGAGGAATTCTTCTAAACATGCCCTATGAGGCCAACATTACTCTGATATTAAAACCAGATAATGACAACAAAAAAGAAAACTGCAGGCCAGTATCTTTGATGAACATAGATGCAAATATAATTAACAAAAATACTAGCCAGCCAATCCAATAGCACATTGAAAAAGATTATTCAAAGGCCAGACATGGTGATGCATACCTATAAGCCCAGCTAGTTAGCAGAAGGATTTCAAGTTCCAGGCCAATCTGAGCAAACTAAACAAGACTCTGTCTCAAAATAAAGTAGGGAGTGTGCTGTGGATGTAGTTCAGCGGTAGAGTACTCCTGGGTTCAATCCTCATTACAAAAAAAAATCTAAAATCCAAAGGTTTTGATTGTTGACATGATGCCACAAGTGGAATATCCCACATGTGGCCTCATGATAGGGTCACAGTCAACCTGAAGTTACACTAAAATATTGTATAATATTACCTTCAGGCTATATATGTAAGATGTATATAAAACACAAATGAATCCCATATTTTTACTTGATTCCTAGCACCAACATAGCTCATTAGGTATAGGAAAATATTTCAAAATTTGAAAAACAAAACATTTCTGGTCCTAAGCATTTTAGACAAAAGATATTTAATCTGTATGTACTATGTCCTGTATTTAAGTAGAATGGAAAACCACAACCCAATCCAGGCAGGACTACAAAAGAACCAGGTGTTTCAAGAATAAAGGTTTCAATTACTTTACAATATTTTGCCACTCTGGATAGTGGAAGAGATGACATGAATACCAGCCATGATCAGATGACCAGTTAAAGAAATGAGGATTGTAATTGCTATAAATATTCCTATATAAAGCTAATTTCTTTGCTTTCCCCTATTATGCAATACATCATAAATATTATCACTGGTACTATGTTATTGTTATGAATTTTACATTATAATATTTTAGTTAGTATGTACCAAGAAGAATAACCATTCCTCAAGGACTCTAACTGTTCTAGTGAAGGGGGTTAATGCATTTCAGTTACACACAGGATAGTTGTATTATGTTAGGCAAAATCATGACATTGTTAATGTCTTTATTTGGAGACTAAGTATGGTTTTAAAACATGTATACAGGTGCCAAGTTGACACATGTGCCAAGTTGACAAGGGGTGGACTTTGATGGTGTAATGTTAACTAGACTAAACCACAAAGTGCCCGGATGCTCAGTTAAAATATTATTCTGGGTATGTCTGAATAAGATTAACATTTGAATTGGTAGACTCAATAAAGCAGATTGCTCTCCTCAGTGAATGAGATGGAACTCATTAAGGTTAAGTTAGGATTTGCTCTCTCTGCCTATTTTCTTTGTTTTTAGCATGGGGATTGAACATAGGGCCACTTAACCCAGGTGCACCTAACCCTGAGCCATATCCCCACCATTTCACATATTTTATTTAGAGACAGGGTTTTACTAAGGTGCTTAGGACCTCACTATGTTGCTGAGGCTGGCTTTGAACTCATGATACTCCTGCCTTAGCCTCCCAAGCACTGGGATTACAGGAGTGCACCACTACCCCCTGGTTCTCTGCCTGTTTTGTAGCTGAGTCTTCTGTCTTCTCCTGTACTTAGACCAAAACTAATACTCTTGGTTCTCCTGATTTTCAAGTCTGAAATCAGGCTAACATTTAGTTGTTCTGGGTCATCACCTCGCAAATTGCAAATCACTGGACTCTTTAACCTCCACAATCACATGAGCCAAATATTTATTTTCAATCAATCCATCAAACTATCTAACTCCTGTTATTTCTGTTTGTCTAGAGAACCCTGACATATACAGCAGCCATTGAGTCAACAAGAATAAAACCTACAATGAGGTACCGCCCTATAGAAACTTGACAATAGCTAAATGAACAGAAAATGCTCCAGTAACTATGTGAAGGAGTTTGGCAGTTTCATAAAAAACTAAATATTCAATTACTATATGATCCTCAATTGCCATCTTGGGTAATTATTCAAAAAAAAGGTGTGTTCACAAAATCCCCTGTACATGAATGTTGATAGTAGCTTTATTTGTAATTGTTTTTAAGAATGGAATCAGCCCAGATTATCTGTAGTACAGCCATATCATGGAATATTACTCAGTAATGAAAAGAAATTAATATTAACATATGAAACAACACAGATGAATATCCAGGGAATTATGGTGAATGAAAGTTACTTATATACTGTATTATTCCATTTATAGAATGTTTTGAAATAATAAAACTGTTGAAATTGAGCACAAGCTCTTCTCCATATTCATGGGCTATGCTAACCAATCACTGAGTAAAAGTATTTGAAAAAATAGGCTATGATGTGGTTCAACAGCAGAGCACTTGCAAACCTGAGCAAAACCTGGGTCCAGTCTCTAGCACTGTCAAAAATTATATTTGATGGGGCTGGAATTGTGGCTCAGTGGTACAGCGCTCGCTTAGCATGGGCGGGACCTGGGTTCGATTCTCAGCACCACATAAAAATAAAGGCATTGAGTTGTGTCCATCTACAAAAAAGATTCTCATTCTCTCTCTCTCTCTCTCTCTCTCTCTCTCTCTCTCTTAAAAAAATTATATTTGAAAACAAACTACATCTGTGCCAAGCATATACAGATGATTTTATTGTCCATTATTCCCTGAAATGCAAAGTATAACAAACACTTAAAATTATGTTGTATTAGGTATTATAAGTAATCCAGAAGTGACTTAAAATATATAGAAGGATGAGTACAGGTTTTGTGTAAATACTATGCATTTATGAATATATGTATGCAAGTATGTATGTATGTATGTATGTATCTATCTATCTATCTATGCAGTGCTGGGGATCAAACCCAGAGAGATGTGCACATTGAGCAAGTGCTCTACCACTGAGCTACATCCCTAGCCCTGTTGTACCATTCTATATAAGGGCCTTGAGCATCCATGAATTTTGGTGTCTGAGGAGGGTCCTGGAACCAATGTTCCATAACACTAAGGGACAGTTACATAAGATTAAGAATAGTAGTTTGTAAGACTTGGGGGGATTAGATAGGAGAGAAGTGGTTGCATAATAAACAGGCAACATAACAGATCTTTGTAGTGATAAAACTTCTTAAAAATACCTGTGGTGATGGACACACGTGAGAAAACTATATAAAACTCAAAATACATACATATACCTGAGTACCAAAAAAAAAAAAAAAAAAAAAAAAAAA
>NW_026000305.1:6042625-6052094 GCF_001458135.2 Marmota marmota marmota | reverse complement strand
AAAAAAAAAAAAAAAAAAAAAAAAAAAAACTGAGAATATCTGAAATGAACATAGGCAATCTTTGTAGCCTTCAACCAAATTTCTCCCAGCTTACCACCTTGGCATCCTTTGCTTCTGCTATTCCTTGAGCCGTATGCCCACCTTTGCCATTTCAGTCTGTCAATATACTTCTTACCCTTGGAGGCATAACCTAAAATCACCTCCATTTTCATAAACTCATTCTGAATCACTTCAGCCAAAGTGAACTCTCCTTCAGTTTTGGACCTTATAATGTTTTACCTTATATTAGTTACTTATACATATTTCTGATCTAAGATTGTGAGCACTTTAAGAATAGGGATTAATGTCTCATCTATAATGTACTGACCTCGCTCAGTAACTTGGAACAAAAAAGCATTTGTTTTTAATTAATCGGGTCCTACTGTTTCCAAAATACCCAAACAAAATTTCTACTCCTCCAAGGCATACATTGTCCACTTTGAATCAGACAGGTCTTCTTCTCTCAGGTATCCTTTCACTTGAACTGTTACATATACCTAATTATAATTAACCCTTCAAAAGTTAATCTCAAAGTCTTTCCTTGTTTCTCTTAATCAGTTCCATCTCTTCCTCCTATAAAACCTATTATACTTTGTATTTCCCTTAATACAAATCCTATTCTCTGTACTGTAATCATATTCTGGCAGGGATCTAAACCTCCCCCAAAAGAGTCAATTCCTTGACAGCAAGGACTGCCCTGAACACTTTGGTTAACGCTTTGTACATATTTGCTGTTTGCATATTTTCTGAATGGAAAAACACTTATTTTTAGAAGTTTCAGAAATGTTAATTATCATTCAACCTTCCAGTACCATTGAGAATATTAATTCTGTAGGATAAGTGTTATAGGGAATGTTGATCAAATTTGCAGTTCTCTTCTTATGACTTAAAAGATATCATTCTTTATTCTCCTGTGACTCTCTAAACCTCAGTTTCTTAGACTCTCACATTAGTCCAGGGTTTGTTGTTGTTGTTGTTGTTGTTGTTTGTTTGTTTTGTTTGGTATTAGAGATTGAACCCAGGTGCACTCAACAACTAAGCTACATCCCCAGTCCGTTTTATATTTTATTTTGAGACAGGTTCTCTCTAAATGGCTTAAGGTCTCACTAAGATACTGAGGCTGGCTTTGAATTCAAAATCTTCCTGCCTCATCCTCCCAAACTGCTGGGATTAGAGAAGGGCAGGCACCCGGCATGGCCAAGACTTTTTGAAACACTGATGTTTTCTTCAAATTCTATCCAGGTAACTCTTCTCTATCCTATTGTCCCTGAGTGATCTTACCTATCCACATACTAATTATTTTTTAATGTTAATCTCTAATCTTTCACCTTAGCCATAGGCCTACATTTTTAACTACTGAATGGACAACGTACATTCCTAACCAAAATGCATCATTGATGGAGATTTGTGAATCTTCACCTTCCATCACAAGTTCCCTATGAGTCTCCATATCAACTTTAACATTATATTTTTAATTATTTTACTCCTTATATCCAACAAAACTGTATTATTAATCCCACCTCCAAAATCTAGCATGAATTGATTCAGTTATCTCCATTTATATTACTACTATCTCCATACTCATTGCTTCTTGTCTACATCTATTAATAACCTCCCTATGATTTCCCTGCCTGCCTCTTCCAACTTCTCCACAATTTATCCTATATCATATATATCACCTAGCCATATTTTCAAAATAAAATTCCAATCATTTAATTTTTCTACTAAAAAATATCCAATGGTTTTCCTCATTACTTATAGGCTATAACCTAAAGTCACTATATAACGAATAGCAAGGGTTAGCTAACAAGGTCCACAGCCCCCAAATAGCCCATCATCTCTTTTTATAAATATAGTTTTTTTGGAAATAGCCATGTCCTTTCATTTACACATTATCTTTGACTGTTTTCAAACTACAACAGATCTGAGCAACTGCAATAGGGAACAAATGAACCTCGAAGATCATAAACATTTATTATCAAGCCCTTTACACAAAAAGTTTGCCAATCCCTGGCATGGAGTATCTCTAATAATTGGCCACCAACCTCCCTTTCTATTTTCAACTTCCACTGCAAACTCTAGGCTCTCATTATGCAAGCAGGTCTTCCACTTATTAGTAAAACTGGTACTCAATTTTTCAAGGTGCTGTACATGATATAGTTTGCTCAATGTATATTGAATAAAACAACAGCTTTTACCAACTCCCATACAGTGAATAAAAGCTATCATTTTATTCAATATACATCAAGCAATTCAGATTTCAGATTTTGGAGTGGGGATGCTCAAATAGTAAATTCTTTGCAAATATTCCATAAATCAAAAAACTCCAGAAGCTGAAATACTGCTAATCCCAAGCATTTTGGGTAATGTATTCTCAAACTGTATTTACTTTGCAAAGGTAATTTGTAGAAAGAGCAGTGAAGTAGAAGTCAAAAGACCTAAGTCTGATACTTGTTTGGATATTAAAGTAGAGCCCCATTAGAGTTATATGTAAATTACACAGTCTTTCCATGAAGATAACTCAAACACTAAATTTTTAACCTATGACTCATTATCATCATTGCCAACATTATTATCAGCATCTGTGATTCAATATGATAATTAAAATTACATTTGCATAACATTTTAAAGTTTATAATGTAATTCCAAAGATATCTCAATGGAGTTCACAATAATCCTATGAGATTTTAAAGCAAAGTGTTCACTTTGTATGTAGAAAATAAGGCCCAACAAACTATCTTTCCTGGTAAAGCCTAAATTCAATCCAAGACTCCTGATTCTAGCTCAATAATCCCACTTTTCAATGCTATTTAATGATATTATAGAAAATAAATCTGCTATGAACCTGAAACAGGAAATAATTTTAAAACAAAATTCTACAATATTACATCCACTCATAAAACTTACAATCAGCAGAGATTCTGGCTTCTACTAAATTGAGTTCTACTGAAAAGCTCACCAACATCACAAGAGTATTCCAATATTACCATATCAGATTTGTTCATTAAATTTTATTTGTATTAAAACTGTTTCACAATGGCAAGAAATTTTGAACTGACATCAGAAAATACCTGTAGGCTAAAATAAAAGATTTTCAACTCAACAGACTAAGAACATCCAGAACAGTCTTAATTAAATCAATAACAAATTGCCATATGTTAACCATGTGCTTTTAATAAAAGAATTGTAAGCTGTGCATTGGCATGGTGGTGCACACCTGTAATCCTAGCAACTAGAGAGGCTGAGGCAGGAGGACTGCAAGTTTGAAGCCAACCTCAGCAACTTAGGGAGGCCCAAAACAACTTAGTGAAACCTTGTCTCAAAATAAAAATAATAACAAGGGATGGGCATGTAGCTCAGTGGTAAAATGCCCATGGGTTCAATCCCCAGAACATTTTATTTTTGTTTTAAAAATTAAATAGTTGTTTTGTAAGACTATGTGTTGAAAGAGTCAAAATTTATCTGGGACTACAAGTGTGAATATCATCAAGGACTGAGTCAAAAACAGCCCTGCAATTAATTAGGCTTGGGAGGATAGACAGATAAACTCAGCTGCAACGTTAACAGGAAACATTTTTTCCAAGGTCAGGCAACAGTTGTAAAATATCATTAATGAGCCATTAGTGCTTTCTTAAGAATGATATCCCCAGATCTACTTTGCTATTTTCGTTTACTGATACCAACTCCTAAACTACCCTTGCTTCATGGTAGCACCTACTTGCTTCCCCAGTCTGCCTCAGAAAGAATCTCGAATCCAGAACTGATCTTGGCTTCCTTCAGACCCTCCTCACAATGTTTTTAGTGTAAGCCAAACCTTATAAAGACATTTCCTGGGCTGAGGTTGTGGCTCAGCAGTAGAGTGCTTGCCTAGCACATGTGAGGCCCTAGGTTCGATCCTCACCACCACATAAAAATAAATAAATAAAATAAAGGTATTGTGTCCAACTACAACTAAAAATAAATAAATATTACAAAATAAAAGACATTTCCCTCATGCATTTTATCTAGAAGCACTGCATGGTTTATTGGAAGTTTATACCCTCCCTGTGAGTTAATAAATCTGATTTCCTAAGAATACAGGATTAGTTCTTGGTGGTCTTTGGTTGATTATACTTCAACAAGAAATTTTATTTTTAATTACCCTACACTTTCAGCAGTTTAATCCTGAAAAAAATTCTCTCTAAATCCATACCACCAAAAAACTTCTGACCTAGGCACAGTGGCACAGGCTGAAGCAGGAGGATTGCAACTTCAAAGCCAACCTCAGCAACTTTGCAAGGTCATAAGCAACTTAGTGAGAACCTGTCTTAAAATACAAAATAAAAAGGAAAGAAAACAACAAAAAAAAACCTATGAGCCCAAAAGAAAATCACTAACCATAAGAGATTATTACTGCCAAAAAAGATATAATAACTCACTAAATTCTACTGCTTATATCACAGAAAATATTCTGATAAATAATGCTAAGAGATATGGAACTTAACCAAAGCCAGTTAACTTCCACATCTGTTGGCAAAGAGTTTACCATCAACTTGGCACCATGAACCACATAAAACCAAAAGTACACAAATTGATGATATGTGATGGTTAATAAAAATATAACTCTGGAGCAATTTTATCTATCACTTACAATCTAATAATAGGTTGTACAGAGCGTTCATAAAATCCTTGTGTAGTTTTCTAATATTTATTTATTTACTTACTTACTTGCTTACTTACCTACTTACTTATTGGTACTGGCATTGAACCCAGGGACATTTAGCCACTGAGACATATCCCCAGCCCTATTTTATTTTTTATTTTGAGACAGTTTGCTAAGTTTCTTAGGGCCTCACTAAATTGTTGAGGTGGGTTTTGAAACTGTGATCCTCCTGCCTCACCTTCCCAAGCTACTGGAATAAAGGAAATGTGCCACCACACCTGGCTCTAATTTTTAAATTTTAAACTTCAATATAAATTACATAAAATATAATATTTTCAATTTTCTGCAAATGGCATTGAAAGACAAACTGTATTTTTTAGCCAAATTTTAAGCAAATTTCATATATAAATAAAAGCCACATTTCATTTGTCACATGGTAAATTTAAGATTCTATTGTGTTTTGAACTTTATATAACACATTGTGTTTAAAAGTGCCTTGTTGGGCTGGGGCTGGGACTCAGAGGCAGAGCGCTCACCTGGTATAGGTGAGGCACTGGGTTTGATTGTCAGCACCACATAAAATAAAATAAAGTTATTGTGTCCACCTATAATTAAAAAATAAATATTTAACAAAAAAATCAAAGTGCCTTGTTGGGGCTGGGGCTCAGTGGTAGAGTGCTCACCTAGCACGTGTGAGGCCCTGGGTTCAATCCTCAGCACCACATAAAAATAAGTAAATAAAGTAAAGGTATTGAGTCCAACCACAACTAAAACATAAATAAATGTTTTAAAAAATAAAAGAGTGCCTTGTTACCAATAACGATTCAGAAAAATCCCAACACAATTTTGCTATATTCCAGTCTATGAGAGGAATGAAAGCACAATACTACCAAAATAATATTCTAATACACTGCCTATAGGATAAAGAAAAGTTTTTAGAATATTCTAGGCCAACTTAAAAATAATGTAACAAAGTGTTGAACTTATAAGAAATAGTGCCTGCAATCCTATCTCAAATACAAGTGAGGAATGTGGAGGTGTGATGGGGGAATGAAGCAGGGAGAAGTATGCTTTCAAAAAAAGCTTAAGGCTGAATCAAAAACAGCACAAGGCTCAGACACTAACTGCTGACCAAATAGCAGTTTTAAGGTTTTATATGTTTGGGACAGAAATGACTACTCTGTATAGATCAAGCTTCTTGTACCACACCCATTACCATCAAATTCTAATCATCAAATACAAAGAGATTTTATTCCCAGGAAACAAGCTGTACTTAGGCAGGGCTCAAATAATTTTAGATTGGCATTCTCTCTTTTACAAAAAGATCACTGGATCAAAATTAGTACTTTATTTTTTTAATCTTAATAAGAAAACGATGCATATGTGCAACCTCGATTGATTAAAATGAAATAAACGTTAACAGCTCCATGAAATAGGAAGGACAATAAAACTAAAAAGATAGTCTGCCAAAACCACTGAAAACATTGGGCTGGAAGTGTAGCTCAGTGGCAGAATATTTGCCTAGCATGTGTTATGTCCTGGGTTTCAACCTAAATAGCATTTAAAAAAAACCACTACTAGAAATTAACTCATGAAATTCAATGTCAGTGATATAAGGGGGGGTGACTCAAAGTGGGGTAGGGAGGGAGAGCATGGGAGGAAAATTATCTCTAGATAGGGAATAGAGGTGGGAGGGAAAGGGAGGGAGAAGGGGAATAGCTAGGATGGTGGAAGGATAGGATCATCATTATACAAAATTCATGTATGAAGATGTGAAGTTGGTGTCAACATACCTTATATACAAACAGAGATATGATAAATGATTGTATAAAGGTGTAATAAGAATTGTATGCAAAAAAATCAGAGAGCTCATGTAATGGTATAATGTGGTGTGATCATACTTTATATACAGTTACAAAAAATTGTGCTGTGAATGGATAATTATGAATGTAATGTACTCCACTATTGTCATGTATGTAAAAATAAATAAAAAAAGAAAGGAAAAAAAAGAAATTCAATGTCAGTTCTAGATCTGCAATATTTGATGTGAATCATAGTTGAGTTTTCAAAAAAAAAGCTCTATCAACAAAATATTAACATAGATTAAAGATAAAAGAGCAGACAAGAAATAAAAACAAATTCAAAGAAAATCTTAAAACTCCAGGAAATGTACAAAACTGCAAAATTATTTCTTTCAGTATTTAATGTTACTATGAATCAAATTGTCTCTAAAATTTCAACCATCCATAGGTAAAGCTTTATAGTTTTTAAGGCTGATGTCAATCCCATCCCATAATACCCATCCACAGTATAATTTAAATAACACAGTGAATCCTACAGGATTACTAGTTCATGGTCATTGAATGTGTTATTACTTGGCTAATACGAGATATGGCAAAGAAACCCTATTTCCAATTCTGTTCAGATTTTTCTCCAAAATTCCCTTAGTAAAAATGGGGATAATAAATATCTCAAATCTTATTTTCATCCTCTTCCAACCTTTCAACCTGATTTAATTATGCACAGAAATTTCAGACTGCCTTTTCTTCCAACTAAACAAACCTGGCAGTTTTACAGATTCCCTTTGTGAAATATGAATATAAAGTTCTATTTCTGTAAAGTACTCAGTTACATTTAGAGAGTAAATATAAAAAGATTATTTTAGAATACTTTAGCATATATTAAAAGAAAAGACCAAAAGAGTGATATGGAATAATGACAAAAGAAAAAATATGTTCATAATAGCATTCAACAAAGAAATTATTTTCTCATTATATTTTATATTTTATATGATGAAAATAAACCACCTATAAAATGTTTTCCTGTAAACATACTAAAATTGTTAATCCAAATATTACTACAATATAGATTTCAGAAATAGATATAAGGGACTGGAAATTCAGCTGTATACAACCATATAATATTGTTTAAAGCAAGCCAAGGTACTGAATGCCAGTAATTCCAGCTACCGTGGAGGCTAAGACAGGAGGATCAAAAATTCAAGGAGAGTCTGAGAAACTTAGCAAGCCCCTGTCTCAAAATAAAATTTTAAAAAGAGGTTGGGGGTGCTGGTGTTGTGGCTCAGTGGCAGAGTGCTTGCCTTGCACATGTGAGGCACGGGTTGGATACTCAGCACTACATAAAAATAAACAAAATAACAAAATAAAGATAATGTGTCCATGTATAACAAAGAAAAAAAATTTAAAAAGAGGTTAGGGATGTAGGTCAGTAGTAGAACACTTGCCTAGCATGAGCAAGGCTTTAGGTTCAATACTCAGTTAAAAGCAATCACATTTAAAAGGGACATTTCAGTTTCCATGTGGAAGTAATTATAGCACTTCCATCCATTTAATATTCAGTGAGCACTCACAATGCAGCACATACAAAAGAATCTGAGTTTATATTTTAATTACTTGCAGGTGTGAAAACCATCCCTTGCTCTTCTCCAGATACATAAGAGTAATGACTTTAGAAGCAACTTGTTTCGTGCACAATCATGTGAGTACAAAAAGGAGGAGGTAGTAACTGGAGGAAGACAAAAAATGAAAATGCAAGACCTGATAGAAATGTGACCCTTTGGTAAGGGATAATAACTACATAAAATTAGAGAGGGAGGATGACAAATATTCCTGGCAGAAACTCAAGTCATCTCATCCAGACTTTAAAAAGTACAAATGAGATTACTTTCTTTCATTTCACATTTATGTACAGACAAGAAACAGAGTTCCCACCTCCAAAAGAATTGCCATTAAATGTGACACATATTCATACAATGGCCAATAAGTCAAGAGTCAATATTAAATAGAAGCTTACCAGCAACACATAAATATTAATTTGGTTTAGAATTAATGCAAGCTTCCTAAGGTGTATACAGTATAAATAAAGGGTTACTTTATAAATTACAGAACTGTGTTATAAGCTAATTGTACTAAGGATAAAAGGGGGGAAAGTTTAAAAATTGAGTCTTATTACATCATACATTTGACTCAGTCTAGAAATATAAGTATGTACATTTGTTCTTTAGTTGTAACATCACTTTTATTAAATGAATAAGTCATCCTGCTGTCATTTCTACAGGGAATTTTCTGAAAACTATTTAGATAATTGGGAAAAATTCTGAAACTTTTACCATGATGAGTATTAACTACAATACTAGTTCTACAAATAGATATGAATCAAACTTTTAAAAATTACTTCTATACTGACAACCTAGCACAACAACAGAGTTGTATTTGTATGAAAACTTAACTTCAAATTGCAGAAATTTTCCAAAAATAAATACTACTCTTTAAAAGAAAGAAGGAGAAACAACTTAGTGGTGGATGTATAAGACCTCAAACAATACTACAGATATTTACATATGGCTCAGAATTTCTTTGAGTGGCACTGGATATTAATACTGTTTTGAAATTTAGTTCAGTTTTCTTCCTCTGAATTCTTCCTCTGAATTAACTTTGGCACAATGCAAAACCAACTTGATCTGTTAAGCATATAGATAATGAAATAGCATGATTAAAACTTAATTCTGCAATAAAATAAATATTATAGGCATATTTGTTGTTGCCCTAGAGGAATTTAGAAAGTCACCCCTGGAAAAAGTAAATATAAATATATATATATATATATATATATATATATATATATATATATAAATTTAATATATGTATATTTATAATAATTATATTATATATTTATAATAACTTATTATAAATTTAATAATATATCATTTATAAATATATATAAATTTATATTTAACTATATATGTATACACACACACACACACACACA
>NW_026000305.1:6030919-6042183 GCF_001458135.2 Marmota marmota marmota | reverse complement strand
ATATATGTATACACACACACACACACACACATATATTTAAAGTACTACAATAGTTAGTTTGGAGAATGAGATCTAAGAATTAACTCACAAATTCTTTCTCCAGGCTCCCTCTCCTGCATTTCATTAAATTACTAAACAACAGGCAGATTAACCACACAGAGAATGGGAATTTTGGAATAAATAATTCAACATAGCTTGGTGCAGTGGTGCACACCTGTAATCCCAGCGGTTTAAGAGGCTAAGGCAGGAGCCAGCCACAGCAACAGCAAGGTGCTAATAAGCAATTCAGTGAGACCCTGTCTCTAAATAAAATACAAAATAGGGCTGGGATGTGGCTCAGTGGTTAAATGTCCCTGAGTTCAATGCCCAGTACAAAAAAAAAAAGTCAAAACATTTTTTTAAATGAGACAAAAGTTAGGAAACTCACATAGGATAAAGTGCAGAAATAGGCAATACATACATGGTCTATCACGCGGCAAGGTAATCCTTGGCAAGGGGAAAGAATGGTATTTTCCACAAATGGTTCTAACACATTTGCATATCCACACGCAAAAAAATGAACTCACCTAAACCATAAATCTAATATAAAAATTAACTCAAAAAGTACCAAAAATCCAAATTTAAAACAAAACTTCTAAAAGAATATATAAGATAAAATCCTTGTTATCCTGTGTTAGGCAAAGATTTCCTAGGACACCAAAAGCATAAATTTTATGATAAAATTTATAAACAGGACTTCATAAAAAACTTCTTCTTTTAAAGACAGTTAAAAATGTAAATACAGGGGGCTAGGGATGTGGCTCAAGCAGTAATGCGCTCACCTGGCATGCGCGGGGCACTGGGTTCAATCCTCCGCACCACATAAAAATATTTAAAATAAAGATGTTGTGTCCACCGAAAACTAAAAAATAAATATTAAAAAATCTCTCTCTCTCTCTCTCTTTTTCTCTCTTTAAAAAAAAATGTAAAGACAGTTCCGCACAGTGATACACACATGTAATCCCAGCAGCTCAGGAGGCTGAAGCAGGAGGATCACAAGTTCAAAGCCAGACTCAGCAAAAGCAAAATGCTAAGCAACTCAGTGAGACCTGTCTCCAAATAATGTAGAAAACAGGGATGGAGATGTCACTCTGTGGTCAAATGCCCCCAAGTTCGATCCCTGCTATCCAAAAAATAAAAATAAAAAAAGTGCTGGTGATATAGCTCAGTGATAAACTGCCCCAATTTAATCCCCAGTACGTTAAAATAAAAACCAAGACAGCCATAGCTGGGACGAAATATATGCAAAATACAAAGAACTTGTACACAAACTGTATTTAAAAACTCCAAACCCAACAATAAGAAAAATAAATCATTTTTTTTTTAAATAGGCAAAAAGCAGCAGGCCTGTTGGTGCACACCTATAATCTTAGCTACTTGGGAGACTGAAGCAAGAGGATCACAGGTTGAAGGACAGCCATGATAACTTAGTGAGACCCTTGTCTCAATTTGTTTTAAAGAGCTAGGGATATACCTTTGTTTTTGCCTATCATGCTTATGCTGGAGGCGCTAGGTTCATCCCCATTAATGCAAAAGAATAAGGGGTTTAAAAGATATAAACAAGTACTTCATGTTATGATTCAGATATGAAGTGTCCCACAAAAGTTAATGTGTGAGCCAATGCAAGAAAGTTTAGAGTGAAATGACTGGGATATAAGAGTCTTAATCAGTGCATTAATCCCCTGACAGGGATCAACAGAGTGGTGACTGTAGACAGGGTATGATAAGAGGAGGTAGGTCATTGGGGGATGTGTCTTATATTTTATCCTTGGTGAGAGAACTCTCTCTCTCCTTCCTGGTGCCAAGTTCCCAGTTGCTTTCCTCTATTACACACTGTAATCATGATGTTCTGCCTCACATCAGGCCCCAAGGAATGGAGTGGGCTGTCCATGGATTAAGAATTCTTGAACTGTGAGCCCTAAAATAAACTTTTCCTCCTTAAAATTGTTATTGTCTGGTCTTTTGGTCACAGCAGCAAAAAAGCTGACTAAAACACCTCACTAAAGAAGACACACAGATTGGCAAATATACACATAATAAGATAACAACTGACAGTATCAGAAGGTAGTGAGAATATGAAGCAACTGGAAATCTCATATATTGTTAGTGGGAACACAGAACAGGACAGCCACTGTTCAGTTTGGCAGTTTCTTACAAAGCTAAACCTGTACTCACCATATAATCTAAAATTTCTACTACTTAGATATTCATGCCCCAGAATTCATGAAAAGATCTGCACAATAATGTTAGGAGTAGCTTTATTCATAATAGCCAAAATGTAAAAACAATGTGAATGTCCATCAACTGAAAAATGAACAGATAACAATATATCCAAACAATGGAATATTATTTTGTAATAAGGATCAAACTATTGATAAATGAAATTGCATGCATGAATCTTAAAAGCACTGGTTCATATGAAATCAGACTAACAAAAAGATTATATTCTATACAATTTAACTTAGAAGACATTCTAAATAAGGTGAAATACAGTCACAGAAAAAAAAATATTAATGATTTTCAGAATTTGTGGGAAGGATATTAAGGAAGTGATAGTAATATTCTGTATTTTTCGTGTGTCAGTGTTCATACAAATGTATACATTGCAAAAACTCCTTGAACTACCCACTTAACAAGGGAGAATTTTATTAATTATACCTTAATATATTTGACTTTAAAAAATAAAAGTAAGCTGGGCAAGGTGTTATATGCATAATCCCAGCAACTTGGGAGGTTGAAGCAAGAGGACTGCAAGTCTGAGGTCAGCCCTAAGCAACTTAGTAAGATCTTGTCTCAAAATAAAAATAAATGTTTATAAAAGGTCTGAGGATGTGGCTCACACCCCTGGAATTCCCTGTACTAATCAATCAATCAATTAAAAAATGAATGAGTTCAATACACCCAAACCTCTACCTTTATAGATCTGTAAGTATGGATATATTAGAGCAAGAAAGTATAGTACCATCTGACCATGAACATGATATAAAAATAGAAGTAGATTTGAAAGCAAGCAATATATCTTATTCCAATTACATGACTACTCTTGGCTTTAGGCTTCCCTGCTATAAACAGAAGGGTTTACCAACAGTTTCCTAAATCAGAATGTTCCTAAACATTCGGAATCTTCAGTTATTCTGGGGGAAGGTTTCCAAGATCAAATTACTTGAGTTATGGTACCCATAACATGAATAACAATGTAATTTAGCATATGAAAAGGCAAAGTATTCCTATATTTATTCAATATTTTCCTATTATTGTAAAACTAACTTCACTGAACCCTGTTTTTCTTTTTCTTTTTTTTTTTTTAGAGAGAGTGAGAGAATTTTAATATTTTATTTTTTAGTTTTCAGCGGACACAACATCTTTGTTTGTATGTGGTGCTGAGGATCGAACCTGGGCCGCACGCATTCCAGACGAGAGCGCTACGGCTTGAGCCATATCCCCAGCCCCTGAACCCTGTTTTTCAGCAAAATGTTGGTATAGTTTTCTCTAGTTCTAAGATTCTTTGATAAAACTTTTATTATAAGACTTACCTACCTAATTAAGTTCTGTGTAGACTGTACCCCACAATGAAAAACCTGCCTCAAATCACAAAGTCAAAAGCAAATTTCATATTTATCTTGATTACTATCTTAGTAATCCTGAGGGTTTTTTTTTTTTTAATCCTCTGAGTTTTCAATCAGGCTCTGCATTCCAATTCTCTTAAACTTAGGTATGGTTCACTACTATGTACTACCTTGAATTACCTCTATTCTAAAAGCCCTTCCCAAATAACATAGCAGATTTTAAGAATTTGAGAGCAATACCAGGAATACAACAATTCCTAAGCAATTACTAAAAGTATAACAAACTGATTCAAGTCAGTGTAAAAATCTTACTATACAAAACCAGCATAAATTTGAAAGAGCATGCTTAGTTAAAAGAAAAAGGAGGAGCTGCTGGTTGTAGTTCAGTGGTAGAACACTTGCCTAGCACATGTGAGCCACTGAGTTTGATCCCCAGCACCATATAAAACTACATGAACAAAATAAAGATATTGTGTCCATCTACAACTAAAGATATTTTTAAAAAAGAAAAAGGAAACAAGATGGAAGGTTAGAGAAGATTTTAAAAGCCTGAAAATACTTTTAAGTCTGCTCTTCTGCTCTTCACATGTGACCACTAAAGAAGTATAACACACTAGGAAAAATAACATTGAATAGTATGGCTAAAAATATATATTGTTAGCAAAAATAAATAGATGGAAATTGTCTCAATTCAGTGCAATAAATTATGAAGTTTTAAGTGGTTTAAGGGAAAGTGCACATTGAAGAATTCTGGTGAGGTAAACAAAGTACCCTTTAAAGTGAAAAAAAAATGTTAGCAATGTTACATCCAATTAAACCCAACCCAGTAATGTATTTTGCCAATTAACGTTCAGACTATTAAAAACTATTGCTAGCGGTACAATTGAAAGTATCAAATTTCCCTTAATATGTCTTGTGAATGTTCTTTAACCAATGAATTTGCATAAATATCTTTTTTTGGGGGGGTACTAGGCGGGGTACTGAACCCTGGAGTGCATTCCCTCTAAGCTACAATCCCAGTCCGTTTTTTGTTTTGTGGTGGTGGGGGGGTTGTTTGTTTTTGTTTTGTTTTATTTTATTTTGTTTTTGAGACAGGGTCTTACCAACTTGCTCGGGCTGGCCTTATACTTTTGCTGCCCTCCTGCCTTAGCCTCCCAAGTCACTGGAATTATAGGTGTGCATTACCACACCTGATTTAAATAGTTTTATTTATTTTACTTATTTATTTGTTTTTTGGTACTGGGGATTTAATCCAGGATCACTTTACCAATAAGCCACATTTCTAGCCTTATTTATTTATTTGTTTGTTTGTTTAGAATCAGGGTCTTGCTAAGTCACTGAAGCTGGCCTTGAACTCATAATCCTTCTGTCTCAACCCCCAGGGTTGCTGAGATTACAGGCATGCACCACCATGCCCAGCTGTGGTCTAAATTTATTTTAAAATAATTTCTAACACTAACTTATTTAATGTCTGGAGGTAAATACATTCTTATAAACTTATTGTATATAATAGTATCCTTTTGTAAAAAAGTATTCTATTTTTTTTTTCTTTATACCAGGCATTGAAACCTGTACACTTTACCAGTGGGCTACATCCCCAGTCCTTTTTATTTCTTATTTCCTGACAGGGTCTCAACTAAGTTGTCCAGGCTGAATTAAAACTTGTGATCTTCCTGCCTCAGTCTCTAGAATAGCTGGCATTACAGTCATGCACCACCACGCCAGCTTAAAAAAAAGTACTCTGATTTTTCAATCTGAAATTCAGTCCTTTAAAATTTTAATACATACTCTATAACACTATGCACTATAAAAACTATATAATTTTTGAAGAGGGAGAAAACAGAGAAACAGAATGGCAGTTCATCCAACACCTTGTTTGGCAAATGTGTTGTGAGAGCTAATCATATAAATGATTTTGTGCCTAAATCTCCTTGGGAACCACAACTATTTCTTCAAAATGTTCTGGCCAGAGATGTCCCAATAGTAATTTGAATGGGAGATGTAAATTGAAGTAAAGTAGAACTGGGAAGAGTGACTTTTTTTCTTAATAAGACACATAAACATCATTACAAGTTTGGCAAACAGATATAAGCAGAATATACTTTTGTTTCCTTGTGAAAGCAATCAGAAGGGATAAGTTTTGGGAAACTTTTGGGAAAAGTAAAAACTTCTGGGAAATCCAGCACACAGACAATCACAGGGATAAAAACATCTGTACTATATTTTTTAAAAGAAATGTTTTTGCCAAGAAAGAAATGAAATGAAAAAAAGTTACCTTTTACCAAAAAAAAAAAAAACATGGTTATATTTTGTTTTAACTAAAAATGACTTAAAATCCAGACTAACAAACTCCTTAGAAACATAACCAGTTTATTTATACTTCAAATTTAATTTTTATAAACATTTTTGCCTTTCTAATAAGTTCAAGAAAGAATGAATCAAGAACATGTTTATAACTCAAGGGGATAATTACTCACCCACATTTGGAGGTTTCACATAATTTACAGGTAGTTCTGGAGGTCTGCCTCTATGTAGAGCTGCAAAAGCAGACCCATTCCATAGTGTACTCTTACAGTCTGTGTAAAAAGACTAAAAGTTAGTCAAGGAATACAGCAGTATTTTTCTTTTCCTTTGTGCCTCTGAGGCACATATCTGATTTCAATTTCATTTCTTGGAATATATGTTGCCCTATTAAAGTCACAACAAAATGGTATTCATATATTTAAACATTTCTTAAACTAAATCATAACTAGTAAACACAATACCTTCACATAATAATCCCAGGATATTGTATTTCTGCATTTCTTTCAAACTAAAACTTCTTTTATGTACATTTAAATCTTATGCAACTGTGTCGCAGATGAAAAAAAATTTGGTTTACATTTTTCTTCTTGATCTTTAGGCTTATACATGCCTACTCATGACACTGTATAAGCAAAGATCTGATCAAATCTTTGTACAAATTTTCCACAGAAAATTCAGGCACACTTACACGTTGTGCAAGCTCATATTATTGAGTACTTACAAGTTGTGCCATAAGAGGTAACACAGCATATCAGATGAATACTAACTATAAATAGTCATCATTTTTGTCTCTTAAGTTTATGTTAAAAATTTGAAAAAAATCTAAATATTCCTAATAATCAGACTGAGAAACAAAAATATATGAGTACTCTTAAAAGCTTCCAAATTAACTCAATGAAAGAATTGCAATTATAAAATGAGATGCTTAAAATCTGCATCAGCCAAGTACGGTGGTGAATGACTATAATCCCAGCAGGTTGGGAGGATGAAGCAGGAGGACCTCAAGTTCAAAGCCAGCTTCAACAACTTAGCAAAACTTAGGGAGATCCTGTCTCAACATAAAAAATAAAAAGTGGTGGAGGATATGGCTCAATGGTCAAGTGACCCTGGTACCAAAATAAAATAAAATCTGGCATCATTTATGCAACTATCTCTTTTTTAAAATATTTATTTTTTAGTTGTAGTTGGACACAATACCTTTAATTTATTTATTTATTTTTATGTGGTGCTGAGGATCAAACTCAGAGCCTTGCACATGCTAGGCAAGCGCTCTACCGCTGAGCCACAACCATGTAACTATCTTAACGAACTAGATCTTTAAAAACAGTATGCTAATAAAACAATACATACAAATAAACTGGTTGCTTGCCCAGAAGTAGTTATTATTCTAAGAGGTATTCTTAATGCCCAGTTTTACTTTTTTTTTTTTGGTACTAGGATTTAACCCAGGATTTGACTTTACCACTGAGCTACATCCCCAGTTCATTTTTATCTTATTTATTTATTTTAATTTTTACAATAGGTCTTGCTAAGTTGCCAGGTTAGATTAAACTTGTGATCCACCTGCTTCATCGTCCCATATGACTGGGCTCATAGGCATTCATCACCATGTCAGGCTAATTTCACATTTTTATGTTAGAAAATTCCACTTTATATGTTTTACATTTGGGGGTTCCATGTTGGAAAAAAGTCTATAAAAACTGAAAAATAGCAAAATAGAGAAACCAGTATTTGACAGTCACCAGTGATTAATATTTTTGGTTTAAATATTTTCAATTATGAAAAATTTATATCTAATATTCATTTATTTGTCATGAAATGAACAATAAGATTAGACTATATTATTAAGACTAATAAAGAGAAAAACATTATAAAATAAGAAAATAATTTTTAAACATTTATACTATTGTAATCACAGCAGTAACCTTTGAGATTTCTATTTCAAAATTATAAAGGGGTTTTATATTCTTTTTTTTTTTTTTGAGAGGGGGTACTTTTCTTCTTCTTTTTTTAAATTTTTTATTTGTTTTAATTAGTTATACATGACAGAAGAATGCATTTATATACTTTGATATATCATACATAGATGGAATATAATTTCTCATTTTTCTGAGTATACATATTATAGAATCATACTGGTCATACAGTCACATATATACATAAAGTAATAATGTCTGTTTCATTCTACTATTTTTCTTATCCCCACATCCCCTGCCTTCCCCTCCTTTCACTTTCCTCTACTTAATCTAAGGTAAGGATATTCATTTTTTTTGCCTTTATACATGTACTTTTTTTTGCATTACAATTCTTTATACACATATATACCACAATTTTTGTATCTGTTTGTATATAAATTATGAAGACCTGAATTGGGTATTAACATACTTTATTTTATATTCTTTTTCTCTAATATTCAGATTGACACAAAGGGTTTCTTTATAGACCTCTAAAAATTTACTTGTACACTAAGAAAGTAAAAACAATATGGACAAGATAACAAAATCTAGAAGAAAATGAGTATTTATCAAAAACAAGAGAACATTTATTCTCTTTACTCCTTCCTCTAATAACAAAGTTCTAATATATGAAAATCTTACCTTTGGCATCCCGTAACAGAGACTGCCGACCAACACCTAGTAATGTTTGTACCCCAGGAACACTCTGAGGGATCTCCTTATCTAGTAAGGGACCAATCCGCTCACAAATTTTAAGGAGGTAGTCTGGAGGAATGTGTGCATTGGCTGCCACCTAAAACAGAGAAATTAAACACAAGAGGAAAAACATAACATTTTTGGCTTACAAACATTAATTGAGTCTCTTACCATTTCCATCATGGAGCAAAGTATGGTTTTAAATATGAAATGAGTAAAATAAAATTTTAAACATTTAGTGCTTGAACTAAATTAAGAAAACAGCCACAAAATAAGCACATTTAAATGATATGACAGGGCTGGGGTTGTGGCTCATTGGTAGAGCACTTGCCTAGCATGGGTGAGGCACTGGATTTGATCCTCAGCACCACATAAAAACAAATGAAAAAAAAAAAAAAATGTTAAATTCTTTTAAAAAAAGAATGATATGACAACATTTAAATGAGATGGCACTCTAACTTACTTTAATATATCTGTATAAACTTATATGCTTAGCTGTTACTTTCACAAAATATGTGTTACAAAGCAGCAAAAGTATCCATGCCAAAGAAAAGCAATGTGTAAACACTGTTACTTGATTTACTCAGTACTGATATTGAACTTATCAAGAATTAGAAACGCTGGATTCTATACAAATGATAAGAACAAAATTGAAAGATATTACTTGCATCAAATCTCACCCAAGTCCCTTTATAATTAAGGTAACACATTTATACAATAAAGTAGAATTAGTTTTCCTATGTAAGTTCATTTGTTTCTAAAAGGGAATCTAATTAATGATTTTATAAATACCACACTCTAGAAAAAGAATCCACGTAACGAACATGACTTGTAACTTAGACTCAATTTTTTTAATTGCAAGTAAATGTCAGAACATGAGCAAACACATAAAATAGGAACTAATCAATAAAGAAACAATTTTTAAATCTAAGCTAATGCTCAAATCCTTGAAAGGTTTCATAAATACCTAATTATGAAAACAGTAAACAGAAAATAAGATTGTTAGCTACAAAGAGCATCCATACTCTCATGTTGACATAGGTCCACTTCTGGCTAGAATGCCATTTTTTATATGTACTTCATATATATATATATATTGCAAAGGACATACATTAACAGGTCAAGAACAGTAAAACACAAAAGAAAAATTTTATAAATCATCACTGGTGATCACTGTGAGAAAAGATATTTTGTCTTTTGTTCACTGCCATATTCCTAGTACTGAGAAAGTCCCTTGCATAAAGAATACATATTTGTTGAACAAATCAATGAATGAATGAATATCAAAGTAAAGTCTACCTATAATCAATGTTATAAGAATTTCTAAGGGAAAAATTTCAGTGCCTTTTTTGTCTTAGGAAATATAGGTTAAAGAACTAGAATATATGTATTCAGAATTCTGGGAATATAAGTGATTCTATTAAGATTATTATTTTTGGAGTTATTTCCTTTTGTAAAATATCACTCATAAGCTCCTCAAGGAAAAAAAATTACTAAAATAGGTAGGGCCCAAGCAACTGTCATAAAGCTCAGGAAGAATAGCAACGAGGTTACATCTACTAGTTTTAGCTTATGGGTTGAGACAAAGTATCAAACAAAATCTTTCAATTATTTCTCAAAACTTAACACAATATAGGGCTTTTCCTATCATGTGCATACATATATAGTTAGTAATATTAAAATATATACAGTTTCTGAATGGGGAAAACAGCTTTAAGGTACTGCATATTACTATTTATAACAGCTATGCTTTTCCCAATACTGTCTTAGAAAAACCAGGCTTCTGATATCAGCCATTATTTTTTGATCAAGTAAATGATATACCAGGGCTTTATACAGGATGCTACTAGATATCTTTTATTGACAATTTTCTTTTTTTCATCCCCTGACCAACTCAACAGTTATATAAAACTTGTTATACAAAAGCTTAACTAAATACCATATAAATACAACATATATAGCAATCTTTGTGTTTATGTGTGTGTACACAGACTGGGGATCAAATACAGAACCTTGTACATGCTAGGTGAGCACTGTAGCATTTGGCCATATCCTCAGTTTCTCTAATTAGAACTTTATTTGTATGATAAACCAGCAAATAAATTTCACAAGTTTGATATTTACACGACAGAGAACTGTTGAATTTCTAAGCAGTCTCAAAAACAACTTTTCTGTAAAATCAATAAAAATGTCATTATTGGTAGTACTAAAGAAATACAGAGTCTACGAAAAGAATGGCAATAACAATATTTTGACTTTAAGCATACTAACTTCTCCTTAAACACTGACATGCTTCCACACTTTATCAATGCAGTTCTTACAATGTTCCTTCCAAATCAAATTTGGGGTTTTAGAAGTGGTAGTTAATGTTTACTGGAATCCATTTATTTCTTAATAAAAATAGAGTTATTTTAAGATGATCTTTTCAGACATAAGAACTGTGTACAGAGTCTGGGGTTCTACTGTGGCTTAGTGGGAGAGTGCTTGACTGGCACGGGTGAGGCACTGGATTCAATCCTCAGCACCAAATAAAAATGAATAAATAAAACAAAGGTATTTTGTCCATCTACAACTAAAAATATTTTTAAAAAAGAACTGTGAATACTGAATAGTTACTTTTCAAAAATTTTTATAAGCCAGGCATGGTGGTGCATCCTATAATTCCTGTGGCTCAAGAGGCTGAGGCAGGAGGACTGTGAGTTAA
>NW_026000305.1:6024355-6030152 GCF_001458135.2 Marmota marmota marmota | reverse complement strand
TATATATATATATATAAAATATATATATGACTATGTGTTTATATATATCTACATTAATCTGATATTATATCTTTAAATAGGCATGTCCATATAATATATAGATATTACATCTACATACAGATATATATATATACACCCATAGTTATATACACATAAGTATAAACACACACACATACACACACACACATAAACATATGCACACATAAAAAATGCTTCTAAAAAGTTAAGAAAATTAAATAATAATTGAGGGCCAGCTAACTACCACCATGGTAGAAACTAAACAGCATAAGAAAACACCTTAAGCAAGATAACTTAAAATACAATAATTATAAATAATATATAGAAAATAAGTTCAATGAGAAGGGATGAGAATCTCTGAAATAAGATATCTGAAAGACTCAGACAAGATATCTTCTACTTCCTAAGAGTGAATACTATATCAATGTCATATTGAATTGTTTTTTATGGCATAAAATGTGAATAATACTAAATATCATTTGACATATGTTCTTTCTTTTTGATACAGGGGATTGAACCTTGAGGTGCTTTATCACCAAGATACATCCCCAGTCACTTTTATTTTTTTTTTTTTATTTTGAGACAGTGTCTTACCAAGCACCTGAGGTTCACCTGGAACCTGCAATTCTCCTGTTTCAGTCTCCCAAGTCACTGAGACCACAAGTGTGCACCACCACACTGATCTAACTCATTTTTTTCCTGCTAACACACACTTCAAAACACTAATTTGGCATTCAATTCTGAAGCTCATGTTTTAAATACTCTTTTATATAGTATTGTTTTATATATCCCTTATATAATATTTGGAAAATTAGAAAAATACAAATTCTGGGGTTACAGTTGCCCAGATTTCCATGCATTGCCATCCAGCCACTCTGACCAAATTTTAAGAAGTAGCAACATAATAGTGCACACTTGTAATTAGGAGGCTGAGACAGGAAGATCACATGTTCAAGGCCAGCCCATGCAACTTAGGGATATCTTGTCTCAAAATGGGGTTGGGGGAGGTTAGGAATGTACCTAAGTGGTAGAGGAAGAACATCCCTGGGTTCAATCCGTGGTACCACAAAAAATGAAAACACACACAAACACACTAAAGCATACCAATATTCAATTTTGAGAACAATGATCACAGGAAAAAAATTTTGTAAGGCAAATTTACAGAATCCAAATTCTTACCTAACAGCAGTTCTCTTTACTTTTATAATATCATCTCATTTGTACTGAGATAACAAATTTCCTAATCTTCCAGAATTTTAATCACTGAAAAGTGTGTTTCCTAGCCAAGCACAGTGGCACAAGCCTGTGATACCAGCTATTCAGGAGGCTGAGTCAGGAAGATGACAAATTCAAGGCCAAGCTCAGAAAGTTAGCAAGACCCTTTCTCAAAATGTAAATAAATACACACATACATACATACATACATATATACAAAGGTCTGGGAAGTAGAGTAGTTTGGTAGTAGAATGCCTCTAGGTTCAATACCAGTAATACACACACACACAAACACAAAGTGTTTTCTAGAACCCAAATGTGAAAAGCCAAGAATCAACCCAGAAAAATAGCTACAGATAAAAAGTTTGGAGAGCAAAAGAGTCTATACCTGACTCAGTAAGTCAGGAGTCAGGAATCCTGGTTTCCACATATTAATTGTTCTCTGCCATAAAACCTATAAGCATCATATGCACGCTATGCTGCACTGGGCTTAAGCAGCACATGGATTTTGGTTTCTCATGAAAAATTCTGTTCTTCCAAACTATGGCTGTGTGTCCAAATGGCAGTTAATAAATCACACATATGTAAACTTCTTCAATACTAAGAGATGCAGTGACTATGCTAGTAGAATTGAAGTGTCATTCAGTTATAATAGACAAGTCAAACTATTAACTAGTAATTGGAGAACAACAGCTAGGTTAGGTAAGGAAAGAATACAGGTATGTCAGGAATTCAAATAATGTTTTAAATTAGTTGGTGAGAATCAATTGATATAATGTGAAAACACTTTTAAACTTGAATGTTTTATATGCAGATGCAAATTCTAGTAACATTCATCATCATAGATGCATGTATTCTTTTAAAGATATTAATGAACTTATAATCTTGATGAAAGATTTTTTTAAATACCATTAAATTACTTCAAGTCTTTTGTATATAAAATGAAGGTAGTAAAATCTATGTCACTTCAAATGTAAGCACTAACTAGTGCTTTCAATTTTATAGATAAAAATCTTGAACAAATGTAAAAATATGAAACACACCTAAAAATATGAAACACACCTAATTATATCTTTGGCTAAGTCTTATGATGGGAAGACTCTTAAAATGGCTCAAAAATATTAAGCCATGTCTTATTAAAAGCTTCTAAACCATAATTTCAATATATAAAATTTAATATTAACAAAAACTATTTAAAGATACACAACACACAGACAGACAGACACATCCTTGATGCCAACAATTCACCAGGATCACCAAAAATGAAAGGACATTTGCAATTATTTAAATTATAACCTTAAGATAAATTGCGAGCAGCAAATCTATTGTCAATAACAGACAACTAGAAAACAGAAAATAAGGAAAAATGCCCAAATCAAACTTCAGACACAATCACAATTTCAAAACTCTCCACCGTTACTTAAAATTCTGGAAAACTAGTTTAGATTGCTTTATTTTGAATGCCATATTCACAAAACTTAGTTCAATATGAACTTCCAAACATTTTATGTACAGACTCATTTTTTTAAAGGTAATTCTGATCTAGATATGTCAATACATTCCTACTGGTAACTTTAACAAAAAATTACCTTCCCTTTTATTCCAAATTAGGAGTAAAAAATGCATCAAATGAATTTTTTTTAAAAAGGTGGGGGGCTCCCCTGGGAGAGGTAATAGTAAAAGTAGTAATTTAGTGTTGAAGATGCAAAATTTATCCTTTCCTTAATAGTTTTCTGGATTAATCAAGCTAAGACTGCAATGAATTCAAAGTATATAATATGAACAGACAGGCAAGGTTTTTGTTTTATATATGAAGTATATATAGTTATACAATTCTGATCAAATGTTGATATCCCTGTTTACAATCTTTCACCACTTCATTATGAATTTTTATTCTTTCCTTTTCATACCCAAGTATTCCTTAAGTTTGAAGTATTGCTATATAATTTAATGAGCCATATATATCAAAATTATGCTATTTATTAATACTGAGCCCTAAATTTCAATACAAAACATGTAGCTAAATCAAAGACCACACTCCATAAATGCATTGCTCTAATAACGGCACTTTTAAAAATATTTACCAAGAAAAAATAATCCATCTTTTGCACAATTAAGCCACTCAAATTTAGAGGTCAGATATGTACTAATTTTAATCTACAACTGATGAATCTAGCAATTAATAATGCACACACGGTTCTTAGCCACTGTACTTCTGTTCCTTCTGTTCAAATTCTCACTCAACCCTGCCCCTTATTTCTTTACAAAGAAATTCACAGGTAGAGAACAGATTTAAGACAGAATATCAAAAAGTAATATCCCTTGAAAATCTGCATCTAAGTATGAAAAAATATCTAAAAGCATGATATACAAATTACATGAAACACAAAAAGTATACATAATGTTCAAATAATAATAGCAAAATTATCTGTGTATATAAATTTTTAACAATGTATAAGGAGAGTAGGTGTGGTAAAGGACACATATAATTGTAGCTACTAGGGAAGTTGAGGTAGGAGTATTACAAGTTCCAGGTCAGCCTGGACAAACTGTCTCAAATGAAAAAAGGGCTAGAGATGTATCTCAGTGCTTTCCTAGCATGTATGAGCCCCCAGATTCAATGCCTAGTACAGAAAAAACAATGTATAAAGAAGGGCTGGTAGAGTAGCTCAAATGGTAGAACACTTGCTTAGCTTGTGCAAGGTCCTGGCAATCAATCCCTAACACAGAAAAAAAAAGCATAAGGAAATATTAAAATAAAAAAGAATCAGTAAATAAAAAATACAAAATGTAAAAAAAAAATCAAGGTTAAAGTATATCCTTTATAAATGGGTTAACAAGAATTCAAAATAATTGGTTAAAGGTTAAGCCTCACTCATACTAAAAATAAGGTCATTTAAATCAACTAGGGTCCATTATCACCTATTAAAGCCACCAAAAGACTAAAAAATCATAATGAAAACTCACATTAAGTTGCTAGAAGTGGACATTAAAAATTAGTACAGTTACTGTCTTCTGTAGATTAATCTTATAACATATGACAAAAGCATTTTAAACTGATAAGCCCCTTGACCTGATAAATCCACTTTAAAGTCTAAGAAAATAACTCAAGGGAAGCAGGGTGCAGAAAAAAAACACCTAGCCAGGAAAAAAACATAAGTGAAAATGTAGAAGCAACAAATGCTCAACTGGAAGATGGGTTCAAAAAGTGGAAGCAACAAATGCTCAACTGGAAGATGGGATCAAAATATAACATCTTAAATACAACTGAATTTTCTCTTACCATTAAAAAAATGATGACTATTTAATTACACAAGTATGTGCAAAAAATATAAAGCATAAAATATACAGAGAAATATAAAGCATGAAATGAACATTGGTTACAATTATGTAAAACTTTGCCTTTACAATATAAACAAAAGGAAATATCTAGTAAGCCGACTTTTTTACTTAAATATCCCATCAAGTTAATTTTTTAAAAAATCTTTTTAAGTCTCCTTTTCCACTTGCTTAAAAAAGACTAACCTGTATACACATACAGACTGTAAGAGGCATAAAGGTAAAGAAAAACATTTTCAATATACTTCAACTTTAAAACTGTTTTTAAAGCAGTATTGGTAATTATATGTTAAAACATATATTAGTAGGCACTGTTGTTTTTGCCTTTTGATGGACAGGCAGAACTTAAGTCCAACAAAGAGCCTGACTATAAATAACCTGATAATACATAGTTTTTCAAAAATAATTTTATACTGCTGAGAAATTATTACCATTAATAGTACAGATGTCTAGTTTACCCTTGTAATGATTCTTATATCACCTTTGGTAATTTGCAAAATAAAAAAAAATATTTAATGAGTAGACTGTATAATAATTAATAACATGAACTCACTTGCAAAACAAAGAAATATCAAAATAAACAAGTAATTTAATATTGTTCTATTAAAAGCATATTTTAAACCATCTTGTTTATATTTAATGCTCCAACTTTCTTTAACTTTGCCCGATTTTCCTCATTTGGATCTTATTTGATGGAAAGATAGCTGAATTTAGATTTCAGTAACAGCACCCCTTTCTTGTTTCATTACCTTACAATTCACTATGCATATGATTAATACAGAACTTCCTCTCCAAAATAAAAAGGACCATGTTTTTGTGTCAATGCTGAACAGAAGGTGCATTTACAGTAGGTACTGTATTTGTAGGAGATACAACAGTCAATTCAATGCCTTTGGTCCTTTAATATAGAGTATATTTTTAAATATGCCCATTGTTATCTCCTTGTAATCCCAAAATCATATTTCACCAATTCTCAAAAAGGTCATAATCCACAGTTTTTATTTCGTGAAAATGCATCTGTATAAATGTGATTTACTGAAGATTTAATGAGCTATTTTCTATGATCTGAGATATACAACGATATGCTTTTTATTCGGTAGCCTATTATCTAAAACCGGCAAATTTTGGAATCACTCGATGCTCCTTATTATTTTTAATTGTGTCGTTTCTCCTAGTCCAGGGTCCGTCAACTCCCCTTCTGAGCCCCTTCTCCCCCCTCAAAAAA
>NW_026000305.1:6014387-6021463 GCF_001458135.2 Marmota marmota marmota | reverse complement strand
CTCGCTTCGGAGGGGTTGGCGGGGGCGGGTGGAGGCCTGCCTCTATTGTGGTGAAGCCCCCATGCCCGGGAGTCCCGCCGCTTCCGCCGCACTCCTCGTCCCAGTTTCGGTCTCTCTCGAATTCATCGCATCACGTTTCCACCCATAGATATTCTAGCCCAAGAGCTGAGGAGGCGGAGGAGGAAGGAGAGGGAGAGAGAAGAGGAGGGAGGAGCCGAAGTCGCGGAGGGGTGGGCGGGGGCAAAGGGGGTGGAGAGAGGGGAGGGTAAAAACGTTGAAACAAGCCTGCAGCACTCGCTGGTCGCCGCCAGAGGCACTAACGCAAACGCCTGACTTTAGCTCTTCCAGAGGACTGAGGGTTGCCTAGCTACGGCTCTAGAAAGGAGAAGGAGGTGCTAACTGACAACCGACGCTCTGGCAACCGCCGTAGAACTCTGTGGTGGCGTTGGCGTCCGCGAGCTCTGGACTCGCTTGCCATTCCTGTGAGGGCAGTTGGGCCCTTTCCGGCAGAGAATTCTTCCTGCTTGGGTGGTGAAGAACTTGTGGGGGGCTGCCTAGACTCAGTTGCCTTCATGGGGCACCTAAGCGGTTTTGTTTTTCTCCCTCCCCCACCAACAGGAGGCTAGCCCATAATGGGCATTATGATTGAGAGAAGAAAACATGATTTTTGTACCAATTGAAAATGCTGTACTTACGGGTCCCGAGTGTGGTGCTAAAATTGTTACAAGACTACTTAAAATGTCCCCCGATTCTGAAAAAGATTGCTTGAGAAATTTTCTGTCAGCCATGAAGCATTTACTCCTTCTGAAAGTTTAACATAAGCTATATCTGTCCCATTCCTATTGGATAGCTTTTATCGTGTTTTCAAACATCCGACTACTTAAGGATTTTTTTTTTTTTAAGTATGGCCTGGTTATGGAAATCTGTATATGCAAGGTAGTTTTCCACAGATTTGGGACTGCATTTGTTACTTAATATGTAACCCCCACTCTTAGTACACACTGTCTTTTGATCAAAGTGTTTGTGTAATAATTGACACAGACAGTAAACTAGGTCTCTCTGTTCCTATTTCACTTACATCCTGTTCTCACCCCACCTTTAACTAATATAATTAATAAAAGCTGAACCCGATGAGGCTAGAAATGTTGTTGGAGTTGTGATATGTTGAAATATCCAAATTTGAAATTTCACCTAAATTTAGGGTGTTATTAGGAATTTGATTTCCTCACTTATAATTCAGGCATTGACCACAGCGGGTCTAGAATTCCATTAAATTGACATGAACTTTATCCAAATTGACTAGCTTGCTCTTGTAAGTGCCCTCTCTCTCCTTCCCTCCCTCTCCCCCTCCCTCTCCCCAGCTCCCTCCCTCTACCCCCCATCCACCCCAGCCATTTTTTCCTCAGCAATAAATATATGGTGATTTTAAATTGATGGATTTATCTTTGCTTGGCTATGGTACTTGACAAAACAAATACCATTAACAAAAAATTAGATAATGAAAAGACATAAGACCTAGACAAATCATTACAAGTGATTTAGCAAAATACCAGAGTGAATAATTTTTATCATTCAAGTATAATAGTTTATCAAACCACTACAAAGTACTTTACATTCTTTTACCTCATTTAATCTTTACAGTGACCCTAGGAGTAGGTTAGAAAATTACCCTATTATACAGATAATAAAAATGACTTTATGACTTTGGACCCCTAGCATTCTGTGAACCTTATTCCTCACCTGTAAAGTGTGAGTAATGAATAATATTTTCCATGCTTCACAAGAATTTTTGTAAAATTCATGCGAGAATATGTTTATGTTCAATTTCAAAATTTATGTGGCACTGTTGTTTCAATAATTACTTCTGTATAAGTAGAGAAAAGAGAGAAAAAGCATACAATAATTAGAACAGAAATTTAAAGTGAAGAATAATAACAGAAGATTGGAGTAAGGAGGTATTATCCAGTAAGGACTAAAAAGAACTCCAGAGAATATAGACTACAAGATATATAGTAGACACAGGAGATAAAATGGATATAGCCAGTACTACCTAGAACTTATATAGAACACCCTCCACCCCAACTCTACAACCAGAGCTAAGCTTCAGATTTTGTTGAAGATGCAGCTGACAGGCTTGCTCACCCAATGGCAGGAAAAATGCTGCAATGCCTTGCAGGCAGAGATTGCTAACACTCCAAACTCTGAAAATTACTGAAATTTGGCCCACCGGAACTTGCTAGAAACTCATCCTCTAGAATTAATCTTTTAGGGCTCCTGAGAAAGACATTCACAGGGAAGTCTCACCATAGGCACTTTACTACAAAACCAACCAGAGAGAGGATACCAGGGGAAGTTGCTTGTTCCTGCTGAAACTGCATCACAGAAGCCAGGCAAAAAAAAAAAGAGATTGTACATCTTTAAGGAGCAGTCTATCCATTGAGCACATCAGAAGCAGAAAGCAAAATCTCCTGCACTATCTTTCTAGCATCTTTTACTGATAAAGTGTTGATGCCAGATAACAAAAGAAAAAATATTTAAATGACCCAGATGCTTTATCACAGAGAAGTGAGGGTGAATTTGGAGATGATAAGCAACTAGTTGATGAAAATGGCATAAATTATATGCTGTTCTCCTGGCTATAATGAAATACATAAAGAAGTTATTGGAATGTGTATGTTCACTGAAAATGCATTTGTCTGTTGTTCAGAATTAATGCTAATTAATTGGAGCTAATACTTTAAAGATTTTATAACATTTTGAATCAATAGTTTTAACTCTGGGACCAAAGTTTTAATTGGGAAGAGAGTGAAAACTTCATAAAACTATAGCCAAAAAATGGATTTACAAAGAAAATATTCTAGAATGTTTACTAGGTAGGTGTATTAGTTTCCTAGGGCTGCCATAAATCATTATGAACTGGATGGCTTCTAACAACAGAAATTTGTTCTCCCACAGTTGTGGAGGCCCAAAATCCAAAATAAGAGCCATGCTACCTCTGAAAGCTCTCAATGATAATCCATCTTTGACTCTTCCAGCTTCTGGTGACTCCTGGCAGTTGGCAGTTGGCAGTTTTTATTGTTTCCTAATCTCAGCTTCTTTAAGAAAACTAAATTGTATAGAATACTTAAAAAATGCATACATTGTAATGTTAATATTTTAAACATACTTCTTAGGTTTAAAATGCTTAACAATAATAGGAAAAGGGGGACAAGGGAGTAGGATTGTTTAAAAGTAACATTTGTATAACTCATGAGAACTAAGTTAGTGTGAGAGTAAAGTATATTCTGATAAGCTAAGAGTTATATAGTAAGCACAAAAACAACTACTAAAAAAAGCCCAGAAAATATAGTGAAACTATCATTATAAATTGCACTGCAAAATACTTAATGCAAAAGAAAGCAAAAAAGGAGAAATAGAACAAAAATGCATGAGATATATAGAAAACAGAATTGAAATGGGAAATGTAAATTCATCTACATTAATAGTAACATTACATGTGAGTGGAAACATACCACTTCTACCTGACAGCATGAGTTTTGTGGACAAGCTCCCATATGAAATTGATGAAAATGAAAATACAAACAACCATCTAAAGTCTCTGGAAATTGTCCTAATGACATAAAGCAAATGAAAAAAAAAATCATTCAAGAAAATGTAAAACTCTTAAGAACTGATAAAGTCTGTGGTACTTGAACCAAGACTCAATCTGTTCCAAGCCTGCTCTCCCAAGCCTATTGTAAAGGCAACTTTGGCTCCAAACCAAAATAGGCAAGAATGGAGGACACCTAATTCCCTAGTGGAGGGTAACTTCCTTCCTGGAAGGGGCAGGACAATAGCATTTCTAATGTTTCCCCTGATTCCTTGTTATTGAGGCTAAATGCTTCTCCAGTGTAGACACTAGGTGGTGGTTACCTTCTACTCAGCAGTATACATGGCACAAAACTACATGTTGGATGTGGTGCCACCGAGTATAGTGGAGCCTCAAATGCCATGGACTTTAATTGAGGAGCAATAGTCATGATAAATAGAAGCAAGCCAAATGACCTAGGGCTATTGCCCACTTCCTCTTGCAAACAGGCATCTTTTAAAGTAGGAATATCAAAGAGAAATCAGCTGTGTCCCAGCCCTTATTACCAGATTTGTGCCTCAGAGATTTTGCTCTAGGTAAAAATGCAGACCTTACAAATTTGCAAGCTCCAAATTTGTGCTCAAAGGAAATGACTTTATTTGCACCCCAGTGTGGAGAAATTCAAGCCTATGAATGCTTTAGAAAACAAAGATGGTTGTGATAAAAGGCAGCTGGGAGGAAATTGATTGATTCATTGGAGTCTTAGGCTAAACTGTAGGCCAGCTAATTTGCTAGAAACAGAGGAAAAGGACACCTGGGAAGAGCCCTCCAGGAGCCAGACCAAATCTCAAAACATTGACCTATGGGCTGGGGATGTGGCTCAAGCGATAGCGTGCTCGCCTGGCATGCGTGAGGCCTGGGTTCGATCCTCAGCACCACATACAAACAAAGATGTTGTGTCCGCCGAAAGCTTAAAAAAAATAAATAAATAAAAATTCTCTCTTTAAAAAAAAAAAAAAAAAAAAAAACATTGACCTAGAGAAATATCCTTTCAAAGGAACCCAAATTTGACTGGCTCTGTCTGAAGCAATTTATCCCCCAGGGCATTGTTGGAGACAATAGGGCAATCAATCAGCAGACAACTAGTGGTAGTGGGGTTTAAGAGCTGAAAATGGTCAGAGGAAAAAATCCCCAAAAACTAAGAGAGCCCTGACACAAACCAGTATAGTTCAAGGATGATTATGTGCATACTCAAGACTGCACCCACTGAGGAGCAACATCAGTGGCTTTACACAATGAATTAGCAAGCACATAACAATAAAAAGACCAGGAGTAGCTGGAACTAGTACTCAAGGCTGCTACAATATATTTTCTAAAGTACCCAGTTTCCAATAAAAAATTATGAGACATGACAAGAAACAGGGAAGTATAAACCATATGCTAGAAACAAGCAAGGAGCAGAAACTGCCTGTGAAAATGAGCACATCAGATTTAATTAATTAAGTCTTCAAAGTAGCCATTATAAATGTGTTCCAAGAAATAAAGAAAACTGATTAAATAAAATAAAGGTGATGACAACTACCACTAAAAAATGAATATTAAAAAAAGTAAAGGAAAGTGGGCGTAGAATCCCATCAGCTGGGGAGACTGAGACAATCATGAGTTCAAAGCCAGCCTCAGCAAAAGCGAAGTGCTAAGCAACTCAGTGATACTCCGTTTTTAAATAAAATACAAAATAGAGCTGGGGATGTGGCTCAGTGGCCATGTTCCCCTGAGTTCAATCCCCAGTACCCAAAAAATAAAAAAATAAAATAAAAAATGTAAAGGAAAGGCAGGGGCCATGGCACACACCTGTAATCAATCCCAGCAACTCTGGAGGCTGAGGCAGGAGGATCATGAGTTAGAGGTCATCTTAAGCAATTTAGTGGGACCCTGTCTCAAAATAAAAATTCACGGGGGTGTGTCTCAGTGGTAGAGTGCCTCTGAGTTCAATCTGAACGAACTCCTCCACGCAAGACACTTCGCAGAGAGAGTTCCACTTTATTACAAAAGGCTGTGGGCTTATACAGATCTAAGGAGAGATGGCAGGGCTTAGGTAAATGACGGGTCACTCGTTTATTGGTAAGTTCCTCCAGAAGTCAGTTCCGGAGCCCACGAAATTAGTTCTCATTGGGGCTAAGGTTTCCTGCCAGCGAGATTTGAAATGGGCGCCAGCAGGAGTTTTTGGAGCCGACAGGAAAGGGAGAGGCAGGAAGAGAAGCTCCTCAGGCGCCATGTTGGTTTTTTTTGGGGGGTGTAGCTGCCATTATACCTTTTCCCCAACACAATCCTCAATACCAAAAAAATAAAAAGAAATAATAAAAAGTATTTACAAATTGGTCATTAAATTGATATAGATTATGAACTCTGAAAAACAGAAAAAAGTGATGAAATATGAAAAAGAAAAAATGAAATGAGCTTTAGAGAAATGTGGGCCAACATTAAATATACTAATATATATGTTATTTATAAGTCTTAGAAGGAAGAGCAAGAAGGAAGCAGAAAAAAAATTATTCAAAGAAGTAATGTCTGAAATCTTTCTAAATTTGTTGAAAAACCATAAACTTATATAATACAGGAAGCTCAGTGAACTGCAAGTAGGATAAATGCAGAGACCCATAAAACATACATACTATATTAAAATGCTGAAAGTCAAAGAAAATTTGAAAGCAGCAAGAAAAAAATGACTCCTCACTTTTAGGGAAACATTACAGCTGAATTCCTATCAGAAACTATGGAGAACAGAAGGCAGTAGGGTGACATATTTAATGTGACCAAAGAATGAACACATCAAACAAAAATGCTATTTTCAGCAAAGATAACTTTAAAAATGGAAGTGAGGATGTCCAGTGCAGTGGAACAAACTGGTAATCCCAGCACCTTGGAAGACTGAGGCAGGAGGATCACAAGTTCTTAACCAGTCTCAGCAATTTAGCAAGGCCCTAAGGAACTTAGTGAGATCCTAAGTGAAACCCTGACTCAAAATAAATAAATAAATAAATAAATAAATAAATAAATAAATAAATAGGGCTGGGGATGTCGTTCAATGATAAAGCACCCCTGTATTAAATCCACAGTACCCCCCCAAAAATGGAGATGAAAAAGGACATTCCTAAATAAATAAAAACTGAATCAATTTTTTGCTACCATAATTATAAGAAATACTAAAGGAAGTTACTCTTTGAGCTGGAAACAACTGAATTCAGAAGGTTCAGTGCTGCCTGATTATCCATAAGAGATACATTTCAAGACCTCCAGTGGTCCTGGGTACATTCCTGCAATCCCAGAGGCTGGGGAGGCAGAGGCAGGAGGATCAAGAGTTCATGAGCAAGCCTCAGCAATTTAGCTAAGCCCTGAGAAACTCAGTGAGACCCTGTCTCTAAATAAATATAAAAGGAGCTGGGGATGTGGCTCAGTGTTTAAGTACCCCTGGGTTCAATCTCTGGTACCAAAAAAAAAAAAAAAAAAA
>NW_026000305.1:6007685-6014362 GCF_001458135.2 Marmota marmota marmota | reverse complement strand
AAAAAAAAAAAAAAAAAAAAGAAGAAGAAAAGAAAGATTACACACAGGAATACACAAAAATGTCCATGTGAATAGCTTGGTGTAGTGGATTTTTACGTTCCACTTTATATTTTTCCAGTTTTTCTAAATTAGTTTAAGCTATTTTTATAATCAGAAAAAAAGTTTTCTTAAATCGAATACACTATTACCTGACAATAAAGAAATACCATTTAAATTTTGAAAAAAAGAAAAAATACTGAATAAACTTATACAATTAAAGAGATTGATTTAACTATCAAAAAAAAAAAAATCCCAGTAACACCTAAGCCCATTTAGCTTCACTGGTGAATTCTAGCAAACATTTAAAGAATTCTTAGCAAACATTCACAAACTCTTACAAAACAAATGATGATGTGAATGATCCCTAACTCATTTTATGAGGTAATATTAACTTTATATCAATTATAGTGTACTAAAAAAATAATAAAAATAGTAGGGAGCTCAGTAGAGTAGAGCAAGGAGATCAATGGATTTAGGTGTGGAAGAAAAGGGAAGACACTGGGGAATGAGATTGATCAAATTATCTCATTTTATGTGCGAATACTACAATATATAAGTATAATGAACCAATGGAAAAAAGCAGACAAAAATCATAAGAAAATAATACTATAGACTATTTCTTATGAATAAAGATGCAAAAAACCACTACAAAGCTGGGCACAGGTGCCACATGCCTGTAATCCTAGCAACTTGGGAGGCTGATGCTGAGACCCTGTCTCAAAATAAAAAATAAAAGGGACTGAAGATGTATCTCAGTGGTAAAGGGCCAATGGGCTCAATCCCCAGTACCAAAAACAAAAAGGCCAAAAATGCTCAACAAAATACTAGTAATCTAAATTCAAACACATAAAATGGATTACAAATCATGAGTAATCACGATTTATCACAGGAATGCAAGGTAAATTTAAAATGTTAAAAACAATTAATGTAATACATCATAACACTAAAATATAGGATAAAAACCACATGATCATTTGAATACTTGCAGAAAAATCATCTGACAAAATCCAACACTACTTCATGATAAAAGAAGTCACTCAACAAACTAAGAATAAAAAAAATTTCTTCAGCCTGATACAGGACATTTATTAAATACCCTACAGCTATATAATACTTAATGGGGAAAAGAAGGTCTTAGTTTTATCTGCCCTTAGAGATCAGGGACAAACAAGGATGTCTCTTCATCGTGTCTGTAAAACTTTTTACTGCAGATTCTAGCAAGGACAATTGAAAAACAAAATGAAATAAAAGCCATACACTTTGGAATGGATGAAGTAAAACTATTTATAGGTGGGCATGATCTTGTATATAGGAAATATGAAAGGATACACTAAAAAACAATTAGAAATAATGAGTTCTGTGAACTTGCAGGATAAAAGATCAATGTACAAAAAGTCAGTTGTATTTTTGTATATTTTCAGTAAAAAATCTGAAAACAATTGAAGAAACAAGTGCATTTACAATAGCATTAAAAAGAATAAAATACTTGGGAATAAATTTAACCAAAAAAATTGAGGACTTGGACACTAAAACTACCAAATATTGTTCAAAGTAGTTAAATATGACCTTCATAAATGGAAAGACATGTCAGTGTTTATGTATCAGAAGACTCACTATTAGGATGGCAATATTTTTTTAAATTGGTCTGCAGATTTAATATAATCCCTATCAAAATCCCCGGTTTGGTTTTGTTTGTTTTTATTTCAGAAATTGGCCAATTGAGACTAAAATTCATCTAGAAATGAAAAGGACCAAAATCACCATAAAATACTTGAAAAAGATCAAAATTGGATGGTTCATTTCTTGCTTACAAAACTTATTACAAAGTTACAAATAGTCAAGACAATATGGTACTGATATAAGAACACACAGTTCAATGGTTTGAAGTAAACCCTCATATTTTCCGTAGCTTGATTTTTGACAAGAATGTCAAGATAATTCAATAGGGAAAACAATAGTCTCTTCAACAATTAGTGCTATGATAACTGGATATTCATATTGACAAGTATGAATCTAGAACATTATCTTATACCACATACAAAAATGAACTCAAAATAGATTAAAGACACATATGTAAGAGCTAAAATAATTAAACTATTGGGGGCTGGGGATGTGGCTCAAGCGGTAGCACGCTCGCCTAGCATGCGTGCGGCCCGGGTTCGATCCTCAGTACTACATACAAACAAAGATGTTGTGTCCGCCAAAAACTAAAAAATAAATATTAAAATTCTCTCTCTCTGTCTGTCTGTCTGTCTCTCTCCCTCTCTCTTTAAAAAAATAATTAAACTATTAGGAGAAAACATAAATTTCATGATTTAAAATTGGGCAATAATTTCAGAGATAAGGCGACAAAAAGACAAAAACAAAAAATATGTGTAAATTGCATTTCATCACAATCAAAAAATTTTGTGCATCAAAGGACACTACCAAGAAATTGTAAATAAAATCTACATAGCAAGAAAAATATTTGCAAATCATATATCAAGAACCTTCCAAAATAAAAAGGTAAATACAAAAATTTGAAAATAGACAAATAATTCAAATAAATAAATGAAAAGATCTTCATCATCTTTAACCAAAATGAAAATGCAAATCAAAACTACTTCATAGCCATGTGGATATGGTTATGAATTAAATAGTTAATAATGACTGCAGGTGAGGATATGGAGAAAGTGAACTCCTCAAACACTGCTGTTGGGAATGTAAAATCGTGCAGCAGTTTTACAAAACTGGCAGTTGCTCAAAAATATAAACATAGAACTACCCAAAAATTCCACTGCTGAATACATACCCAAGGGAATTGAAAACATATGTCCATAAATGTTCACCAATGTTCTTAGAAGCATTATTTATAATAACCAAAAGTAGAAACAACTGAAATTTACATCAACTGATAAATAGATCAACATAATGTAGTATACTTACAGAATGAAATCATATTCTTCAATTAAGAGGGAAGTATTATTGATACATGCTATAAACATGGAATAAACTTTGAAAATTGGCTTAATGAAAGAATTCATTCACAAAAACACCACATATTGTATGGTTCCATGTATATGACCTGTCCAGAATAGGTCATTTATTGATTGAGACAGGAAGTAACTTTTTGGTTGCCTGGAGCTTGGAGAGTTGCAGGAAAATGGGGAATGATTGCCTGAGAGGAGATAGGGTGTGGGGGCGTTTGGGGGAATGATGAAATGTTCTAAAATTGATTGTGGTTATGGTGGCATACATGATTGAAATTATTCCCCTAACCTCAAAAGCATAAAATCTTGGAATGGCCTAAGGAAAGAGAATAAGTTTGTGAGTAAACCACAAAGTATAGATATTTCCTGAAGACATTCAGCATGATTAAAGCGTTATTGCCTGCCATCCCCTGCCTCCAGAAATATGTGGAGGCTTTGGGTAAGACAATAATGTTTCAAGGAACATAGCCTAATTATGGATGATCTCCCTACACAGGTGATACTCAGTGCCCATCTGAGATTTAAGAATCCTCAATTATTCAATCAGTAAGTGTGTTAGTAAAGCTAATATCTATGATTGATTGATTTAAGGGGTTCTGTTTCATTTAAATTTAGGTTTTGTAAACAGATCTGTAGGTAGTAAAATACTAAGCAGTAATAAAATGCAGTGAATGTAGAGAAAGAAGGAATATACTGCAGAAAGTAGTTAAAATATTTTTTTTAAAAACTTTCAATTTGTCATGCTCCCTTATAAATCATTACAACAATAAAGTACTGAAGTACAATATGTATTCAGGAAAGCCAACTAACAAAGATGAACTGAAACAAAACTTCTGTCCTTTGGGTAGAGGAGAGTTGTAAGTATAATATAGTTTTCATATCACACAGTCTGAGATTATGAATATCTGGGTATAAATTTTTATACAGTTGAAGCACACAGGAAAAGAACTACTAGAAAAAAGGCTCTAAAGAACATGGAGTAACACTGATATTAATGTATCTTGATTATTAAACTTGATTTTGTCATTACTTAAAAGAGAGTATCATTAGTTTCCATAGTTGGTCATTATTTAATGCATTAAAGCTAGACAAAAGTGTTTGCTTTCATAGCCTTTTTCATATCCTGTTTCCCTTACTAGCCACTTTCCAACATACACCACAGAAAATACATTATTATATGTATTCAGCTATTTATTCATATGTAAAGAACACTTGCTTACATCGCAACAAGAAAAAGATAAACAAAACAATTTTAACGTGGACAAAGTATTTGAATAAATATTTTCCAAAGAACATAACTAAAAGATCAATAGTCACATGAAAAGTTGCTCAGTGTCATTAGTCATTAGGTAAATACATATTAAAATCACAATGAAATATCACTTTCCACCCAGTAGAATGGATATAATGAAAAAAGACACTGATAAATATCGGTGACTATTCAGAGACATTGGAAACCTCACATATTGCTGAGGGGTAGACAAAAGATACAGCCACTTTGGAAAACTATTTGTCAGTTCCTCAAAAAGTTAAATAGTTGCCAACACTCAAGAGAATTGAAAACTTAAGTTCAGTAAAAAGTTGTACACAAAAGTTTACAGCCATATCACCCATAATAGACCAAAGTAGAAACAATCCCAATGTCTACCAACTGGTGATTAAGTAAACAGGATATGGTAAACTCATACAAGTGAATATTATTTAAACAAGAAAAGGAATGAAGTATGATACATGCTACAAGATAGATGAACCTTAAAAATATTATACTAAGTGAAAGCAGCCAGTCACAAAGGACACATAGTATATGATTCCATGTATATCTAATGTGCAGAATAAGAAAATTTATAGAGAAAACGGTAGGTTAGGGCTCCTTTGGGCTAAGGTGGAGGGCCGGAATGTACAAAAAGTACTGTATTTCCTTAGGGGGATATATATATATATATATATATATATATCTGTATTTGGTGTATTATGGATGATCAGAGATAAGCATTTCTCAAACTTAGATATTCAGAGAGCTTTAAAAGAAAGATTCTGAAATCAGCTCAAAAATATGCATACATATACATCAAATAAGGAGAAACTGATCAGATTATTTTTTATCTTCCAATGAAAATAGCAAGTACTCGTAGTATAGCTGTTCAGTAGAGTGCTTGTTTGACACTCACAAAGCCCTAGGTTCAATCCCCAGAATCAAAAAATGACATCCCGGGGTAAGATATAGAAAAAGTACACATGAAATTCATTTGGAAAAATAAGAGACCAAAAGAATAGCCAACACAATCTTTAGCAGGAAAAGTGAAGCAGGAGGCATCATGATGATTGATACCTGACCTTAAGCTATACTACAAAGCCATGGTAACAAAAACAGCATGGTATTGGCACCAAAATAGGCATGTAGACCAATGATACAGAATAAAAGACATAGAGACAAACCCACATAAATACAGTTATCTCAAACTAGACAAAGGCACCAAAAACATACATTGAAGAAAAGATAGCCTCTTCAACAAATGGTGCTGGGAAAACTGGAACTCCATATGAAGCACAATGAAACTAAACCCCTATCTCTCACCATGCACAAAAACCAACTCAAAGTGGATCAAGGACTCAGGAAATAGGCCAGAGACCCTATGCCTAATAGAAGAAAAAGTAGGCCCAAATCTTCATCATGTCAGATTAGGCTCTGACTTCCTTAACACGACTCCTAAAGCACCAGAAATAAAATCAAGAATCAATAAATGGGATGGATTCAAACTAAAAACCTTCTCAGCAAAAGAAATACTGAGGTGAACAGAGAGCCTACATTTGGGGAGCAAATTTTTGCCACATGCACATCAGATAGAGCACTAATCTCCAGGATATATAAAGAATTCAAGAAACTTAACACCAAATAAAGAAACAACCCATCAATAAATGGGCTAAGGAGCTGAACAGGCACTTCTCAGAAGAAGATATACAATCAATCAACAAATATATGAAAAAAATGTCAACATCCCTAGTAACTAGAGAAATGCAAATCAAAACTACTCTTGAGATTTCATCTCACTCTAGTCAGGATGGCAGTTATCAAGAATACAAAGAACAATAAGTGTTGGCAAGCATATGGGAAAAAAGCACACTCCTACATTGCTGGTGGGACTACAACTCAGTGCAACCAATCTGGAAAGCAATGTGGAGATCCTTGAAATACTTGGAATGGAACCACCATTTGACCCAGCTATCCCACACCTTGTTCTATACCCAAAGGACTTAAAACCAGCATACTACAGTGACACAGTCACATCAGTGTTTATAGCAGCACAATTCACAATAGCCAACTGTGGAACCAACCTAGATGCCCTTCAATGGATGAATGGATAAAGAAACTGTGGTATACATACAAAATAGAATATTACTCAGCATTAAAAGAGAATAAAATTATGGCATTTGCGGGTAAATGGATGGAGTTGGGGAATATCATGCTAAGTGAAGTAAGCCAATCCCTAAAAAACAGGGACTGAATGTTTTGTTTTCTGTGATAAGTGGATGCTAACCCATAAAATGGGCGGGGCATGGGATGAGGGAAAGAACTTTGGATGGGGCAAAGGGGAGGGGGAGAGGGGATGGGGTTAGGAAAGATGGTGGAATGAGATGGACATCATTACCCTAGGTACCTGTATGATTGCA
>NW_026000305.1:5982134-6003763 GCF_001458135.2 Marmota marmota marmota | reverse complement strand
TTTTTTTTTTTTTTTTTTTTTTTTTTTAATATGTTTACTCCCTATCCTCCTGCCTTAGCCTTCCCAATCTGCTGGGATTATAGGCATGCACCACTGCACCCGGTTTAAAAGTGATTTCATTTCCTTTCTGAATTTTAAATTGATCAATTTGTTTCATCCTGGGAGTTGAAACAAAGGGCACTTTACCACTGAGCTACATACTTAGCATTTTAAAATTTTTAAAAATTTCTGACAGAGTCAGTCTCCCATATTGATTAGGGTCTCACTAATTTATCTAGACTGTTCTGGAATATGTGATTGTCCTGCCTCAGCTTCCTGAGTTGCTGGGAATACAGGTATGTAACACCATACCTGGCTCTTTATATTTATTTTAATTCATTTCTTATCACACTTATCAAACTTTTCCAAACAATTCTTAGTAAGAATGGGCATAGCTGGGCTCTGTGGAGTATGATTATTAAAAAATGTTGTAAAGTTGGAATGTTGACTCAATGTGACAAATCTGAGTTTTTTAGAAGATGTAAATCCAAAATTTTGTGATAAATTCCTCAAGCTGCCATTTAATTCTAGTTGGGGATATAGCTCTATGACAGAGCACAAATTAGCCTTTCATGTGCTAGGTCCTTTTCTGGGTTTAGTCCACAGTAATGCCAAAAAAATAAAATAAAAAATAAAAACCCTGTATGGGCAAAGCAAAATAAAATAAAACAAAAAAAGTCCCAACATATCTGAAAGGTAGATCTGGCCTGTGAATGCCAGGTTTTTTAAAAATATCTGGAGTAGATATTTTCTTTTGTGAATTTTGGCAGTTTTTTCATTGCCTGGGGACAGTGCACATAGTATCATTCAAAAGTTTAATAGTCACAATTGAATGATTTCTCTCTTAAAGTTTAAAATTACCCCCTTAATTGTTCTCTATAATTAATTGTTGTTTACAAATTCAACCAGAGCCAATCCTGGTAAAATCCCAGTTGCATCCAATTAAGCAACAATCTCAGTTGTAATTAATTAATTATGTACCATTTAGTTTTAGCCAAAGCATTTTAAGGAAATTTTTGTTTCAAATTTTAGGGAATACTTTAGGAGCACTATATATAAATAGTCTAATGTCTGTTCATACAGCAATTCTGTAGAATAATATCCAAAAGAAAACCATGGTGTTATTTAATCCTAAGAGCCTAAAATAGAATTGTTGGTCTTCAAAGAAAAATGTTTTAGTATTTTTATTTACTAATATATGAAAATATATTCCTGTAGTTTTAAGGAAATATGATTAATCATGTAATATATGCCATAATTCCTCATTCCCCAAGCTCTCTGAGTAAAATAAAGATCTTAAACTAATTAATTTACAATGATTTGAAGTCATTGATCATTCAATGTAGTGTTTCATATTTTGAATACTATAGTTGAAGTTAAATCACCTACTCACAAAATAGCTACTCTATCTTCAAAGTGCCTCACAAACTGAAGTCTCCCTACATGAGTGTTTGATGTCAATTTTTTAGTCTGAATAAACTTGTTTTCCACCTGAGCTAACAACATCTAAATGATTTTTATGAGTGTACATTGAAATATTGATGTGCTTACTAGTAGTCTTATTTCTCTCAAAATAGCTCTTTCCATCATGACACAGTAGAAATAGTAACAGTGTGAGGGGTGGAAAATTTTATTCTAATCATGTTTTCTTCATTATCTGTGAAACCCCAGGGGAAAAATCTATATAATGAATGTACTCTTTCTGGTTCTAGAATTCTGTTATTGTGGTGTTTACTTCCATCCCATCATTTCCTCAATTTCAATTTTTTTATGGTACTGAGGATTGAATCCAGGTGAACTTTACCACTGAGGTATACCCTCAGCTCCTTATTTTTAAATTTTTATTTTGAGTCAGGGTCTTGCTAAATTGCCTGTTATCCTCCTGCCTCAGCCTCCCAAATCACTGGGATTACAAACTCTTTCACTGCACCCATTCTCCCCTTACAATTTTCAATATCTAATCAATGAAGACTCAAATCTCTTATTTCTATAACCTCCTCCAAGATGGAAATACTTATCTGGTATATCTCTACTCTATTTTGCTCTTAATTTTTCTAAGTTTTTCTTTTTTCCTTCCTATGGTGTACTTTGTGGAGCCTCTGATCTTTGTTAAGAAAATTATGCTTTATCTTAAAACATGATTATAATTCTGAAAACGTCTGGTTTTCACATGAAGACAGGAGTTTCTCTATAGACTTTCCTCATGGAGATTCACATGCATATTTCTGAGGTGACATATGGCTTCTTCACTGCCCAACTTATGCAGCATGGACATCTTCTCCAATGCCCCCATAGTTCATGTGATTTCCCAAGTGCCTAGATCCAGAAGTACAGGGGGCTTCTTCAGTGCTCATCTCCTGTGTCTTTCTTTGGTATCACTTTCTCCTCAAACATTATTCTAGTGGAATATTTCCAAATGAGACACATTCCACCTTCACTTGATCAGCTTTCCTAAGGTACCTTAGGGGATGATTTTCTGATAAGCTTGGTAGGACAAGTTTCCATCAAGTTCCACCAGCATTTAACCAGGGTGACTTCCCTTCCATGATAACGTCCAGTAAAACAAAGTCTGGATCTTAGCCCTGAGTTGGGAGGTTAGGAGATGATGGTGTAAGTTTCTTCCTTGAGTGTTCTATTTCAGCCATTGTTTCAGTGATTGCTTTCTATTTCTTTTTCTAAAAAAAGATCTCCTCAATTCTTTATAGCCAATTTGTGGTTATTCTCATCTGTTGTTATAGATAACATTGTTTATCTTAAATTTACACCATTCAAGTTATTGTTTTATTTCTTTCTCCCAATGAGGCCCAGATAAATACATATATTCAGATTAATTCACTCCTTAATTCCTTCCAAACAGTCTTCTATTCCTACTGCTACTGAAAAAGATTGTGAAATTCAACCACATTTCTAGATCCAAATTGGCTGCTTAGAAAAGGAACTTCTTGAAACTCTTACTAAAAATTCCATGGTATTAGGCTATTCCTTTTTTATTCCTGAATAGTCAATTGTTCCTTCCATGTTTAATGATATCTAACTTCTCCTCACATTACTTAATTCTCATTCTAAAGTCTGAATATTTAGATCTTAGTTATGTTTTGTTTATTTCTCTTATCTATGTAACTTATATTCTCTTGACTTTAGTTAACATATTTTATCTAATAACTTCCAAATTGTGTTTGTAGTCATATTACCTCTAGTAAACTTAATTCTATATGATCCAATTTTTTAAAGGGTAGAATTTTTTCACTTTTACATACTACCATGTTAAAAGAAATATCAAGAATCAACTGACAATAGTGCAGTAAATATTACAACTAATTATTTAAAAAATTAAACCCATAATGCATCTAAATTTTAGTTTTTTTTTTTCATTTTACCCAGGATTTCCACATTTCTTTGCCACGTGTAGTCTTTATGTGGGACTAAATCCTCTTTATGTTCTCAAACGCAGATATAAGGTCCATGCTGATTTAAAATATTTTAGAGTTTTTCTTATTTGTACCAATAATAGAGTGTTTTAGAATTTCTCTCTTTTTAAAATTTGTTCTAATTGGTTATACATTACAGCAGAATGCTCTTCGATTCATTGTACACAAATGAAGCAGAATTTTGACTTCTCTGGTAGTACCCAAAGTCGGGTCACATTATCCATGCAATCATACAGGTACCTAGGGTAATGATGTCCATCTCATTCCACCATCTTTCCTAACCCCATCCCCTCTCCCCCTCCCCTTTGCCCCATCCAAAGTTCTTTCCCTCATCCCATGCCCCGCCCATTTTATGGGTTAGCATCCACTTATCACAGAAAACAAAACATTCAGTCCCTGTTTTTTAGGGATTGGCTTACTTCACTTAGCATGATATTCCCCAACTCCATCCATTTACCCGCAAATGCCATAATTTTATTCTCTTTTAATGCTGAGTAATATTCTATTTTGTATGTATACCACAGTTTCTTTATCCATTCATCCATTGAAGGGCATCTAGGTTGGTTCCACAGTTGGCTATTGTGAATTGTGCTGCTATAAACACTGATGTGACTGTGTCACTGTAGTATGCTGGTTTTAAGTCCTTTGGGTATAGAACAAGGTGTGGGATAGCTGGGTCAAATGGTGGTTCCATTCCAAGTATTTCAAGGATCTCCACATTGCTTTCCAGATTGGTTGCACTGAGTTGTAGTCCCACCAGCAATGTAGGAGTGTGCTTTTTTCCCATATGCTTGCCAACACTTATTGTTCTTTGTATTCTTGATAACTGCCATCCTGACTAGAGTGAGATGAAATCTCAAGAGTAGTTTTGATTTGCATTTCTCTAGTTACTAGGGATGTTGACATTTTTTTCATATATTTGTTGATTGATTGTATATCTTCTTCTGAGAAGTGCCTGTTCAGCTCCTTAGCCCATTTATTGATGGGTTGTTTCTTTATTTGGTGTTAAGTTTCTTGAATTCTTTATATATCCTGGAGATTAGTGCTCTATCTGATGTGCATGTGGCAAAAATTTGCTCCCCAAATGTAGGCTCTCTGTTCACCTCAGTATTTCTTTTGCTGAGAAGGTTTTTAGTTTGAATCCATCCCATTTATTGATTCTTGATTTTATTTCTGGTGCTTTAGGAGTCGTGTTAAGGAAGTCAGAGCCTAATCTGACATGATGAAGATTTGGGCCTACTTTTTCTTCTATTAGGCATAGGGTCTCTGGCCTATTTCCTGAGTCCTTGATCCACTTTGAGTTGGTTTTTGTGCATGGTGAGAGATAGGGGTTTAGTTTCATTGTGCTTCATATGGAGTTCCAGTTTTCCCAGCACCATTTGTTGAAGAGGCTATCTTTTCTTCAATGTATGTTTTTGGTGCCTTTGTCTAGTTTGAGATAACTGTATTTATGTGGGTTTGTCTCTATGTCTTTTATTCTGTATCATTGGTCTACATGCCTATTTTGGTGCCAATACCATGCTGTTTTTGTTACCATGGCTTTGTAGTATAGCTTAAGGTCAGGTATCAATCATCATGATGCCTCCTGCTTCACTCTTCTTGCTAAGGATTGCTTTGGCTATTCTTTTGGTCTCTTATTTTTCCAAATGAATTTCATGAGTACGTTTTGTAGTTCTATGAGGAATGACATTAGGATTTATTTTGAATCACATTGAATCTGTATAACATTTTATGTAGTACGGTCATTTTGACGATATTAATTCTGCCTATCCAAGAACATGGGAGATATTTCCATCTTCTAAGGTCTTCTTTAATTTCTTTCTTTAGTGTTCTGTAGTTTTCATTATAGAGGTCTTTCACCTTTTTTGTTGATTCCCAAGTATTTTATTTTGTTGGGGCTATTGTGAATGGGGTAATATCCCTAATTTCTCTTTTAGAGGATTCATCACAGATGTATAGAAATGCATTTGATTTACACATATTGATTTTGTATCTTGCTACTTTGCTGAATTCATTTATTAATTCTAGAGGTTTTATGGTTGAAGTTTTTGAATCCTCTTAGAATTATGTCTTCGGCAAATAATAGTTGTTTGAGTTCTTCTTTTTCTATTCATATCCCTGTAAGTTCCTTAATTTGTCTAATTGGTCATCCAAATTTTTTATGCAAAAAATATCGAGTGATTTCTATGTGGCAGACACCATGATTGTTATGGTTTGGATGTGAGGTGACCACCAAAAGCTCATGTGTGAGACAGTGCAAGAAGGTTTAGAGGATAAATGATTGAGTCATGAGAGTCTTAACCTAATCAGTGAATTTATCCCCCCATGGGATTAATCGAGTTGTAACAAAGGCATTTAGGGCATGGCAGAGGAGGTAGGTGCCTGTGGGTTTCCCTTTGGGGCATATGTTTTGCATCTGGAGAGTGGAGTCTCTCTCTTTCTGCTTCTGATCATAAATGAGCTGTTTGCCTCCACTACACTTTTATACCATCATATACTGTCTCACCTCAGGCCCTGAAGAATGGAGCCGGCTGTGTATGGAGTGAGACCTCTGAACCTCTCAGTCCCAAAGTAAACTTGTGTTCCCCTAATGTTGTTCTTGTTGGGTCTTTTAGTTACAGCAGTAAAAAATCTGTCTAAAACAATGATAGATAATGAAAATACAAAGGTAAACAAGAAACATTCCATACATATGGCAAATTTGTTGACCTGTGGTGAATACTGACAAGTAAAAAAATATATTACTATATTCATGGCAAGTGCTACATTTGAATTAGAAAGTATTATGAGAACATAAAAAAAGGGAACACTTAATCTAATCTTGGGGGATGTCAGGGAGGACTTCCCAAAGAATGCAAGTAGAGACTTGAAGGATGTGTAGGAGTTAACCAGGTGAGGTGGGGTAGAATGGGAGGGCAAGGTTAAAAGGACAGTTCTAGGAAGAAGTAACAGCATGTGCAAACAACTGCATGTCATAGAGAACACAGTATACTGGGAGGAACGAGAATGAATTAAGACCATAGAGTTTCAGATCAAGTAGCCATCTTCAAATTGTCTACTCCTTCAACATTGCTTTTCGATGTTTTTCCAACTTCTAATTCACTATGCACAAGTGAACAAAAAACACATTTTGCCATCCTTCTTAAAAAGTTCCTCTTAATTTCAATCCTTGTGCTTTTCTGTTCAAATCTACAAATTGTATCCTTTTATGCCCGTTTTCTCTTATAATGAGCATTGCTGTTCTTTTGCTTTGGCATTGACCAAAAAGACTATGTCATAAACAATTGTTTTATTTAATGAAAGACACTTGTACCTAGTTCACTAATTGTTTATTCATATACTAAAATATTTATTGAGTGTATTCTATTTCCAGGTGGTGTTCTGAGCAAAACAGGTAACAAGGGTGAATAAGATAGGTAGAACTCTTGCCCTCATGGAGCTTATATCAGTAGCAGTTTCTGAATGTATGACTTATTTTTTCAGTGGAACTAAGAGCTTCTTGAGGCCACAGACAGTGATTTACACTTTTATAGTAAATCTTATTCAATTCGGAGTAATGAGAAATTTTTTAAAAATTTTCAAGTTGAACAGTAGAAAAGCTTAGATACAAAAAGAATTCTTACAAATATCCTTAAGTGCTGTAGACATATTTTCTAATAAATGGAACAGTTAGTAGGAAATAATCTATTCTGATTTTTAGTATTTTAAAGATAAACATTTCTATTTTGCAACTGTTTATTATAACATATACTTTAAACATACATTTTTCATTAATTTTTGATAACTATAACTTCCATACACTAGTTCAGAGGGTCTCAAACCCATCACTATTGACATTTGGGGCCACATAATTCTTTGTTTTGTGTGTGTGTGTGTGTGTGTGTGTGTACTTTGGAGGTTGTCCTATGCATAGTAGGATATTTTGTACTATCCTGTTCCTGTTTCTACTAGATATCTGAAGCCCACCTGTACACAAGCTGACACCAAAAATATCTTAAGACATTGAAAAATCTAAGGAGAAGAATCATCCTATTTATGGTCTTCTTTGCTCCTACTCTGAGACTGAATTGTATATTAAAGATAACACCAATAACGTCTACATCAATATTCAAAATAAGATCCCCATACATTTGCTATTCTACAAAAGTCTGAGAATCTCTCACACAAGTCATTCATTCATTTTTAGAATTGAATAAGAAATCTACTCATTGTTTTATATTATGTCTCATTCAATTATAAACTATCATTTATTAGCCATGTGTTGTGCTATTGTTTTGCATGCATTATCTCACTTTAATTCCTGTGACAACACTGAGGAATTGGTACATCAGTATTTGAAGAAACTGAGGTCAAGGCATTTAAATAATTTGTCTAAATTTATGCAGATTGTGGTGTAAATGGGTTTCAAATCCAGTTCTCTGGCAATAAAACTACTATACTTTCTATTAAACACATTGACTGAACTTTCTTGCATCTCAGTAATTTTCTATTAAGAATAAGTTTTAAATTCAAAATTATATAGAATCCTATATTATATATACTCTTATGAAATTCAAAATCATAATTCTATCTCCTTTTTTTTGTGATGCTGGGGATTGAACCCATGACCTTGTACATGCAAGGCAAGCACTCTGTGATGGACATCAATATCCAAAGCACAGTTATAAGACACCTATTGGTGTGAACATACTTTATATACAACCAGAGATATGAAAAATTGTGCTCTATATGTGTAATAAGAATTGTAATTCATTCTGCTGTCATTTATTTTTAAAAATTCAATAAAAATTAATAAAAAATAAAGTAATATTGTCCCCCCCCAAAAAAATCATAATTCTAAAAGTGATGGGTTTTTATTACCATCAGAATGTGGTGGATAATAATTTCCCACATATTTATTCAGTGTAATTCTATAATTTCATTTTACTTTGGCTAAATAATTAACTTCAGCCATTATTTGGTCTACCATCTCACTTTTTGTCTTGTTTAATGATATAACCTACTAAAAACTAACTCATCAGTTACTAAACAAATATGTTTCCAAACTAGAAAATAAAGTGATTAATTTCCATTACCTGTAAATAAATCAGTAATGTTATGAGAACAGAGTCATCCTGTGATATATGTTTCAGTAGAATTACAGAGATTTTAGTAATCTTTTGTCTGGTCAAAAGTATCATTTGTCATAGAGGTCATAGCAAGATACAGTTTAAAATATAGTAATCTAGAATGAGAAAGTTCTATTCTGGGAATGAGGAAAACCCGGAAATTTTAGTTTTGGTTCTATCATTAACATAATTAAAAACCTGAGCAAGTTATTTCTCTTGGGCTGGGGTTGTGGCTCAGCGGTAGAGTGCTTGTCTGGCATGTGCGAGGCCCTGGTTTCGATCCTCAGCACCACATTAAAAAAATAAATAAATAAAATAAAGGTATTGTGTCCAACTACTTCTAAAAAATATATGTTTTTTAAAAAGGTTATTTCTCTACTCTGGGCCTCATGTTATTTCCCTATAAAAGGAAGAGAGAGGTCCATTTGATTTCTATGGTCCTTTTCAGTTCTGAAATTCTAGAAATATTAGTGTTATAGAAAATTCTTCAGAAAGAAGTCAAATTAGGAAATAAAACATCATATATGACTATTAAGATTTTAACATTGTGTGTGTGTGTGTGTGTGTGTGTGTGTTACTGTGTACTGAATCCAGGGCTTCGTACAGGCTATGCAAGTGCTCTGCTACTGAGCTACACCTCCGCTCAAGTTTTCATTTTTTAATTTAAAAAATTGGTGTTTGAGTGATGATAGAATTTCAAAATTATTTAGAATCCTAAAGTTGATGGTTCATTGGGATTTTTAATTTTTTTAATTTTTTTTTTTTGCTTTGGTACCTGGGATTGAACTCAGGGAAACTTAATCATGAGCCACATCCCAAGCCCTTTTTTGTATTTTATCTAGAGACAGGTCTCACTGAGTTGCTTAGGACCTCACCAAGTTGCTGAGGCTGGCTTTGAACTCACAATCCTCCTGTCTCAGCCTCCCAAGCCGCTAGGGGATTACCATGCCTGGCTTTTAATTTGCCTTAAATTTGATTTGCATTTCGCTCCCTTCTTGCTTAAGGATTTTTTTTCCCAAATTTCCTCTAGATGGTGCTCCACAACAAAAAATCACATTTTATTTTAGTCTAATAGCTATCAAAAATGTCCTTAGTCAAGAAGACACTCCCTTTTGTTTCCAAATTCTGTATTATATCTTATCTGTATCATAATTTATAAGATATTGGTACTATGAAATATAAATATATTTTACTGTTTTACAAATGTATTTAATATAGCACAAAGTGCCATCTGTATGGAATAATACCATCTGTTACTGCATGTACCAATTCCATTTCTTATATCTGTGTTATGGCAGCCAGCCATCAATTGAATTTAGATGTTCAGTATTGTGTTGATCTTGCAGACAGTATGTATGTCAGTTTAAAAATCAGTACACCTAGAGTTAAATTTTCTTTATATGTATTTCAGAGATGTATTTTGAATATTTTAAAGACAAAATAATTTACTAATATATTTTACTTATATATTTATATTATAATGTGTCTTATTTTGCCAACACATTAAAATTTCAATTCATGCATAGGAGATATTCCAGACAAAATATTTTGTTTTACTTGTATTGAAAAAAAGATACATTTCAAGTTTTAGAATGTAGTATTGCATTTAAGTTTTTAGTTATGGTTTGGATATTATTTTTTTATTTTCCATTTAGTGCTGTGGTTTGAATCCAGGGGTGCTTAAACACTGAGTCACATCCCCAACCCTTTTTAACATTTTATTTAGAGACAATATCTCACTGAATGCCTCAGGGCCTTGCTAAAGTACTGAGGCTGGCTTCTAACTTGCAATGCTCATGCCTCAGCCTCCTGAGATGCTGGGATTACAGTCATGCACTGACATGCCCAAATTTTTTATTTTGAGTCAGGGTCTTATCTTTCTAAGTTGTTGAACCTGGCCTGGAACTTCCAATCCTCCTGCCTCATCTTCCCATGACACTGGGATTACAGACATGTGCGTGCAGGTCTCCACAATGTTTTCATATTAGCATTTTGATTGATATACTTCTCATCCATTCTTGGAACTATTTTTAAAACAGAAATACCCTCAAAGTAATTAAAAGTCAATGGACAGGGGATCTAGAGACAAGTTCTGGTCTTGGCTCATGTCTGCAAATTAGGCCACAACTGTTTATCTGTAGGCTTTTGATCTAATCTCTTTATATCATTATCTATCTATCTATCTATCTATCTATCATCTATCTATCATCTATCTATCTATCTATCTATCTACCTATCTATTTTTACCAGGGATTGAATCCAAGGACACTAAACCACTAAGTTTCATCTCTAGCCCTTTTATTTATTAGTTTTTTTTTTTTTTTTTTTTTTTTTTTTAATTTTGAGACAGGGTCGCACTCAGTTGTTTAGTGCCTTGCTGAATTGCTGAGGCTGGCTTTAATGTAAAATCCTCCTGCTTCAGCCTCTCAAACTACTGGGACTACAGATGTGTACCACTCTGCCTGGCTTCACTTTTTTTCTTTTTAAATTTTATTTGTTATTTTTAGATATTCATGACAGTAGAGTGTTTTTTGACAGATTATAAATACATGGAGTAGAACTTATTCTAATTAGAATCCCATTCTTGTGGTTGTAAATGATGTGGAATTATACTGGTCATGTATTCATATATGAACATTGGAAAGTTTTGTCTGATTCATTCTACTGTCTTTTCTATTCCTACCCTCCCTTCCTTTTGTTCCCCTTTGTTTAATCCACTGAACTTCTATTCTCCCCGCCCCCACCCCTTATCATGTGTTAGCATCCACATATGAGAGAGATCATTTAGCCTTTGGTTTTTTGGGACTGGCTTATTCTCAAACTAATTAGCATGATAATCTCCAGTTCCTTCCATTTACCAGATAATGTCATAATCTCATTCTTTATGGCTGAGAAATATTACATTGTGTATATATGCCATATTTTCTTTATTGGTTCATCTGTTGATGATGAATCTATGGAATCTAGGTTGGTTCCATAACTTAGCTATTGTGAATTGAACTGCTATAAACATTGATGGGGCCACGACACTGTAATATGCTGATTTTAAGTCCTTTGGGTATTTACCAAGGAGTGCGATAACTGGACCAAATGGTTGTTCCATTCCACGTTTTCTGAGGACTCTGTATATTGTTTTCCAGAGTGGTTGTACCAATCTGCAGTATTACTGGCAATGTATGAATATACCATTTTTTCCCACAACCTCACTAACATTTACTGTAATCTTGATAATTCTGGCATCACTTTTCTTGTTGGAACAACTGCAAAATATAAAACACTAAACAAATACAATGTATTAGTATCATTATTACACAATAGAATATATTCCTGTTATCCCCTAATAAATGCAAAGTATGGAACAATAAGCTTATTAAAACTTACAAGGATATAATATTTCTTTTTTTTTCCTATAACATACTGCATGAGTTTTACTGTTCCAATTGGGCTTTTCCCCAACTAGACAAACTTGCAGCGAGAGTTAGTGCATATTCAGGTTGCTCTGGCCCTTGCCATATTAGGCATTGAAAGGTGACAGCTGCACACTTGGGAGACTATTTGAGTACAGATGCTTCTAGCTTTCTATCCCCCCAAAGAAGCAGAATAGTTAAATTTTTAAAAATATTATACATATATTATCTTATTGTTCATGAGCAGAGAGCAGAAGGAATGAAAGAGGAGGAAGAGAAAAACATGATAAAAATTCGGTTTTTCATAGATTCATAGAATTTCAACAATGGCAGGGACCTTAAAGATCATCTTGTTGGGCTGGGTTTATAGCTCAGTGATAGAGTGCTTTCTTTGCATGTGTGAGCCACTGGGTTTGATTCTCAGCACCACATATGAATAACATTAAGTTACATTGACAAATAAAAACATATTTTTTTAAAAAAAAGATCATCTTGTATAATCATGCATGCTTTTTCTTCATTTTACCCCAGAACACCTAAAGACATAAGTAGATTTTTCAATTAACTAATGTTTAAAAAGTATATAAGACTAAGTAATCAATAAAAAGGTGGTATGTGTGGACTTTTGAAGATGTATATCAATATAAAAAATAATGTCAGAATCTAACATATAAATACAATTAAATATGTTTTTCCCAATGAGGTGGCATCTCACTATCTTGCTTAGGTTGGCTTTGAACTCTTGAAATCAAGGGATCCCCCTGTCTCAGGCTCTAATGTAGCTTGGACTATAGGCATATGCCACAGTGCTAACTAAAATGCTTTAATTACAGCTAAAACAAACATCAAGTGGGTAAAATCTGGACTGCAGGGAATCACTGTAATCAATATATTAACTTATTTTAGTAGCTTTATTAGTTTATCTATTGTACTATGTAATAAATTATTCTAAAACTTAGAGATCTTTTATGCTTTTATTAGTGCATTATAGTTACACATAGTGGTCGGGTTCATTCTGACATAATTATACATGCATTGAATTTAGTTTGCCCCATTACAGTCCCTGGTGCTCCTCCTTTTCCTCTCCTCCCTACTATTTTCCTGCCTCTAGTCTACTGATTTTTCATTTATTTATTTCTTTGTGCTTTATAGATACATATAAACATTAATTCACTGTGGTATGTTTATACACATCCATATTGTAATTTATAAAATTCACTCTTCATTCCTTCCCTTTTCTTATCTCTCCTCCCTCCTCTCAATTTTATCAATTTCTTTATTCTAAGTCATTGATCTTCCTGCTATCTTTATGCTATCTGACATCCCCCCCCACCAATGTTTTCCCCTTACTTTGCTCTAGCTTCCCCATATGAGACAGAACATTCAACCCTCAATTTCCTGAGTCTGGCTTATTTCACTGAGTATAATTTTCTCCAGTTGCATCCATCCACTGGTAAATATCATAACTTCATTTTTCTTTATGGTTGAGTAAAACTTCATTATACACACACACACACACACATTTTTAAAAATCTATTCATCTATGGATAGGTCTGGGTCTATAACTTGGCTACTGTGAACTGAATTGCTATAAATGTTGATGGGGATGTATCAATCACTACAGTATGCTGATTTTAGTTCTTTTGAATAAGTACCAAAAAGTGGGATAGATGTGTCATGCAGTAGTTCCATTCTTAGTCTTTTTTTTTTTTTTTGGTACTGCAGATTTAACCCAGAGATGCTTTACAACTGAACTATGTCCCCAGCCCTGTTTATCTATTTTTTTTTTTTTTAAAATTTGAGACAGGGACTCATTAAATTGCTGAGGTCCTTACTAATTTGCTGAGGCTGGCCTTAAACTTGTAATTCTCCTGTCCCAGCCTCCTAGGTTGTTGGGATTACAGACATGCACCACCATATGGAGCTCCATTCCTGGTCTTTTGAGGAATCTCCATACTGCTTTCCAGAGTGGTTGTACTAATGTTTAGCCCCACCAACAATGTATTAGAACCCCCAATCCAAATCCTTGCTTAAAACTTACAGACTTAAAAGACAAGCATTTGTCTTGAGGTTTCTTTGTGTCTGGAATCTAAATACAGAATCTTATTTGGGTCACTCTACTCAGGGAGTTTTAGGAGACTGCATCCAAAATGTTGCCTGGAGTTGGTTGCTGACATTTCAAGGTTCAACTGGGGAGGATTTGCTTCCACTCTCACTCACATGGTTCTTGGTGGGCTCCAGATTCTTGCTCACTGTTGGTTAGAGATTTATCAGTTTATTGCCATGCAGGTATTTCACAATATAGTGGTTGCTCACAATATGATGATTGGCTTCTCAGAGCAAGTAAGAAGGAAGAAGTTGCACAACACAGGAGGCACAGTTTCTTTGTATCCTAATTTTGGAAGTTACATTCCATTATTGTTACTGTATCCTATTTATTAGAAGCAAGTCATCAAGTCCAGCTCACACTCAAGGGAAGGAAATTACTCATGAGGATGTGTATACTAGAGTTGGGGATTATTGTGGACCTTTTCAGAGGCTGCTTACCATAGAAGCTTTAAAAATTTCATTATTTTGAAGGAGGAAAAGCAATTTGAAAATGTTTTACTATCATTAATTCATCATAGTACATGTTAATATATCCAGTATGGTGAGAAGTAAGCATATTTTAATTAATTCGCTGAAAAGTTTACATTCTGAATTCTCTTATAGTTCTTGTATATTATTAAAATTAAATATTGAGAGTTCTCAATTCTGGTCAAGATGGAGTGGACCCCTCCTTACAAGACCTCTACTTTACAACTAATAAACCCTGGATGTAATAAACAACATGAAAATGAGAGAAGACAGATTGGCTATGGAACTTCGGACTTTAAACATGATTGGCAATGAGTTATTGGGTTCTTCTAGTGCTTTAGGATTAATAATAATTAATAAATCAATAAATAAGACCTCATTGTAGAGTTAAAAAACTTGCAACATGTCACTCTATTGGCCCAAGTGACATTTCTTGGAAAATCATTTTAAAAATATTAATCTAGTATGATATTGTTACTAATTCTCCCCCCCCTTCCCGCTTCTGCAACTAGTACATGAAATTGAGTGAGGACACTTTTTGCTTAGTTTGCCAGTTATTTGATTTGAAGAAAATAAAGTTTATTTGGAGCCAGGCCTGGTGATGCACGCCTGTAATCGCAGAGGCTCCTGAAGCTGAGGAAGGAGGATTGCAAGTTCAAAGAAGCCAGTCTCAGCAATTTATCAAGGCCCTAAGCAACTCAGGAGACCCTGTCTCTAAATACAATATTAAAAAAGGGCTGAGGAGCTGGACACAGTGTGCACAACTGAATCCCAGTGGTTCTGGAGGCTGAGACAGGAAAATCACGAGTTCAAAGCCAACCTCAGCAATGGCGAGGCACTGAGCAACTCAGTGAAACCATGTCTCTAAATAAAATAGGGCTGGGGATGTGGCTCAGTGGTTAAGTGCCCCTGTGTTCAATCCCTGGTATGGAAAAAAAAGCTTATTCAGTCACTGTAATTTCTTTGTTATTCTGTGTCCTTTGTAATAAACATTTATAAACATTTAATTACTGACATTACAAACAAAGCTATCATAGTCTGAGGTTTAAAATTCTTTTAAAACTTTGTTATTCAAGACAGTGATATGCTATCTTCCAAAACATTTTTCTGTACATATACACAATAAAACATTATTCATCCATAAAAAAATGAAATACTGTCATTTGCAGTAATGTGGATAGAATTGGAGGTCATTATGTTAAGGTAAATTTTTCAGGTGCAAAAAGACAAGTACCATATGACTACACTCTCATGTAGTATCTAAAAAAGTTGATCACATAGAAATTGAGAGTAGTAGGGGCTGGGATTGTGGCTCAGTGGTAGAGTGCTCACCTAGCATGAGCAAGGCCTGGGGTTTGATCCTCAGCACCATATAAAAATAAAATAAAGATATTGTGTTCAACTACAACTGAAAAATAAATATTAAAAAAAGAAAAGAAATTGAGAGTAGAATGGTGGTTACCAGAGGACAGGGAGAAAGAATTGGGAAAGACTGAGTAATATGTACTGTTACAGTTAGATAGGAGATATAATTTTGGTGTTCTACTGCACAGTATGGTAATAAAGATAATGATAATGTACTTCCTGGTGCCATGTTCCCAGCTACTTTCCTCTGCCACACCCTTCCACCAAGATATTCTTCTCTCGGGCTCTGAGAGCCAGCTGTCTATGGACTGAGACCTCTGAAACTGTCCTACTCTAAAAGAAGGAGGCTGAATACTTCACGGCATTGTGAAGCCCCAGTTAGATCTGATTTATTATCTCAATGAAATAAGAATAATAACTTGTCTTGTGAAAGACAACTAAAGAAAGGGACAACAAAAGGAACAACAGAAAAAAGTTTCATAAAAACTTACTTAAATTCTTATCAAAATAAAAAAAAATGTAAAAAGAATTTCAGACACTGGAATGTTCAACAACCTTTGTCTGTCAGTCCATAACTAACGTGATGTTCTAAAAGATGATTGGAAACTGTTGGTGAAAGCAAAAACCTTATCAAAATAAGGGTTTATTGGTTTGGCAAATGAGTGCTGAGCAGCCTTTTTACTTGGGAGACCCTGAATGTCAGTTGTCTCTGGGGCCATTGAGTTCTTCTAGAATAAATTATCTAAATATTTTTCTTAGATATGGAATTTTCAAAATTATGCTAAATTTCACCTAGTTTCTCCCCTTTTTTGAATTAGTGTCTCAACTTCTATCTTCACTTTGTCTGGAGTGCAGAGTATCTCTGTTCACATTTTCATAAGAAATAAACATGTGTTATTTTTTTTTATTTTTATTTATTTTTTTAATTTATTTTTTTTAATTTTTTATTGTTGGNGGGCCCAGCGACCTGCAGGCGGGGTAGTCAGAAATAAACATGTGTTATATTGAAAAATAAATAAAGGGAATGATTTTGAATGTTTTTACCATAAAGACATGATACATGTTTGAGGAGACTGCTATGTTTACTCTGATTTAAACATTAACCCAATGTGCTATATCAAAACATCACATGGCACTTTATAAATATGTATAAATTCAATGTTTTATGTATCAGTTAGAATACATTTAATTAAAATTAAACTTTTCTTTCAAATAAATGTTCTTTTAAGTGTAAGTGGAAAGAGTATCTTATTTGCCAAATGTTTTTTTTAATGTAGAAAAACTCACTATCTTAGTAGATATATTTTATTAAAGATGTTGCAAAATTTTTTATTTGGAATAAAAATTATGTCTCCAATTTGTCAAAAATATATTTATCCATGGATCTATGCCTCATTTACAGATCAGTACATTTTTGTGAGTAAATATATGAAGTAATATACATGTAAAAATCATACCAGCTTTCTATTGTGTTAAGATTTTAGAAACAGAAACTCATATCACTTTAAAACTACTGTTTATCCGGGAGTAGGAAAAGGGGACGGAGGGAGAAGTTCTGAGGAGTGGTATAGGTCAAATCATAGTATTATATTGTATGTATGTACTAATATGTAACAATAAACCCCACCATTATGTACAAGTATAATGCACCAATAAAAAACTAGAGGAATAAAAGCTAATCCCATAGAAACTGAGAGTAGAATAGTGGTTGTCAGATGCTGGAAGAGCAGACAGGAGAGAGGAATGAGAAAAGTTTGATAATTGGGTATTAAGTTATAGTTAGAGAAGAATAGGGTGCACAATAGGGTGAGTATAGATAATAACAATGTACTGTGAATTTACAAATGCTAGAAAGAATTTTGAATATTTTCCCCATCAAGAAATAGTAAATGTTTGAGAAGACATACATTTAGCTGAATTTAAACCTTTTACAATGTATACATGTATCTCAACATCCTGTGACCCCATTAATATGTATAATTCTTTGTTTTTACCTATAAGTTAATATGTGAGTTTAATTTAAATTTAAAAAGTAAAACAAAAATAATAATTCATTGTATGATTACCTGTTAACATTGCAATAATTGCAATATATTGGGTTAAATAAAATGTTATTAAAAATTTAAACACTACTATATGTTACATGCTTACCTTATGAAGAACACAAGGCTAAGGAAGATTATACACAGTAGAATAATGTAGTCAAATTAATACACTCTTGCCAAGCATGGTCCCTTATGCCTGTAATCCCAGCAGTTTGGGAGGCTGAGGCAGGAGAATCACATGTTCAAAGCCAGGCTCAGCAATATTGAGACCCTAAACAACTTAGCCAGACCCTGTCTCACAATAAAATATAAAAAGGGCAGGCTGGGCTTGTGGCTCAGTGGTTGAGCCCCGCTGGGTTCAATCCATGATAGTATATATTAAATGCAAGTATATTTATTAATAAGTCTTAATATATATTAAATATAATATAAGAATGTTTATATTTCAACATATATTATATATAGCATCATTATATATAATATATAATTATGTTATATTTATATAATATATTATACTTAAATGTAAGACTATTGATATATAAATACATTATATAAATCCAGAAGTCTGAATTTATAAAAGATTCAAATCCTTCACAGTAAAAATTTAATTAGCTGCTTAATATGAAGCCCATTTAATCATTAAGCAAATATCACAAGTCATTTATATCCTCAGCTTCAATCAATTCCTCATAACTAGAGCAGCCAGAGTAGTACTTTCTTTTAATAAATATATCCCATTTACTGAATAGACAAGACACATACATACTCACATACATTAATAATTAATGTATATTGTATTCAGTATAAAATTGTTTCCAGCAAAGGGGGAGAAGAATTTTAGGTTAAGGGAACATACAGCTGCTTTCTGATATAAAGCCTAAAAATAAATAAAAAAAAAACAGAATAAAAAATTCACATAGCCATCTGATGAAGTACCTCATACTAAAAGTTGGTATATGTGGGTGTCTCTGTGGTGACTGGGAAACACTTAAGAGATCATTCTTACAACTGTGGTGTATCTTTAAAAATATTTTTAACCAAAACTTTTTTTAAAAGGGTGTTTTTTTAAGTCAGTATTAGGAGTAGAACTCAGGGGTGTTTTACCACTGAATAATATCCACAACCCTTTTTGCTTTTTTTTTAATTTTGAGATGGGTTCTCACTATGTTGTTGAGGGCCTCACTAAGTTGCTGAGGCTGGCTTGGAACTTGTGATCATTGTGCCTCAATCACCATGTTACTGGGATTATAGGCTTGCACCATCATGTCTGACATAAAAGCTTGTTTTTAGAGAAGGATGGTCATCTGCATAGGTTCTTGGGAAATGGCAGTCTGTAATAGAGAAAGTGAATATTTATCTTTGTAGGAAAGAGTATATCCTGAGCACCTAACATTATATCAAAAATAGATATAGGTGTTATCAGGCCGTTATGTAACTGTTAGGATCATTTGCCTCCTTAACTCTGACTCTGTAGTCACCAAGCAAACTTTTGAGAGAAATGTAGTTTCTTATAAAGTCTTTCTAAAAAATATATTAAATTTTCTTGATCTTCTTTAGATATATTTTCTTATTATAAATTAACAAACATACATTCTGGTTTACCAAGCAGCCTCTCATAAATTGATTAGCATCCATCACATACCCTAACTTTAATGAACTGTGTCAAAAGATTAAACCAAGTTCCTTAACCTGTAGGCAGGATCTGACTCTTGAAGAACTTACTATAGAATAAGTTTCAAATACTTTAGCTTATGATATAAAGCCTTTCATAATTTGTTTGTAGCCTATTTTAATCCTTATTTTTTACTGATTTTTAAAAATAAATGACAGCAGAATGCATTACAATTCTTATTACATGTATACAGCAAAATTTTTCATATCTCTGGTATTTGTCATTACCTGGAATCCTCCTTTCGACCAAAGTGAAAATATTCACTAATCTCTAAATCCAATTTATATTACTGTTCTTATATAGTGTTTCAAATACCTCTTGTGTGCTACTTTGTAAATCCTCTTCAATCTCCTCTTTCAGATTCTGCTGTAATGACAAGTTCCAATCACTTTTCCACCAGTTTTGTGCAATTGCATCCTGATAGTATGAACTTTGGTCTGTCCCATATCCTCCTCATTTTCTATTCCAGTGCTTCATTGACATGTGTGAGAAAATGTTGAGAACCTGCTTCTTAGTCAAAAAATGTATAGCCCTGAGTGTGGGGAAGTTAATGCCCATTGGTCTTTTAGGGGACAGACAGATGAAAATGGTGGGAACACAGGGTTAAGGGAATAATTCTATGAAATGAGCCCACTGTGCTGACCCCCAAATGCTTTCTTTGCCAAAAAGTAATTTACCTGCAGTCCTTCCAGGCTTAGGTGGACAGGATATATCACATTCCTCAGAAAACTACCTGTTATCTGCAAGGAGATGAAGGCAGGAAATAACATTGATAAGAGTAACACAAGTTTCTTTGAAGGGAAAGACTTTTGTGATCCTTTTCACAGACTAGATCCTGGAAGATAAAGATAATTCCTCCTAACCATAAAACCTATAACAATTATTAAGAATGCAATTAGAACTGCTCAGCATGGGCTAAGGTGACATAGAGTTGCCATGACAGTGGGAACTTGATGCCATTTTGTTGTCAGTCAAAAGTCAAGAGAGGGACCTGGGCAGGACTCTGGAAACTTCCCTGGAACCTCCAATAAAACTGGAGTGTAGGTCTGGGGATGTAGCTCAGTGGTAGAGCACTGATTACCATGCACAGGGCCCTAGGTTCAATCTCCAGCACTGAAAAACAACAACAACAACAACAAACAAAAAAAAAACAAAAAAAAAAAACTGGAGTTCAGAAGAGGCACATTTTCTCTCTCCTCTCTGAAAACCCTTCTTTCTTCCTTGAGAGTTTTTCCTTTCCCTTTTCTTATCCCTTCAATAAACTCATTCCTTTTACTCTATGTGACATGTCAGAAATCTTTCTGACTTGATCACAAGAATCAGGGTTTTAAGAGGGAGTTTTCATGCTGCCTCAGTTTCTTGGAGGGCCCCAGTTCTGTAATAGGTCCACCCTTCATCAATGAGTGAAAGAAACCAATAAATAAATATTTCTTTCCTTTTGTCTCCTGAATGAAAAGTTCTAAAAGATGCATTTAATAAGGCTCCTCAGAAGTTCCACATGATTCCAATGAACTTGCCAAATGAAGTGTCTGTCTCAGATTCCATCTAGGGGGTAAGCCAGGCTAAGTACATGCTTTTTAAATTTCTATATTTCTCCTCAGGGCTATCTTCTCTCCTTTTGTTTTCTGCCTGGCAAACCTCCATTCATGCTTCAGGTCCTACACGAATTTCCTCAGTTCTCTGTGACTTTCCCATAATCTCCTGCTCAAATTTAGTGACTCTCTTCTGCATTTTGTCACTGAGTTTTATTAAAGTACTATAAGACTTCACATTGCATTGTAATAATTTGTCTCTTTCCCCCATTAAATTATGATATCCTTGAAGATGGGAATTGCCACAGAGCATGGTGGTGCATACCTGTAATCTTAACTACTTGGGAGGATGAGGTAGGAGGACCACAAGTTTCAGGCCAGCCTCAAAATGAAAAATAAGAAAGAGCTGGGGATGTAGTTCAGTGGTAGAGTGCGGCTGGGTTTAATCTCCAGTAC
>NW_026000305.1:5942019-5976179 GCF_001458135.2 Marmota marmota marmota | reverse complement strand
GATAGAAAGTGACAGGAACTAGAAAGAAAAAAAAAAAAAAAGAAAAGAAAAAGGAAAAGACAGGGACTGTCTACTTCAACTCTGATCATTCATTCTTTCATTTATTGTTTCTTCATTTTTAAGGAGCATATACAGGCACCAGGTACTTTGGTATGCACTAATGGTATAATTATAAAAACAAACACCTCTGACCTCATCTCACACAACCTGGCACATAACAGAAGTTTAATAAATCTTTGATAACTTCCTTGGTATCTTTTTAGCTCCCTTCTCTCCACCCCACCACCAAATTAATATACAATAATAATAACCACATGTAAATATATCTGATTGAAGTAATCAGAAAAAATGGACATACTACTGACATTTCTAGAGAAAGCTCTAACTTACCAATTTAAAATTAATTTTGGTAATATACACATAAAGAAATTTGCTAGGCTGGGGTTGTGGCTCAGTGGTAGAGTACTCACCTAGAACGTGCAAGGCCCTGGGTTCAATCCTCAGTACCACATAAATGTAAAATAAAGATATTTTGTCCACCTAAAACCAAAAATTAAATGTTTTTTTTTTTAAAAGAAATTTGCTATTTTTATTTTTAACTGAACAGTTTGGTGGTATTAAGTACTTTCCCACAGATGTGTAACAATTACCACCATCCATCTTCCAAACTCTGTTCATTTTAAAAAATTTAAACTCTGTACACATTAAACTGTAATTCCCCATTTCTTTCTGCCTCCAACTCCTACTTTTATACTTTTCTATATCTATGAGTTGGACTTATATAGGTGCCTCATATGAATAGAATCTTGCAGTATTTGTATTTTCATAGTTGATTTATTTGATATACTATAATGTCATTATGTTTCATCTATGTTGTATCATGTGTCAGTATTTCTTTCCATATTAAGGATGAAAAATATTCTATTGTATTCATATACTACATTTTGTTTATGCACTCATCTGCACATAGACATTTGGGTTGCTTCCATCTTTTGTTTCTTGTGAATAATTGTATCTTATCACTGTAAATTGAACTAATAACTAATTATGTAAATATTTGCAGTATCCTATGATTGTCTGTTGAATCTCTCAGATATTATCTTTATTCTACTAAGATTTTACTATTTTTTACTTCTTTTTTATCGTTTTCTTTTCCTTTTTTTGGATTTTCCTACTTATTAAAATATAGTCTATTAATGGAACATTGAAGGAATGCATTTCTTTTAATATTTTTAGTTGTAGATAGAAATAATGCCTTTATTTTGCTTATTTTTATGTGGTGCTAAGTATCAAAATCAGTGTCACACACATGGTTGGCAAGCACTCTACCAATGAGCTACAAACCTAGAACAGGAATGCATTTCTTAATGTATTATTGTTTCCATTTTTATCTAATATAGGTTTCAGAGGCCTGAAGTGGAGATGAGTATTCTAATTCATGATATTCTTTTCTATAGTTCAAATATTTCTTTAAGATTTCTTATGGAGGGGTTGGGGTGGTAGCTCAGTGGTAAAGCACTTGACGAGCATGTGTGAGGCCCTGGGTTTGATCCTCAGCACCACATAAAAATAAATAAATAAATAAATAAATAAAATTAAGATATTGTGTCCATCTACAACTAAAAAAAAGATTTTAAAAGATTGCTTATGGAAATCTGGGTGTGGTGAAAAATGCCTGTCATCCCAGCAGTTTGAGGAATGTGAATTCATAGCTAGCCTCAGCAATATAATGAGGCTTTATGCAGCTTAATGAGACCCTGTCTCTAAATAAAATATAAAAAAGGAGTCTCTCAGTGGTTGAGTGCCCCTGGGTTCAATACACAGTACCAAAAAATGCTTACAGATCATAAATTAATAAACAAATAGTATGTTGTTGTCTACAAGGTAACACTCTTAAGACAACAATGCATGCTACATTCATGTGTTAAAATATCACACTGAACTACATTAATATATATAGTTAATACATGTAAAACAAAAAATATTAACAATTATATAATTTGATTTTTAAAAAGATATACACATCTTAGAATGCTTAAAAAGTCAGAATTACATTAATCATTATAGTCATACCTCCAACAGTATTGCTAAAATCACCTAACAGCTAATGCCAAAAAAAAAAAAATGTTTTTGAGTGGAAATGCTCATTGATTTTAATTTCATAGCCAAAAAATAATAGAAATGTTATTTTTAGCAAAGTTTTTAAAAAATCTTTCAAATCTGTTTTTAACAAGACATTTGAATCTGTTTTTAAGGTTAGCTTAGCAAAAGATGCTTGAGATACACTTTAATTTCAAGATATTTTCACCTATTTAAGGCACTTAGAGTATAGAGAAAATGACTTGGATTACTGACCATTTATAGAACATTTCAGAGTGGGATATGTTACCATAGTAACAAAACAACTTTTAAAGTGAGCAATGTATCTCAAAATCAGAAAAACTGCCCCATACTTTTACTATTAGGATAAACACAAGTTATCTGGTAGTCCTGACTCATTCATTGAAATCAGTCTTAAAAATTTGGGGCTGGGGATGTGGCTCAAGTGGTAGCGCGCTTGCCTGGCATGCTTGTGGCCCGGGTTCGATCCTCAGCACCACATACAAACAAAGATGTTGTGTCCGCCGAAAACTAAAAAAAATAAATATTAAAAATTCTGACTCTCTCTAAAAAAAAAAAAAATCTACCAGAAAGCCTGAAAAACTGAATTCAAGAGTTCCCCAAACATATAAAATAATGCAAGGAATACAATTTTGTTTTAAACATCATGTAGCTAGAAAAAAATGAATTTTTATGGAACTGTGGATTGAAAACAGGGGTGCTCTACCACTTTGTCACATCACCAGCCCTTTTTAATTTTGAGACAGGATCTCACTAAGTTTTCACAGCTGGTCTCAAAATTGTGATCTTCTTGCCTCAGCCTTCTGAGTTCATGGGATTACAGATGTGCACTGCTGAACCTTGGTTAAATAATTTATACTGTTAGAAAATAATAGAAAGTTTCTTTGAGAAATATTAAAGGATTTATTTTATTATTTTCAGGATTTTAAAAATAGCTTCTATTTTTTAAAAATTAGCATGTGCATTACAGGAAAAAAAAAACAACAAAGAACAAAGTCATCCAGGTATTAAAGAATTTAAAAAACAAACTTCTAAGGCTCAGAAATTTGGAATATATTAGTATCTAAAGATGGAAGTGCTAATGAAAAACTTTAAGTCATTTCAATCCTCTTTCTCTTCTGTTAACAAACTTTTTAATTCTCTCTTTTCTTTTCCTAAATATTGTAGTAAATTTTGAGGCATGCTCTCACATGAGCTGTTCAATGTAGTCATATAGCCTACAAAACTCTTTACAAGTCTGGCTCCATCTCACCTGTCTAGCATTATCCCCTTACAGCTACTTCCTCCATCAACACTGTTCACTTATTCTCCATTCCACATTTCCCAAACACTTAGAGAACTTTACTAGCTGTATATATTTGCTTATATTATTTTCCTTTTCAGTCTGAGAAACACATCCTTCAAAAGACAGCACAGCCCGGCACAGTGGCACAAACTTGTAATCCCAATGGCTTGGAAGGCTGAGGTAGGAGGATAACAAGTTCATGAGTCAGCCTCAGCAATTTAGTGAGACCCTAAGCAAATCAGTGAGAACCTGTCTCTAAATAAAATATACAAAAGGCATGGGGGCTGGGAGTGTAGCTCAGTGGAAGAGCACTTGCCTAGCATGTGTGTGACACTGGGTTTGATTTCTTAGTAGCTCATATAAATAAATAAAATAAAGGTCCATCAACAACTAAAAGTAATTTTTTTAAAAAGGGTTGGGGATGTGGCTCAGTGGTTAAGTGCTTCTGGATTCAATTCTCAGCATCAAAAAAAAAAAAAAAAAAAAAAAGAAAAAAAAAGAAGCTCAAATTTCACTTATGCTGTCAAAATTTCCCTAACTCTAGTGCTGAAATGCACTTGTTAATTGTTTAAGCTTGAACAAATTACTCTATAAGTTAAACAACTTCTGTTATTAAGATAGGTGCTTAGTTGAGTTTTAGTTTTTTCAAGTTATAAAATGGGATAATCAAAAGTAGTTTAACGAGTTGTTTCAAAAAGTGAATAAAATGACCAACACACACATTGTCTAGAACATTATTCCCTTCAAAATAATAGTTCTTATTAGTAGATATCATAATTCATTGGGTGTAGTCAGTCTTCAATGCTCTTCTAACACATTGTGTATATCTCTATTATAGTACTTATCCTCTATCATGATTTTTCTTTACTTTCTTTTACTCTTTCAGTATTGGGGATTAAACTCAGGGTGCTGTACCACAAAGCTATATCTTTAGCCCTTTTATTTTTTATTTTGAGATGGGGAGGGTCTCACTATGTTACCCAGGCTGATCTTGAACTTCCAATTCGTCTGCCTCAGACTCCTGCATAGCTGGAATTATAAGCATGCACTACTGTACACAGCAAGAACTCTTTTTATTATTTGTCAATATTTTCCAGATATTATGTAATAAAACTTACATGCTATTTATTCTTATAACTTCTGCACTTTCCAGTTCATTATGTTTATGTGTTTAAGTATTGTTTTTAAATTTATGAACAACAGAAATATTTTTCTTATAGTTCTGGAGTATGGGAAATCTAAAATCAAGATGCCTGAATATTTAATGATTGGTGTGAACTCTCTTTCATAGATATGGCTTCTTCTCAATGTTTCCTCAAATGGTAGATAGAAAGGGTAAACAAGCTACTGCAGGCTTCTTTTATGAGAGCACTTACATGTAAAGAATTTCAGTGTATTAAATATATATGTATACATTTATAAATGAAATTTAGAAACAGTGATCAGAAAACAACAAAGTCTAAGAAGTAAACAGAAACAATAAGACAGCCAGATAGAAATCCCAGAGATGAAGAATACAGTGACTGAACTGAAAAATTCTGTAGAGTTTCAGCAACAAACTCTACCAAGCAGAAGAAAAATATCAATGGGCTAGACTATATATGAATCTTGAATTACACAGTCAGAGGTAAATAAAAAAACATAAAAGAATGAAAAAATGAAGAAATATACTGGCAACTATGGGCAATCATTAAGATACCACATATTTGTATAATAGAATTTACATAAGAACAAGAAGGAGAAAAAAAGGTCAGAAAGTTAATGTATATAAATTATAGCTGAAAAAACCCCTAATCTGAGAATAGATGCCAGTACTTAGGTATGGGAAGCACAAAGGTCTTGTGCTATTTAAATAGCCCATGTTCAGATCTCACTTTCTAAAAGCTTTGACAGCTCTAATAGCTACCTTTGATAGATTTAATAACATATAGCTTTAATAACATGTTGTTTTTTACATGAAAAATATAATACAGACTTGTAAAATAAGTTTACATTAGAACTTTTCACAATGAATATACAAAAGAGTTGAATCTATTCAAAAGCAAACATTGAAATTTTGCTTCATTACTCCTGTGTTCTTATCCCATTGAACTGCATCAACAAGTCTACCAGGCTCAAATATGTTTTACAATGAGACAATGAGATCCAAGTAAGGAGGTGGGGGAAGGAGAAAGGCGAGAGAGAGAGGGGGACTGAATGACTATTATGTATATAACTAGATTTTACTCAATGTCTTAAATGGCATTTCAAAGAATAACTAAGTTTATGAGACCTCAAGATTATTGTAAAATGTTAAAGTCTGAGAACATAAAGGATGCTTTGCTTTATGACTATTTTGTCATAAGGTATGTAAAATAACATAACATTCTTCTTGTGAAAGTATGATAGCACTATTCTTGAAGGACAGAAAGAAATTGTCTTCTATGGTAAATAGTCAGAGAGAAAATTAAAGATTCATAGATACAGGGTTTGGTGTTTGCTTTTAAATAGAGGAGCAAAGGACACCAGTTGAGACTATTTTGGGGTGTCATTTAGTATTTCATTTCAGGAAACATTTCTTGAAAGATGGGAATTTGAAGTGAACCTTTGGCAGTTTAAGGGATGTAATTTTATACAGAATGATGAATGAGATCCTGGGTGAATATCAGAGCTTATTGGAGCAATGATGTATAGCAGTGTAAAAATTAACCCTTTCCATGCTGTATATGTACTTAAAAAATTCCTTTGATTTGAGAGACAGGGATTATTACAAATAAAGCCTGTTAAATATACAGTTTTTATATGCAAGAGATAATCTTGGTTAGTAAAATATATGGTCATTCCAGGATTTGTGGGGAGAAGGAATGAGTGAGAAAATAAGAGAACATCCTGATGTAGTTAAGAATGTTAATTGGATGTTCAAAGGAAATTGAAAAATTGAGAAATTTAGGACAGATTCCAAATGAGAAATGAGTAAGCAAAAACCTCTCTAAGGTTAGAAGTGAGCAAAAGCTTAGCAGACTCAGAATAATTAAACCTAGAGGATCATTGTACCTACATTGGGACAGCTGACTACAAAACAAGAGGAAAAAATCACTTCCTCACTGTTCATGAGACTACAGTTATACTGGAAGTAGAAGAGAAGTGGAGGTAGAAAAAGAAACTAGTAGAGGAACTGGAGGCAGATGGATTGCATAGTTATACCTGACTAGGATTGATGGAGCTGAAGAACCAAGTGTGTGAAGGAATAAGAGTAGAACATGAAAAATTGATTCAAGTTCTGAAAAACAAACCTGAAGAATTTAGACTGTTGTGGAATGTGATGGGGGATTACAAAAGGCTTAACATAAGTGAGTAGTGTTGTAAAAATGGCTTCTGAGCATTAAAATCTTGGTCACAACATTTGGAATTATTCAAAAGTACAAGATTTAAAGAAACCAGTGAATATAATATTGCATTACTCTAGTCAGGAGATTATTAAAACCCAGATTATTAAAACATTTGGTTATGGAAATAGAAAGGAAAACTAAGGACTAAGACTAAGGACTGAGGAAATCAAGATAAATCTGAGGTTTTTATACTTGAAGTGTTGCCTGTGGTGGTAAATTTCACACCTATCATTGTTACAGAGCTGGAGCTTTCTGGGAAGCTGAGACAGTGTGAAGAACTCGCTTCAAATCCTGATTCTTGTGATCAAGTCAGAAAGATTTCAGATACATTGCTCATAAGAACAGGCATGACTTTATTGAAGGGATAGGAAAAAGGAAAGGGGGCACTATAAAGAAGAGAGTTGGTTCTCTCAGAGAGGAGAGATACAATGTGGCTCTCCTGCATTTAAGTTTTATTGGGGATCACAAGGAAGTTTGCAAAGACTCCAACCCAGGTTTATCTCTTGACTTTTGACTGACAGCAAGATGACATCAGACTTAGAAGTCCCAATGCCATGACAACTGTATGCCACCTTGGCCCATTATAACTGGATTCTTAATAATTTTTATAAGTCTTATGATTAGGAGGAATTATCCTTATATTCTGGGATCTTTAGTCTGTGTAAAGGGTCACAAAAGTAACTCCCTTCAAAGTAACTGTGTTCCTCTTATCAATGTTATTTCCTTGCAGATAACAAGTAGTTTGCTGAGGAATGTGACAGGACAGACAGGACAGACAGGACTGCAGGGAAATTGCTTTTTGGCAAAAGAAGTATGTGGGATTCAGCACAGTGGGGCCATTTTGTAGGATTATTCTCTTGACCTTGTGTTCCCACTGCCCTCATCTTTCTATCCCCTAACATCATGATAGAAATAAAATTTTCAGAGGTGGCTAAACACTCATTAAGAATTGTTCTTGCTATGTTAAAATTGAAATTGCAGCTACATGCACAGAAGGGAGGAAATGAAAACTTAGGAAAATGCAAATGAGTGTCAGATCAAAGCCAGGAAAGGCCATATCATTTTCTTTTAATGAATTATTGAAAGAGATAATCATGGATTAGTATCATTTATTTCTGGTTAAACTTCCTTGAAAAAAATTGTACCAAAATAGTGTGAGCATTTTGTTGTAAAACTCTAGTGTCACAAAATATTCTTAATATTTGAATCTGAAATGAAGTGACAGAAACTTAAATTTAGAATTCTTATATTACAATCACTTTCTGAGATTCTGAAGTAATCATTTTTGTAGTTAATATAATAATATTGATCTTACAATTAGATTTTGATAGTTACAGCTATATATTTACAACACCTGTCTGTCTTTGTTTTGTTTTTTTTATTTGACATTTTTGAGTTTTCTTCTTGGAAACAAATTTTGTATGTATCCTGGGTAGGAGCTGAAGCTCTCTCTAAATAATCTCATATGTGGAATTTTATAAGTATTTTCCTGGCATAATGTTTGATCTTTATACTCAGGCCTATGTCAATATTGAAAGCATAATTTGAAGTAAATATGAAACCAGGAAAACCAGGCATAAATTTTAGAGTTCTCTCCTACTAAGAAAGAATGTTGAGATGTAAGGGACAGATTACTTGAAATTAGAACTAATAAAAATTTGTGACATATGGTTCCTACGCTACATACAAAATCTTTTGTTCAGATAGGTCCTAAACCATACAGTAATATGTTTTATTTAAATTATGCCTGTTAGGGCTATTGTGCTAAGAATAATTTTTTTATGTGCTGAGAATATAATCTAGGGATGTTTTATCACTGAGCTAATTTCTCAAGTTTTTTTTTTTTTTTTTTATATAGGATCTAAGTTGCTGAGAGTCCCACTACTTTGCTGAGGCTGGCTTTGAACTTGCAGTAACTCCTGTCTCAGCCTCCTGAGCCACTGGAATTATAGATGCATGCCACTGTGCCTGCCTAAAACTAAAATTTTAAGAGAAAAGGTTGATTCATCTTTCTAACTTTTAAAAAAAGAATAAAAATCATAACCCATAACCACTTCACAAATTTTTTGCTATGTAGATACTTTTTTTAATTGGGTTACCCCACTAAAGGGAAAATTAATGTTTCTCAGAGTATTTAGAAATATTGCTCTAGGAAACAAAAAAGGGTTAAAAAAAGATCTCTCATTTGTCACTAAGTTTAAAAAAATGTGACTTGAGAAAGCTAAAGAATTATATAGATATGCAAATATGGTAGTCCTAGTCCAAAGAAGAAGAAAATGACAAATTAAATTGAAGCTTATTTGATAGAAATTAAGTTCTTGAGAAAGGAATCCCAGGGTACATTCTTTGTTGTCAGTCAGTAAATAAAGACATAATTTCAAGAATTTTCTTAACATCCTTAGTGAGAAACTGTTAAACGGGACTTAGAAGTAGGTGTGCCTACACATTTAGGCTATAATTTGAGGTTGGGGAAAGTTTCTCTGCCCAAGACAATATAAATTGACTTGAGAACCATCATGCATTCTTTGGATATAGTATTTGGCTTAAGCTTGATTCTTTTTGTTAAAACTATGGATCTTTTCAAAATCATAAGCATCTGCAGAGACTTTAAGCTAGTATTGGTCATTGTGAATGACTTTTGTAAGCCACTATGTTCATTTACACCTCAGAGAATAATTGAATTTGGCTGTGGTTATGGTAAAAGTAAGGATATTTAGTTCTGGTGTGCTTTCAGAGTGGGGAAAAAGGAGGGGATGTGTGCCGCAGTCTGGCTGGGCACAATCGGGAGCCACTTGTCAAAAGAAACTAACTTTATTTTTAGAACCACACACGCCAAACAAAACAGCCTCTCAGGAAAAACCCTCAGAGCCTCAACTGCCACCACCGGCTTTCCACAAGCCTCTCTCTCCCACCCAAGCTTCTCTCCACCTNAAGCCGGTGGTGGCAGTTGAGGCTCTGAGGGTTTTTCCTGAGAGGCTGTTTTGTTTGGCGTGTGTGGTTCTAAAAATAAAGTTAGTTTCTTTTGACAAGTGGCTCCTGATTGTGCCCAGCCAGACTGTGGCAATTTTATATTGAGTATGATATTAGCTGTGGACTTTTCATCAATGGTCTTTGTTTTTTGAGGTAATTTTTTTGCATTCCTAGTTTGTTGAGTTGGATGATGATGATGATGATGACAACGATGATGATGATGATGAAAGTAAGGGGAATTTTTTGTCTTTGGTTTTGAAATTTTGATAAAAGTAAAAAATGAATGCAAATTGAACACAATGTTGTAAAAACATGAATCTCTTTAGATTTACAAATATGCTATAATACCAATTTTCTTCATGCTATCTTATGTTTTTGTGAAGTCAAATCACTTAGGTTCAATATATCTGCTACAAACTATTGGCAGAACTTTACAGATTCATATTTTTGGCTACATAATTTCTTTTTAAAAATATTTTGTTTATTTAGTTGTACCCAATACCTTTATTTTATTTTTATGTGGTGCTGAGGTTTGAACCTAGTGATTCGCGCATGCTAGGCAAGAATCTACCTCTGAGCTGAAACCCTAGCCCTTCTAAAATATAGTTTTTTTTAAAAAAATATTTATTTATGTATATTTTTAGTTTTAGGTGGATACATTAGTTTGTTTTTATGTGGTGCCGAGGATCGAACCTAGTGCCTCATGCATGCTAGGCGTGCACTCTACCACTGAGCCACTACTCCAGCCCCTAAAATATAAATTTATTGTCAGTTTAAGAGAATAAATGTTTGTTGTTTGTGCATGATCAAGTGTTTTTATCTAGTAACTTTGGTTTGCATGGAATGTAGACATCTTCATTGGAAAATGTTTTTCCATAACTAATCATTCGTTTTCATTTTCAGAATGTGTGTAAGTGATCGTTCAAAATTTCAGAATGATCTATTTTCTTTAAAAAAAAACCTATAAAACTCATTATCTCCGGAAACCTAGAATTTACTCAGGATGTTGAATCTTTTCATATTTTTTTTTTCTGCATCTATTGAGATTATCATGTGTTTTTGTCCTATACCCTGTTAGTGTTATGTATTACATTGGTTGATTGTGAGATTTTTTAATAAGTTGAAATCTACTTGCATTCCAAGAATTAATACACTTGACTTTTGTGTATAATCCTTTTAAGGTACAGTTGAATTTAGTTTATATTTTATTGAGGATATTTATGTTGATATTCATGAAGGATATTGGTTTGTGGTTTGCTTGTATTGTTATTTATGGCTTTGATATCAGGGCAATCTTGACTTCATAGAATTAGGATGGACACATATAGCTTCCCTTTAGTTTTTAAGAAGAATTTCAAGAAAATTTATTTTAATTTTTTCTTAAATATTTAGTAGAATATTCTAGTGAATTTATTTGGTCCTGGTCTTTTCTTTGTTGGAAAGTTTTTTTTTTCCTCTAGCATATTTTTGTTTCTTTTGTTGTTGTTGTTGTTGTTACTAGTAATTGAACCCAGGAGATACCCACTGATCCACATTCCCAGTTATTTTTATGTTTAATTTTGAGAGAGTCTCATTAAGTTGCTGAGGCTGACCTCAAACGTACAATCTTCCTGCCTCGGCCTCTCCAGTCACCAGGATTACATGTGTACACCACTATATCGAGCTGTTGGGAAGTTTTTGATTACTGATTCAATCTTTTTAGTAATTTTATTCAGATTTTCTATTTCTTCATGTTTTAGTGTTGGTATATTATGTGCTTCTAGGAATTTATCCATGTCTTCTATGTTATACAACGTTTTGGCCTGCAATTATCCTTTTGATTTCTGTGACATCAGTTGTAATGCAACCGTATTTATTATTTTAGTTGGATTCTTTAACTTTGTTTTTCTTCCTTTTCCTATGTGGTCCTGGGGATTGAATCCTGGGGTATGCTACAATTAAGGTATATATCAAATCCTTTTTAATTTTTTTTTTTAAATTTGAGGCAGTCTCATTAAGTTACCCAGACTAGCTGCAAACTTGTGATCCTCCTGCCTCAGCCAGGTAACTCCTCCTTATTTTTTTCTTACTTAATCCAGTTAAGCATTTGTGAGTGCTGTTGATCTTTTCAGAAAACCATCTTTAGTTTTGTTCTTATTTTCTATTGTTTCTCTATTATCTATGTGTCTCATATCTGCTATACTCATTATTTTATTTTTTTCCGCTGTGAGTTTAGTTTTTTTGTTTTTCTAGTTTCTTGAAAGGTAAATTTAAATCATTGTTTTGAGATATTTATTCTTTTTAATGTATGAAATTACAGATATAAATTTACTTCTTCACATTGATTTTACTACATCCCATACATTTTGGTATATTATGTTTTTATTTTCATTTGACTCAAATTTTAAAAAAATTTTCTATGTGACTTGTTTGAACTGTACTAGTGTGTTGTTCAATGTCCACAGATTTACTTCAAATATTCTAGGTTTTCCTTTTGCTATTCATGTCTAATAATTTCATTGTAATCAGAAAATATATTTTGTATGATTTCAGTGTTCCTGAAATTTCTAAGACTTGTTTTGCAGCCTAACATATAGTAAATCCTGAAGAGTATTCCATGTGCACTAGAGAAGAAGATATATTTGTCTTTTTTATGTAAATAAAAAATCAACTGATATTTCATCTAATTCCAGTTAGAATGGCAATTATCAAGGATGCCAACAATAGCCAGGCTCAGCGGCCCATTCTTATAACCCCAGTGACTTCAGAGACTGAGGAAGGAGGGTTGCAAGTCCAAGGCCAGTCTCAACAATCTAAGCAATTTATCAAGAACTTGTCTAAAAATTAAAACAAACAAACAAACAAAAATAAATGAAAAGGCTTGGGATGTAGCCTAGTAGTAAAGTGCACATAGTTTCAGTCTCTAGTACAAAAAAGAAAGAAAGAAATATTAAAATATTAGAAACAATGATAAATGCTAGAGAAGACATGCAGAAAGAGGAACACTTTTAAACTGTTGCTGGGACTATATATTAGTATATTCACTATAGAAATCAGTGTTGAAGTTCATCTAAAGACTAGGAATGGAACCAACTCATGACTCAAATATACAAATATATGGTATTTATATGAAAGAATTAAGGTCATCATACCATAGCAGTAGATGCATATTATGTTTATAGCAGCACAATTCACAAAAGCCAATTTATGGAATCAGACTTAGTGTCCATCAAGGGATAAATTGATAAAGAAAATGCAGTATATAAATATAATTGAATTTTATTTAGCAATAAAGAAGAATGAAATCATGTCATTTGTAGGGAATTGATGGAACTTGAGAGCATTAAGTGAAATAATACAAACTCAGAAAGTCAAGGGTCATACATTTTTGTTCATATGTGGAAGCTAAAGGGAAAAAATGGGGGAAAAAGGTGGGGGAGAGGTCTTATAAAAATAGAAGGAAGACAAATAGAGTATAGGAAAGGAACAAGGAGGAGGGAGGAGGAGAGGAAAGGGGAGATACAGGGAAACAATATTAACCAAATTATATTATTATATTGTGTCTATGAATTAATATGTAATGATAAATCCCACTATCATGTATAATTATAATGCACCAATAAAACCAGGAAAATAAAGAAAAATATTTATAATTTTCTTTGTGAATTGACATTTTATAATCATTTCCTTCCTTGTTTCATAATTTCCATCAGTTTTTTTATTCAATGTATTTTTTCTGATATTTTTAATTTGTTCTAATTGGTTATACATAAACCAATTAGACCGAATTTCAACTCATTGTACACAAATGGACCACAACTTCTCATTTCTCTGCTGTACATGAAGCAGAGTCACACCATTTGTGCAACATACATGTACAGAGGGTAATAATGTCCATCTTATTCTACCGTCTTTCCTACTCCCACACCCCCTCCCCTTCCTCACTCCCTTCTGCCCAATCCAAAGTTTCTTCTTCCCTAACTGTCCCCCATTATGGATCAGCATCTGCATATCAGAAAAAGCATTTGGACTTTGGATTTTTGGGATTGTTTTATTTTGCTCAACATGATATGCTCCAACTCCATCCATTTACTGGCAAATGCCAAAATTTCATTCTTCTTTAAGGCTGAGTAATATTCCATTGTGTATATGTACCACATTTTCTTTATCCATTCATCTGTTGAAGGGCATCTAAGTTGGTTCAATAGTTTAGCTATTGTGAATTGAGTTGCTATAAACATTGATGTGGCTGAGTTACTGTAGTATGCTGATTTTAAGTCCTTTGTGTATAAATCAAGAAGAGGGATAGCTGGATCAAATGGTGGTTCCATTCCAAGTTTTCTAAGGAATCTCCATACTGCTTTCTAGATTGGTTGCAACAATTTGCAGTCCCACCAGCAATGAATGAGTGTACTTTTTCCCCCCACATCCTTTCCAGCACTTATTGTAGCTTGTATTCTTGATAATTGCTATTGTGACTGGAGTGAGATGAAATCTTAAAATAGTTTTGACTTTCATTTCTCTAATTGCTAGAGATGTTGAACATTTTTTCATATACTGTAACTCCTGCTATTTGTCGTTAACATTTACATGGGTTATCTTTTCCTATACTTTCATATTCAGTTTATATGTGTCTTTAGATCTAAAGGTGAGTAATATTTTAGGAAACATGTAGTTGTATCCTGGTTTTAAAATTCATTCAATCTATGTTTTTTTTGTTCATATCCATTATACAGAATTGTGGCTTTTATTGTGATATATTCATACATGCTTATAAAATAATAAGGTCAAATTCATTCCCCTTTTCCTCTTTTTTCCCTCTAATCTCCATTCCCCTGATCATGCTTTCCCCTGCACTAATTGTATCCCTTTTACATTAATAATGTACTTTTTCCTTTCCTCTAGTTTCCACACAAGAGAGAAAACAAGCAATATTTGCTTTTCAATGTGGGATTTATTTCACTCAATATAATCCTGACAAATTCCATCCATTTTCCTACAAATGACAATTCTATTTTTCTTTTGGGTGAATGAGGATCCATTGAACACATATGTATCACATTATCTGTATCTATTTATTGACAGAAACTGAGAGTAATACCATAACTTGGCTCTTTTAAGTTGTGCTGCAATAAACATGGGTATGCAATGTATCACTAAAATATATTGACTTCAGTTATTTTAGATAAATACCAAGAAGGGGTATAGCTGAGTCATATGATAGTTTTATCTTTTAAAGATATATTTAGTTGTAGATGAACAAAATACCTATATTTTGTTTATTTATTTTCATGTGGTGCTGAGGATAGAGTCTAGTGTCTCACATGTGCTAAACAAGTGCTCTACCACTGAGTTATAACACCAGCCCCTGTATTCATCTTTTTGAGGATCTTCCATTCTGAATTCTATAGTGGTTGTACTAATTTAAATTCCCATCAACAGTGTATAAAAGTTCCTTTTCTCTGCATCTTCACCAACATTTACAGTAGTTTTTTTTTCCTCAATACTTGCCATTTAGAATAGAGTAAGTTAGAATTTCAGGATAGTTTTGATTTTGATTTCTCTGAAGGCTAAAATTGTTGAATATTTTTTTCATATACTTGTTGGCCATTTGTACTTTCTTTTGAAAAGTGTCTGTACATTTCATTTGCCCATTTACTGAGTGGGTTATTAGGAATTTTTGGTGCTGAGTGTTAGTTATTTTATATTCTCTGGATATTAATAGTCTGATAGAAAGTAAGAGGGAAAGATTTTACTCAATTCTTTAGGTTGTCTCTTCAATCTGTAAATTGTTTACTTTGCTGTATAGAACATTTTCAATTTTATTTCATTTATTGGCCTTGTTATTTCCTGAGTTATAGTAGTCCTATTCATGAAGTTGTCACCTGTGCCCATGTGTTAAATAATTTTCCTTATGTTTAATTCTAGAAATTGCAAAGATACTAATCTTAAACCTAGGCCTTTATTTTTTTGAGTTGATTTTGTGCAGGGTGAGATATGGAGAACAAATTTTGTGTTTCTTCATATGGATACCCAATTTTCCTAACACAAATTATTGGAGAGGCTGTCGTTACACACCAGCGATTGTTTTTGGTACCTTTGTCAAGATAAGGTGAGTGGCTCTGTCTCTGTGTCTTATATTCTATTCCATTGGCTTATGTTTCTATTTTTATGCCCATACCATGCTGGTTTTTTGCTCCACAGTATAAATTTTTTGTGTGTGAAAAAATATTTTATTTGAGGAAAAAACCTATTTTACATATGCTGAGGTAATGGTAAAATCAAACAAATTTATGTTGGATGGAGGATATTTCACTTCTGTTTTTTTGTAATATCTTTATTATTAATTTTATTAGTCTTTTTTAGTTATACATTACAGTAGAATACATTTTTTCGTAATTATAAAAGCATGAAATATATCTTGTTCTTATTCAGTTCCTAGTGCATACTCTTCACATTCCCTACTCTATCTCCCTCCCTCTTTCCTTTCCTCTGCTCTACTGATATTTCTGCCTTTTATCCATAGATGTTTTTAAAATTAACTTCTTACAGATGTACTCAATGCTGAGATTCACTGTGGCAAATTTATTTATGTATGGGAAAGTGATGTCAGATTCATTCCACTGTCTTTCCTTTTCCCATTCCTCCTCCATTCCCCTTTGTGCACTTCACTGAAATTTTATTTTTTAATGCTGCTTTATTGTGAATTTACTCTCAAATGTCAGAGAATAAATTTTACCTTTGGGTTTTTTTTGCAGGGTATTGGCTTATTTCACTTTGTATGATAGTCTCCAGATACATCCATTTATCTGTGAATGTCATAAAGTCATTCTTCTTCATGGCTGAGTAATACTCCATTGTATGTTTAAACCACATTATATTTATCCATTCATCTGATGAAGGGCACTTAGATTGACTGCATAGCATAGCTATTTTGAATTGTGCTGCTATAAATATTGATGTGGCTGTGTTACTGTAGTCTGTAGAATCATTGGGTATGTACTGAGGCATGGGATAACTGGGTCAAATGAGGTTTTAATTCCAAGTTTTCTGAAGAATCTTCATACTGCTTTCCAGAGTGGTTGCACCAATTTGCACTCCCACTAACAATATAAGAGTGTACCCTTTCCCCATATCCTTGCCAGCATTTATTTTTACTTATAGAGGGAATCTTTTTTTAAATATTTTTTAGTGTTGATGGACCTTTATTTTATTCATTTATTTATATCGGTGCTGAGAATTGAACCCAGTGACTCACCATTTATTTTTACTTATATTCTTGATAATTTTCAGTCTGACTGGAGTGAGATGAAATCTCTGTGTAGTTTTAATTTGCATTTATATAATAGCCAGAGATATTGAACATTTTTTGTCATATATTTGTTGACTGTTCATATTTCTTCTTTTGAGAAGAGTCTGTTTAGTTTCTTTGATCATTTATTTATTGGGTTGTTTGAATTTTTGGTGGTAAGTTTTTTGAGTCCTTTGAGTATCCTGGGAGTAAAGGCTTTATTTGAGGTGCAGGTGGCAAATATTTTTTTCCCATTTTGTAGGCCCTTTCTTCATGCTCTTGATGGTTTCCTTTGCTGTGAAGAAGATTTTTAATTTGATGCCATCACAATATTGAATTTTATTTTATTTCTTATGCTTTAGTAGTACTGTTAAGATACTAAGCTCCTAAGCCAACATGTTCGAGTGTTGGGCCTAAATTTACTTATAACAAGTGCAGATTTCTAGTCTAATTCTTAGATCTTTGATCCATTTTGAGTTGAGTTTTGTTCAGGGTGAGAGATAGGGATTAAATTTCATTCTGCTACAAATGGATTTCCAGTTTTCCAAGTGCCATTTGTTGAAGCGACTATCTTTTCTCAAAGGTATGTTTTTGGCACCTTTGTCAAGTATGAGATAACTGTATTTATGCGGATTTTTCTTTGTATCTTCCTTTCTATTACACTGGTATTTGTCGCAACCCCTTGCCCGCAAGGAAGACGCAACTCAGGAATCTTCTTTCAGCAGTTTATTCAGGCCCTTGATAGTTCTTCTTCTCTCTCTCGGATGCCCCTCCCAGCCTTAGTAAAGCATCTCAAGCCCCAATGCAAAGCTGCCACGTGGAGCTTTCTCATAGGGTGATGAAAAGTCATGCGCCAACTCTCCCAAATTAGGAGTTGTTTGTCACAGACCACAGCGGAGCCAGCGCCATCTTGTAATGGCGACCATAGTCTGCACAAACGGCAGAAGCGGCTCACCACAGGTATTCTTGCCTGTTTTGGTGCCAATACCATGCTGTTTTTGTTACTAAAGCTCTGTAGTATTATTTGAGGTCTGGTATTATGATGCCTCCTGCTTTGCTTCTTTTCACTAAGGATTGTTTGGCTATTCTGGGACTCTTATTCTTCCAAATGGATTTCATAACTGCTTTTTCTATTCCTATGAAGAATGTCATTGGTATTTTGATGGAATTGCATAGAAATGTATAGTTCTTCTGGAAGTTTGGTTGTTTTGAAAATATTAATTCTGCCTGTCCAAGAATATGGGAGATCTTTCCAACTTCTAAAGTCTTCTCCAATTTTTTTCTTTAGTGTTCTATAGTTTTCATTATGGAGGGTCTTCATCTCTTTTGTTAGATTGATTCCCAATATTTTATTTTATTTTTTGAGGCTGTTGTGAATGGAGAAAAAAAGTATTTGACAAAGTATGGCATTCATGAATGTTAAAACACTAGAAAACTAAGGATAAAAGAAACATCCTTCAATATTGTAAAGGCCATATATAAAAAAAAAAAAAAACTGGGGCCAGCATTATTCTGAATTGAGAAAAATTGAAAATATTTCCTTTAAAAACAGGAATAAGACAGGGATGCCCTCTTTTTTTCTACTGAAATGTTTTATTGTTTTTATTTTTGTTGTTGTTGAAGATTAAGGAAATTAACTTTGCCCATAATTCATATGGTCTGTACTTAATGACACCAACTTATATTTGAGGCAATTAGGAATAAGACCAAACTATATTCTTTTTTAGTATTTTTTTATTTGTACACAATACATTTATTTTGTTTGTTTATTTTTATGTGGTGCTGAGGATCAAACCCAGGGCTTTGCACGTGCCAGGTGAGCGCTCTACCACCGAGCCACAACCCCATCCCCTATTTTCTTTTTTATATGGACAAATTTATCTGTCTGTCTGTCTATCTATCTATCTATCTATCTATCTATTTGTATGTGGTGCTGAGAATCAATCCCAGTGCCTCACACATGCTTGTCAAGCACTCTACCACTGAGCTACAACACTAGCCCCCAAACTACATTCTTAGGTCTATTTAGTTGACAAATGGTACTTCACCAATGACTTTTCTCATATAATCTTTAACAGGAACTCATAAGTAGCACTGATTATGTCCCAAGAGATAAGAGACTGATGGTATTTCAGATCTGCACCTATGAAAAGATTTGTCAGTTTCCCCTCATGTTCAAGCCAGATTGTTTTGAAAAACTTGGGGAAAGACTGAAACTCCCCAACATTCTGAGGCTGTGTGAAAGTTTTAACAACATCAATTGGAAAAAAAAAAACAAACCAAGAATACCAACATGGCACCCAATAGACCTCCCCAGATAAAGTCAATGACCAAATGAGCACTGTGAGTCATTGTAGTAGGCAGATATTCCTTAATGGGACCTCAAAGGCCAAAAAAGCACAATACTGAACCCATTACAGAAAATAATGGGCACCGATCCTCAATAACATTCTCCAATTCCATAGCATTTCAGTGCTCTGAAAGCCTGATAAGTGTTTGTGAACTTGTTATGATGCTTGTGGTCTTGAAGGAATGTCTGAATTCTTTCCAATGGAATTAAAATGGCTTCTATTATTTCTGTAAGGTACTGCTGCCACACCATGTGTTGCAAACTCTGTGGCACTGACATGCTTTTGGAGAAGGCAAGACAAAAGCTTATATAGCACAAATATAAGTGACATGGTGGTTGTTTTCTGCATTGATGGCAGAAGGATCCTGTGATACAAGTTTCTAAATCCATCCCTCCTCAACTGAAGCACAACGTTGTGGGTTTAGATTGCATAGTGCTGCTGCCAAAGAAGGATCTTCTCAATGGGAAGTATGATGGCTATGTTGGTGAATGTTGCTCAGCAGCTGTACATGTAATGCTTCATCTCACCAACATTTGTAATATGAGGTGAGCTGTCTTGTTTTGAAGATGTAAAGATCCATGGCTTCTTTTCATGAGCTTCTGAATCCATCATGTTGCTTAAGATCTTTCTTCTTCATGAAGATTTTTTTTTTTAAAACCTGCGATACCAGCTGAATGTATAGTATGAGGGATGATAGCATTCTAGTAACTTTTCCAATTATTTCCTTTGTTACTGGTTTGTCAGGTTCTTTCTTCTGGAGGCAATTTTGATAACTAGATTTCCATGGCTTCAGGCCCCATGGCCTTAGTTGTCGCCTGCAGGACCATAGCCATGAGCACACAAGCCAGCTCCCCTGTCAGGGATGCCCACTTTTACCACTCCCATTTAACATAGTCCTTGAAACTTTAACCAGACCAATTAGGAATGATAAATATATATTTTTAATTGATTTAAAAAAATAAATGACAGCAGAAGGAAAAATAAACTTATTAAAGGAATACAAATTGGAAAGGAAGAGCTCAAATTATCTATTTGCCAATGACATATTCCTATATTTAGAAGATCCAAAAACTCCATCCGAATACTTCTAGATGGGGCTGGGGATGTGGCTCAAGCGGTAGTGCGCTCGCCTGGCATGCGTGTGGCCCGGGTTCGATCCTCAGCACCACATACAAACAAAGATGTTGTGTCTGCCAAAAACTAAAGAAATAAATATTTAAAAATTAAAAAAATACTTCTAGAACTCATAAATGAATTCAGTAACAAAGCAGGATATAAAATCAACACCTATAAATCAATTGTGTTCCTATACCTGAATGATGAATTTACTGAAAAAGAAATTAAGAAAACTATCCTATTCATAATATACACAGTATAATTTTAAGTTGATTATTGTTGTGCCTTCATTATGACACTTTCTTTAGGATTTTCTTGGCTATTCTGGATTTTTCATCCTTCTATGTGAATTTTAGGATTGCTTTTCCGGTTTTATGAAGAATATCACTGTTATTTTAATGGAGATTGAATAAATTCTGTAGATAATTTTCAGCAATACAGCTATTTAAAAAAACTTTATTTATTTATTTATTTATTTATTTATTTATTTATTTATTTATTTATATGTGGTTCTGAGGCTCAAACCCAGCGCCTCTCACATGCTAAGCAAGCACTCTACTGCCGAGCCACAACCCCAGCCCCAATACAGCCATTTTAACAATATTAATTTTGATTATCCATGAATTTGGGAAGCTTATGCATTCTCTAACATCTTCAACTCTTTTTCTACCATTCTGTAACTTTACTTGTAGAAATCTTTTACTTCATTGATCAGATTTATATCTACATAATTGTTTTTGTTTTTTCTACTGGGGATTGAACCCACTGGCATTTTGCCACTCAGTTACATCCCCTGTCCTTTTTTCTTATTTGTTTTAAGACAGGGTATCACTAAATTGCTGAGGCTGATCTTAAACTTGCAATCCTCTTGCCTCAGTCTCCTGAGTTATGAATATTAAGGGTGTGAACCATCAAGCCTGGGCCTACATATGTTTTAAGCTACTATAAATTGAATTGTTTTCCTTGTTTTTTTTTTCTTGGTGGGCTTAATATTGGATGTATAAAAAACTTTTTGCATGTTTTTTTTGTATCCTGCTATTTTGATGAAATTGTTATTAGATCTAGATGTCTTCTTATGGAACCTTTAGGGACTTCTAAGTATTGGTTCATGTAATCTGCAAAGAGGGAAAATTTGGCTTCCTCCTTTCCTATTTGTATACTTTATATTTCCTTCCCTTGCCTAATTGTTCAGGTAATGTTTTAAGTATTACCAATAGGAGTGGTCAGAGAAGACATCTTTGACTTGTTTCTGATGTTATAGCAAATGCTATCAATTTTCCCATGCATTATTATTGTGGACTTTGGTTTGTTATATATACCCTTATGATATTGAGGTAAGTTTTTTTCCTACTGTCATTGCATTTTTTAAATCATGAAGATGTATTGAATTTTGACAAAGCCTTTTTCTACACCTATGGCGATGATCATGGGATTTTTGTCCTTGGTTCTATTTATGTGGTAAATTATATTTCTTCATTTGTGTATGTTAAACTATTCTAATATCCCCAGAATCAAGTCAACTTCATCATGGTGTTTGACATTTTAGATGTTTTGCTGAGTTCAAATTGCAAGTGTTTTATTTATGATGTTTGCATTCATCAAGGTTATTGGTCTTCAATTTTATTCCCTTGATGTGTGCTTATTAGATTTTGGTATCAGGATCATACTGGTTTTATACAATGAGTTTTGAAGTATTCTTGCCTTCATATTTAATGGAATAATATGAGGGGTAGTCATGTTAGTTTTTCTTTAAATTTCTGGGAAAATCGTGCTTTGAATTTATCTTAGCCTGATGGTGTCTTTGTTGGGAGGCTTTTCATTTCTGCTACAATTTCATTGTGTGTTATCTATCTGTTTAGGTGTTTTGTTTGCTCTCAGTTAAGTTTTGGTAGGTTGTGTATCTATAAATTTATACATTTCTTCTATATTTTCCAATTCATTGGAAAATAAATTTTCAAAATCGATCCTAATAATCCTATGGATTTCAGTGGTGTCTCTTTTAGTATTTTCATTTTCATCTGTAATTTTATTAATTTCAGTCTTCCTTCTTATTTTTCTTATTTTTTAATTATTTTTGATTACTTTTTCAAATAATAAACTCTGCCTCATTGATACTGTGTATATTTTATTCTCTATCTTTAATTTCACTTCTAATCTTTATTATTTTTCTTTCTATTATCTTTGGCATTGGTTTCTTATTTTTTTCCTAAGATATTTTGATGCACCTTCAGGTTGTTTATTTGTAATCTTTCTGCTTTTTTTTTTTTTAAATGTAGGCCCTCATAGCTGTAAACTTCAATATTCGAATTGCCATCACTCTCTCCTCTGGTATGTTGTGTTTCTATCTCCATTAGATTTTAAGAATTTTTAAAATTTCCCCTCCTGATTTCTTCAATAACCCACTCATTATTCAAAAGTGTATTGTTCAATCTCCTGGTATCTGTACATATTCTGCAGTTTTTCTTGCTATTTATTTCTAATTTTATTACAGTATAATCTGAAAAGATACAAGAGATTTTTTCAATTTTTCATTTGTTAAGGCTTGTTTTTATGGCCTAATACATGATCAGATTTATAGAAAGTTCTAAGAGAAACTGAAAACAAAGTATTTTGAGCTCCTGTAGGATGAAATTTTCTGTAGAAGAGTTTAACTGCCTGATTTAAAATTCCATTGGTATGGAATGATATTATACTTCCTTCCTCTTTCAGTCTATGAAGGTCTTTGGTTATGAGGTATATTTTTTGGATGCACCATAGCATTGGGTCTTGTTTTTGTTAATCCAATCCTATAGTAAATGTCTTTTATTTAGAGAGTTAAACCATTTACATTCAGTAACATTACAGAGACATATGTGCTACTTCTTGTCATTTTGCCTTTTTTGGCAGGGAGGATACCAGGGATTGAATTCAGGGGCACTTGACCACTGAGCCACATCCCCAGCATATTTTGTATTTTATTTAGAGACAAGATCTCACTGAGTTTCTTAGCACCTGGCTTTTGCTAAGGTTTTCTTTGAACTTGTGATCCTTCTGCCTCAGGCTCCTGAGCCACCGGAATTATAGGCATGCACCACCATCTCTGACTTTCTCTGCTTTAATATAGGAAGAATTTCTAATATTCATTTGGTTATTTATTCTAATGAGATTTATTCATTTTCATGCTCTCTTGGTTATTTTTGTCTTCCTTTTTCTGTCTGTAGAATCCCTGTATCTCCTGCATTACTTGCTTAATGGTGATGAACTCATAGTTTATGCATATTGTGGAGGATGTTATTGCTTCTTTTTATCAGGTTTTTTGCCACTGTGACCAAAAGACCTTGATAAAAACAATTTTATAGGAGGAAAATTTTATTTGGGGGTTCACACTTTCAGAGGTCCCAGTCTGTAGATGTCCAGTTCCATTACTCTGGCCTAATGTGAGTTTAAACAGCATAGTGGAAGGGAATGACAGAGGAAAGCAGTTTAGAACAGGACCTCAGAAAGTGGAGAGAGATTCCCCTCACCACAGACAAAATATATACGCCAAAGGGATTCCCCAAATGACCCATCTGCTCCAGTTGCATCCTCGCTGCCTAGAGTTACTACACAATTAATCCCTATATGAGGATTAATGCATTGATTCACTCAAGACTCTCGTAACCCAATAGTTTCACCTCTAAACTCTCTTTCGTTGTCTCACACACGAGCTTTTGGGGGTATATCTAATATCTAAACCACAGCACTGCTGGATTGCTGGATATAGTCATCTGGGTTGGAAGATATTATTATTATTATTACTATTATTATTATTTGGTACCAGGGATTGAACCCTGGGGCACTTAATCTTTGGGCCACATCTCGAACTCATTTTAGATTTTATTCAGAGACAGGTTCTTGGGAGATACTGTCAGCCTCAGCAATTTAGTGAGGATAGTGAACTCACTATCCTCCTGCCTCAGCCTCCTGAGTCAGTGGGGTTACAGGCATTCAACAAACAGGTGGAAGATATCATTTTACAGTAGTTAGAATATGACATTCAGTGCCCTCTTAACATTTAGAATTTCTGTTGAGAAATCTGTTGTTATTCTAATTAATTTGCCTTTTTAAGTGACTTTGTATTTATCTCTTGAGGCTTCTAAAATTATTTGTTATGGATTTTTTTGCATATTATTTAAAAAAAATAATATTTATTTTTTAGTTGTAGTTGGACACAATAACTTTATTTTATTTATTTATTTTTATGTGGTGCTGAGGATGGAACCCAGGACCTCGCACATGCTAAGCAAGCATTCTACCACTGAGCCACAACCCCAGCTCCTCAACTGTTAATTTTTTTTATTTAATTGATTTTATTTTTTTAAATACACAAAGCGGAATGCATTACAATTCTTATTACACATATAGAGCACAATTTTTCGTATCTTTGTATATAAAGTATGTTCACACCAATTCATATCTTTATACATGTACTTTGGGTTTTTTTAAAATTACAATTCTCATTACACATATATACCACAATTATTCATATCTCTGTGTATAAAGTAGGTTGACACCCAATTCGTGTCTTGAGGATGTGGGGAAAAAGATACACTCATAGATTGCTAGTGGGACTGCAAATTGGTGCATCCAATATGGAAAGCAGTATGAAGATTCCTTGGAAAACTGGGAATGGAACCACTATTTGACCCAGCTATCCCTCTCTTCAGACTATACCCAAAGGACTTAAAAACAGCATACTACAGGGACACAGCCACATCAATGTTTATAGCAGCACAATTCACAATAGCTAAACTGTGGAACCAACATAGATGCCCTTCAGTGGATGAATGGATAAAGAAAATGTGGCATATATTTTTGCATTTTAATTTTAGGCCATCAAAAAATTCCTTTCTGATCCTTTCTATTTGGAGTTCTAAATACTTCCAGTATCTATATGTCTATCACCTTCCCAGGAGTAGAGAAATTTTCTGCTCTGGTTTGATTGCATACATTTTCTATACCATTATTATGTATAACCTCTCTTTCTTCAGTATCTATTAGTACTTTTTTGTGGCCATTGGGATTGAACTCAGGGGCACTTTACAACTGAGATAAATCCCCAGTCTTTTGTTTTGAGACAGGATCTTGCTGAATCACTAAGGCTGACCTTGAACTTGAAATCTTTCTTGCTCAGCCTCCTGAGTGGACGTGGTTATGGGATTTACCACCATGCCCAGCACTTTGTAGGCTCAATTTTATTTTCTAATGTTATTCTGGATCTTTTGTATAGTCCGTTCATTGTAATTTTTTCTTTATTACTGTCTGAGAGTTCTCCTTTCTGCATCTTATCATCCAGTGCTGATACTGTTTCTTCTGCTTCATGTAGTCTGTTGGTGAGAATCTCCACTAAGTTTGTTGTTTAATTTATTTCTTCTCCAAGATTTCTATTTGACTCTTATTTTTTTATAATTCCTCTTTATTAAAAACTCTTCTCTATCCTGATTTTATCCTTTAGTTAATTTTGTGGTTATTCTTTTAATTTATCGAACATTTTAACAGTAACTTTTTGGATTCTTTGTCCAGAATTTCCTCCACTTTGATATCTATTAGTTTTTAGACAGTTATAAATTTTTTAGAAATATCTTATTTCCTTGATTTCTAGTGATGATTGTGTTTCTTTATTGAGATTTTCACATCTGTTGGGACGTATATCTCTTCTATTATTATATGAATTCCTTCCTTCTTTTCTTTTTCTTTATTTCCTGGAGATTGAACCCAGAGGTGCTTTACTACTCAGCAAAATCCCCAGTCTGTTTTACTTTTTATTTTGAAACAGGGTCGCACTAAGTTGCTAAGGACCATGCTAATTTGCAGAGGCTATGATTGAATTTTCAATCCTCCTGCCTCCTGAATTGCTGGGATTACAGGTGTGTGTCACCACTACTGGCATAGGTTCACTTTAGTGGGCTACATTCTCCTTGATATATACCCAGACTGGTGGCATATCTCAGCATCAAAGAACATACTCAATGAGTTCAAAGAGCTGTAATCAACCCTTAGCACCATTTTGAGTGTAGAAAATAGTCACCTGAAATTGTGACCATTTGAAGGAAACCATCTACTAACAAATCATAAGAACTTATTGAAAATTCTCTGTATACTATGCTAATACAAAGGTAGAGTATTTTTCTAGAATAGACCCCCAAAGTTGGAAATTAGCAAAATCAATATTAAACTTAGAGGAGTCATTGTCTCACTATATTGATTCTAAACTGCAGAGGGGCTGAGATGTGTTGCCAGTTTTAAACCCTGACATCTTGATCTTCCAATCTATGGCTTTTTGAATGAGAATTTTAATCCATTTATATTTAAATAATTTTTATTGGTAGATAAAACTTTCTATAGCAATTTTATTTTTTCTATATGTCTTTTAGCTTTTCCTCTCCTTCCTTTACTTTATTACTGCATTCTTTTTTTTCATTGATTTTTTTTCATGATATGCTTTGATTCCATTCTCAGTTTGTTACAGATATTTTCTTTGTTACTGCTATTGTAATTATATAAATTATCTTAAAATTCTAGCAATCTATTTTAAACTGCTAACTTCAATCACACATAAAACGTTGTTCTTGGGGATGGGGTCGTGGCTCAGTGGTAGAGCTGCTTGCCTTGCACCTCAGCACCACATAAAAATGAATAAAGGTATTGTGTCTATCTACAACTAAAAAAAATCCAAAAATCTGTAGTTCTTTATGACTCTATTCCCCTACTTTTTATTAGTGTTACAAATCACATTTTTGTATAGTATATACCCATAAACATACATTTATAGTTTTCATAAACTTTTTTTTGTATTGGAATTCTATGCATATAAATTTGATTAGTGTTTGTTACTATATTTTTTATATATTTACCATAGATTGGAAACCTTTATTTTTATATACTTTCATGTTTCTGTCTATTGTACATTCATTTCAATTTGAAGGGCTTTCTTTAGTATTTTTTATAGTGTGACTTCATTAATAACTAAATCCTTCAGATTTTGTTTATCTCATTGTCTCCTTCCTTATTAAGGGTAGTTTTTCCAGAAAAAAAGGGTTCTTCAATTACTTTTGTGTGGTAATGGGGATTGATCCCAGGGGCTCTCTACCACTCATATATATCCAGAGCCAATTTTATTTTTATTTTGAAATAAGGTCTTGCTAAATCGTATAGGCTAACATTGTATTGTAAACCTACTGCCTAAATCTCCCAGGTAATTGGGATTATAAGCATGCACCACTCTGCTTGGTAAGATATATAGCACTTTATTTCCTTCTTTTTTTTTTTTTTTACTTTTTTTTCTTGCTTTCTTTCATACTTGCTTGCTTTTATTTTATTTTCTTCCTCTTTTTTTGTAGTAATGGATATTTAATCCAGGAGTGCTTTACCATTGAAAACATCCCCAGCCCTTTTCATGTTATTATTTTGAAAAGTTGAGACAGGTTCTCAATACATTGATTAACTTGGCCTCAAACTTGCGATATTCCTGCCTCATCCTCTTAATCACTGTAATTACATGGGATCATAGTGCCACTATGTGCCACATGCCTGGCTCTAGCATCTTGAATATGTTATCCCACTCCATTCTGACATAAATACTTTTTGCTGAAAAATGTGACTGCAATCTTATGGATGCTTCCTTGTACTTGATGAATATCTTTTAGTGTTACTTTCATGATCCCCTGTCTTTGACTTTAAAGTTTTGTTACAAAAGTGATCCTCTGTTTACAATGAGATTATATCTTAGCCAACACAAATAATTTGAAAAATATAATAAATCAAAATGCATTTATTAAATGTAAATTTATTTTCACTGAACATCATAGGTTAGCAACACAATACACCAGAGAGAATTGTTATGTATCCTCATGATCATATTACAGACTGGGTGCCACGCCATGGGGCTGCTTTCCATCAGAGTATCATATAACATATCACTAGGAAAAGATAAAAATTCAAAATTCAATGTATAATTTTGATCTCATATATATTGCCTTTCTGATATTATAAAGATAAAAATAAACACAAGTTGAATCATTGTAAGTTGAGGTAAATCTATAATTTGTCTTAATTTTTTTTCCTTTGGATTCATTCTAGTCAAAGAATTTGGAGCATCTTAAATCAGTACGTACTTTTCTTTTTTTCAGATTTAGAAGTGTTGGGATAAATTTCTTCAAATAATCTTTCTCTTTCTTCTTCTGATATTACCATAATATGTATTATTCTGCTGGATAGTGTCCCATAAACACCTTATGTTCTTGCACCTGTCAGCTTGGTTGTAGCTGGTGGGTTTTGTTCCCCAGTGCCACAGAATCTCCAACAACACATGACTGACTAACCAATGGCTTTCAGTTTCAGGTCTTGGAGACAGTGTAAAAACACACACACACACACACACACACAAATACAAAACAAAAAGCCAACTTAGGCTCCCTTTGATTTTTTTTTTTTTCATTCTTTGTTATCTTTGCTCCTCTGACTCTGTTTATTTATCCATTTCCCCATTGATGGACATTTGTGTTATTTTCAATGTTTGGGTCTTACTATTAAAGCTGACATAAATAGTCATTTGCATGCCCTTTTGTGGGAATGTGCTGTCATGTGTTTGCATAAATTCCTAGGAGACGAATGGCTGGTTTTACTCTTTTAACATTTTCACTGGCATTGAATGAGAGTTCCAATTCCTTCACATATATACTAATATTTCTATGGATAGTCTTTTTAATTTTAGACCCTCTAATAGATATATAATAGTATCTCATGGAGATTTTAATTTAGATTCACCTAGTGAAGAATAATGTTGAATAACTTTTCATGCATTTGTTTTCCATCATTTATTATTACTGACAAAGCTTTTGTTAAAATTTTATGCCAATATTTTTTGGTTGTTATTTACTTTTCATAGAATTTCAAGGTGTCTTTTAATATTCTGGTTACAAGTCATTCATCAGTTATATGTTTTGCGAGAATTTTATCACAATATTTGGATAGTTATTTCATTATCTTGACAGCATCTATTTAAGATTAGAAGCTTTTAAAAAAAATTGATGAATCTCCATTTAGTATTTTATCACTTATGTGTATCACCATTGTTGTTATATCTAAGAAGTCTTTGTTTAAGAAAGCAACAAATATTTTCTATTGTGTTTTCTTCTAAATTTTTGTTTTCATCTTACATATAACTCTATAATTTTCTTATTCATTTTTTCCATGTTCTTATTGGTGCATATAATTGTAGATAGTGGTAGCATTTTGTTGTTGCATATTCATACATACACGATATAGCAATATAATTTGGACAATATCATTCCCCAGTATTTCCCCTTTTACTCTCCTCCTTTGTCCCACTAGTCCTTTCATTTATATTCTACTGATCTCTTGATTTTCTTGAGGTCATCCTGCACCTTTCTTTTCCTTTTTCCTCTCTAGCTTTCATGAGTAAAGGAAAGTATATGACCCTGGACTTTCAAAATTTGACTTATTTTTCTTAACATAATATTCTCAAGTTTCATCTAGTTCCATGTAAATGACATAATTTCATTCTTTGTGGCTCAATAAAACTCCATTGTACCTAGCAGCTCTTGAGACTGAAACAGGAGAATTGCAAGTTCAAATCCAGCCTCTGCAATGGCAACTCAGTGAGACCCTATCTCTAAATTAAAAAAAAAACTAATAATATAACCACCATAATACGTAGCTATTCCACTCCTTAGTATTTATACTAAAGTATATACAGTATAGTGACATATAGATTCCCATGTTTATAACCACACAATTCATAATAGCCAAATTATGGAAGCAGCCTAAGTGTCCATCAATAGTTGAATCAATGAAGAACATATGCTATATATACACAACAGAGTTTTGTTTTTTTTTTGGTTTTTTTTTGGTTTTTCTTTTTTGGAGGGAGGGGCTATACCAGGGATTGAACTCAGGGGCCCTTGACCACTGAGCCACATCCCCAGCCCTATTTTGTAATTTTTTTTTTTTAATTTAGAGATAGGGTCTCACTGAGTTGCCATTGCAGAGGCTGGATTTGAACTTGCAATTCTCCTGTTTCAGTCTCAAGAGCTGCTAGGTACAATGGAGTTTTATTGAGCCACAAAGAATGAAATTATGTCATTTACATGGAACTAGATGAAACTTGAGAATATTATGTTAAGAAAAATAAGTCAAATTTTGAANTTTTTTTTTTTTTTTTTTTTTTTTTTTTTTTTACATACAGATAAGCAATTTTTCCAGCAGCACCATTTGTTAAAATGATTGTGTTTTCTGAAATGTATGTCTTCAGTACCTTTGTTAAGGATCAGATGGCTGTAGATGCATGGGTTTGTCTCTGTGTTTTTCATTCTGTGCCATTGGTCCATGTGTTTGTTTCTATGCCAGTATCATGCAGATTCTATTGCTATAGCTCTGTAGCATAGTTTGAAATCAGGAATTGTGATGCCTCCAACATTGCTTTTTTGGCTTAGAATTTATTTGGCTATTCTGGGTCTTTATTCTTCCAAATGAATTTTAGAACTGTTTTTTTTTTTTTCTGTTTCTGTGAAGAACGCCATTGATATTTTGATGGGCATTACATTGAATCTATATATTGCTTTTGGCAGTATGATCATTTTAACAATACTGATTCTGCATATTCATGGACGTATGAGGTCCTTCCATCTCCTTATGTCTTTTTCAATTTATTTCTTCAGTGTTCTATAGTTTTCATTGTAGAGGTCTTTCACCTCCTTGGTTACATTTATTCTCAGGTATTTTTTGAGGCTGCTTAGAATGGGACTTTTAATTTCTTTTTCAGGGGCTATATTATTTGTACACAGGAAAGCAATTGATTTTTTACTTATTGATTTTGAAATTGCTACTTTGCTGAAATGGTTTATTTCCCCTAGATGTCTCCAGGTTGAACTTTTGGGATCTTCTAATTGTAGAATTACATCATCTTCAAACAGTGACCGTTCGGCTGATTCCTTTTCCATTTTTATCCCTTTTATTTCCTTTTCTTGCCTAAGTGTTCTGGCTAGAATTTCTATTACTATGTTGAATAGGAATGGTGAGAGTGGCATTCTTGTGTTGTTCCAGATTTTAAAAGATACGCTTTTAGTTTTTCCCTATTCTCTATGATGTTGATTTGGGTTTGTCATATGTAGGTTTTCAAATGTTTAGTTAGGTTCCTTCTATCCCTAGTTTCTTGAGAGTTTTTATTATGTTTGAGCACTGCAGTTTTTGAAGGCTTTATCCACATCTATTGAAATGGATATGTGAATTTTTTCCTTGATTCTCTTTATGTCATGAAATATGTTTATTGTTTTATATATGATAAACCTTTCTTGCATCCTTGAGATAAAACCAACTTGATCATGATATACAATGTTCTAAATATATCATGTACTGTGATTTCATAACATTTTATCAAGAATTTTTATATCTAAGTTTCTGGTCCTTAGTGTTTTTCTTTTATATATCCTCATCTAGTTTTGGCATGAGGATGATACTGGCATCATAGAATGGATTTGGAAGTGTTGCATGTCTTTCTATTTCATGGAGTCATTTGAGGAGCATTAGTATTAGTTCTTCTTTAAAGATGTGGTAGAATTCAGCTGACATTCCTTTTTGTCCTGGGCTTTTCTTTTTTGGAAAGCTTTTTATTATTGCTTTTAACACATTGGAAGTTTTTGGTCTGTTTATGCTTTCTGTGTCCTCCTGATTCAACTTTGGCAGGTCATGTATGTCTGAAGTGGATCAATCTCTTAAAAGTTTTCAAATTTATTAGAGTATAAGTTTTCAATATTTTCTCTAATGAGTCTCTGGATTTTTGTGATGTCTGTGGTGATTTTTCCTTTTTCATCTCTAGTTTTATTAATTTGGGTCATATCTATCTCCCTCCCTCCACCCCCCTCTCTTTTGTATAGGGTATTGAACCCAGGGATGCTTAACCACTTAGCCTCATCCTCAGCCCTTTATTGTATTTTATTTAGAGACAGGGTCTTGCTGAGTTGCTTAGGACCTTGCTGAGTTGCTGAGGCTACTCTGAACTCACGATTCTCCTGTCTCAGTCTCCCAAGTTGCTGGGATTACAGGCATGCACTAGAGTGCCCAACTCTCTTTTTCTTTTGCTTAGTTTGTTTTTGGCTCATCATTCTTTTTTTTTTCTTTTTGTCTTTTCACAGAACCAATTCTTAATTCCATGGAAGTTTTTATTGCTCTTTTAAAAATTATTAATCTTATTTATTTTGGCTCTGATCTTAATTATTTTCTTCCTTGTACTGGTTTTGGAATTGCTTTGCTTTTGTTTGTCAAGGGTCTTCAGATGTACCATTAGATTGTTTATTTGGGACAATTTTTTGCAGGCACACATAGCTATAAATATCCCTCTCAGAACCACCTTTATAGTGTCTCAGAGGTTTTGATATTTTGCTTTGCTATTCTAGTTTGATTCTAAGAATTTTAAAATTTCTCCCCTGATTTCTTCTACCATCCATTCATCATTCAAAAGTTCAGTTTTCAATCTCCATATATTTATATCATTTCTGTAGAATTCTTTTGGTGTTGATTTGTAATTTTATTCCATTATCATAAGAGAGGATACAAGGGATTTGACTTTTTGTATTTTCTAAAGGTTGGTTTTGTAGTCTTAAATAAAGTCTTATTTTGAAGAATGATGAATGAGCAGCTGAGAGAAAAGTATATGGCTGTTGTTGGATGAAATATTATAAGGATTTCTGTAAGTCCAGTTGATTGATAATATTTTTAGGTCTTATAAATCTCTACTGAGTTTATTTTTGGATGACCTACCTATCATTGAGAAAGATGTGTTGAAATCACCCAGTGTTATTTCACTGGTGTCCGAGTTCTTAATTTAGATAGTGTTTTATGTTATTAGGTGTACCAATATTTGGGACATAAATATTTACTATCATCATATCTTCTTGTTGGATTGTTTTTCACAAGTATGAAGCAATCTTCTTTTTCTCTTCTGATTAATTTAGGTATGAAGTTTTTTTCTTAGATATTAAAGTAGCTACTCCTGTTTGTTTTCAGGCTTTGTTTGCATAGTATATAAATTTTTATCTTATTAGCTTTAGACTGTGACTGCTTTTACCATTGTGGTGAGTCTCTTGAAAACAATATACAGTTGTGAATTGTTTTTAATCCATTCTGTGAGCATATGCCATTTAATTGGAGAGTTGAGATCATTTATAATCAATGTTATTATATAGATATTTGTTAAGTTCTGCATTTCTGTTTAATTTGGTCCAGCTTCTTATTTTCTTAGCTAGTCTTCAAATGAGATTTGTCCATTTGTGAGTTCTGGTCTTTTTGATTTCTTCTATGTGTAGTATTTCTTTCAGTATTGTATGTAGTCTGGCTTAGTAGTCATAACTTATTCTTGTTTCAGGTTTTCTTGTAAGGCTTTTATTTCTTCTTGGGTTCTATAGGACAGATTTGCTGGATATAGCAATCTTCATTAGAAGTTATTTTTCTTTCATGCTTTACAACACACTATTTCAAACCCTCATGAATTTTAGAGATTTTACCAAGAAATTGGAAGTAATTCAGATTGATTTCTCTCTATGGTTCTTATTTTTAAGTCTATTGATGTGGTGAATAACATTTATTGATTTCCGTATATTGAAACATCCTTGCATCCCAGGGATGAATCCTACTTGATCATGGTG
>NW_026000305.1:5931529-5936460 GCF_001458135.2 Marmota marmota marmota | reverse complement strand
GAGTGAGAGAGAGAAAAGACTCTTGATGAAAAAGGAAAGAATTATCTCCACTGAGGTGGTCAAAACAGTTCATAAGGATGGATTGCCATTGCCTATGTCCTATTGTTCTTCTTTTGTTTCTTCTGGAGCTATGCACTGGGATGGAGAGAGAGAGAGAGAGAGAGAGACAGAGAGAATGAATGAATATATGAGTGACAGATAGATATTGAGAGAGAAAACACAAATGGTAGCTATTAACTTCTTCCATTTTTGTGTTTCTCACAGCCTAAACTCTATTTGGTTTAAATAGCTCTAAGATTCCCTTATCCTGAGTATAATATAGGATGGAATGTGAAGTACTATGCTCTGGAGTTTTGTCTGGAGAATTCAGATCAGTGCACTTCTCCCAGGGAGGGGTTGCGGTAAAGTTCTAAGGGGATTTCTTTTGGTTGGGACTTAGATCTGATCAGGGTTTAGGGACTTTTCTGGGTGATGTTTGCTCTGGAAAGTTTAGATCAACACATCTACAGGGCCAGGCAGATGCTGATTTCTGTTAGGAGTCTGAATTTCATGAGTACCCCAAGAATTCTATTCAGGGAGCAGGGTAGTTAGCCCTCTACATGTCTCACATATTCTGCTGCCCATGCATATGGAATTCCCTGGCTTAGTCCCTTAGTATATTCAAAATTGCCTTTTGAATTTTCCAACCTTCTGGCTAAATTTTTGAGCCTCCAGATTTAAAGGAAAAGTGAGATGTACCCCTTTCTGTATTTCTGACTTTATTCCCCTTGAATATAATTGTCTCTGTGGCTGTTTCACTTGTGTTCATCTTGGTACACATGATGAACATCTAGGCCACATGGCAGACACTTGCTGGGGCAGTAGGTCAATGTTTGGTATGATCTACCAGGGTTTCACAGTAGAAAGATGCACATGAACTCTTCAAGATCACTCCTGCCTCAGATCCCTGTTTGCCAGTTGAGAAACCCAGAGCACTTTTTAGATGCCAGTTTGCTGTCCAGCCTCTGAATTAGCTAAGTTCAGGGTGATTTTCTGATGTACATGTTTTTCTGTGCCAAATTTATCTGTTGTGTTGATCCCTCTGTATTATTCCTCTGTAGAGAACAAGCATTACTGCCACTGCTGCCAGATCAGCTCCAATGTATTCTTGCTTGCTTTTTGTTTAATGCATTAGAATGTTTCAGTCTCTAAGAAACTCTGACTGACTGAGATTGAATTTCAGTGAATTCCCTTTTTTATAGTCCTCATTGAAAAGCAGTACTTTTGCTATTTGAATGCAGAGTCACAGAGAAACTGGAAATACAAACTTCCTCTAATTTGCTTAGGTGTATGATTTATTTTGACTTTTATTGTAAATATGATTAAAAAATGAATATGGTTTGAGGCAAGTGTTTAACTTTGTTTATTTGCTTATTTCTTTATGTTTGTAAGTGAATGTCCCTTTCTGGTCCTTATTGAAAAGATTATTCTTTCCCCATTGCATTGCTTTTGCACCTTTGCCAAGAATAAATCATTCAATATAATGGAGGAAGGGGCTTGAGAGGGAGGTAGGAAAGGAAGACATTTGGAAGTACAGGGGAATGATATCCATCAAATTATTCTGTCTATGTACAAAATATACCACAATGAATCCCGCTTATACAATGATAATAAACTAATTCAAATAATAATGATGATACAAAGGAAATTGGTAGATTAAAAAAGGTGTGTGGGGGGAGAGATAGAGGAGGAAAACAGAAGGTACTGGGGAAAGAGTTTGAGAAAATTATTTTATGTGCATGTACAAATATGGCATAATTAAACCTACTATTATATATAATTATAATGCACAAATAAAAATCAGTTGTCCATATAGTTTCAAGTTTATTTATAAGCTCTGTATTATGCTGCATTTATCTATTTGTCTATTTTTGCCCATCACACAGGTAAATAACACATCTTGAGATTATACAGTTTTAGTCCTCCAACATTTTTATTTTCAAACATGTTTGTGACTACTTTAAATCTTTTGATTTTCCCTGTGTGTTTTCATTGTTTTGCTTAGAACAAATAATGTGAAAAATATTCTTTTAATATTTTTTAAGAGCAAAAGATTGTCATGTATGAACACAATTTTGGAGAGTATGCTACTAGAATTTAGTCATCTTAGATAACTAAAAGTTTAGGTTAATTCTTTGAGAGAGAGAGGGAGAGAGAGAGAGAGAGAGAGAGAGAGAGAGAGAGAGAGAGAATTTTTTAATATTTATTTTTTAGTTTTCGTTGGACACAACATCTTTTTTTTTTTTATTTTTATGTGGTGCTCTGGATCCAACCCAGAGCCCGGCGCATGCCAGGCAAGTACACTACTGCTTGAGCCACATCATCAGCCCCTAGGTTAATTCTTAAGCAATTCCTTGTTTCAACTTCCTTTGAGCCCTTCGCAATCACCATTATCTTCTCATTTCTATAAGTTTTAGGATTTATATACCTCATATAAGTGAGTGAAACTTGAAGACATTATGCTAGATGAAATACACCAGTTATAGAAGGAAAAATATTGCATAATTTCTTGCATATTTTAGAATCTGCTTATTAATCTCCACAAAAATGCATGTCAGAATTTTAATTGGAATTTTATTAAATATTAAATCACTTTTTAAAGGAATTGAGATGACAACAATATTGTTATCTGACCATAAATAAGGCATATATTTTGCCTGGTTGCTTACTATAGGTGGTGTACACCTATAATCTAGCTACTCAGGAGGCTAAAGCAAGAGGATAGAAAGGTTGAGTCCAGCCTAGGCAACTTGGTAACACCTTGTTTCAAAATTTTAAAAAATATCTGTGATGAAGCTTACTGATAGAGAACTTGCCAAGGATGTGTAAAGCCCTGGGTTCAGTCCTCAGTACCACAAAAATAAGAAAAGGTATATCTCTTCATTTTGAATATTTCCTTAATTTCTTTGAGAAAATGTCTAGTTTCTATTGTACATGACTTTCACATCTTTTATCAAATTTAATGTAAGTTTATTTGTTGCTGCTATAAATAAAATTATAAACTATTTCCAATGCTTGTAGGTAATTTATGGACAAACAGTTTACATGGTATATACAAATACATTTGATTTTGTATATTCATCTTGTATCCTTGTTGAACTCATTTACTAAAATTTTAATATTTATTTATTTATTCATTTTAGTTTTTGGCGGACACAACATCTTTGTTTGTATGTGGTGCTGAGGATCGAACCCGGGCCACATGCATGCCAGGCGAACGCGCTACCACTTGAGCCACACCCTCAGCCCTCATTTCAATCTTGATGACTTTTTTTTTTCATTTATCATTCTATTTTTGTTTGTTTTACTTTTCATTTTTTTACTTTTCTATTGGTTTTGAACAGTAATTTCACACCTCTTTATGATTTTCACATAAAATATAAAGAAAAACACATTGGCATTCTAAAAACACGTGGTATTCAACTTCACATCTTTGCAAAATTTAATGTTTCTGTTTTCCCTAATTGTTTGAAAATGCACACAACTATGTAGACTTTCATATCGTTCAATAGAAAAAAAATTAAGGAATTATGACATACTCTGGAAACCCAAATGTTATGCTACTCTCCATTGTTTATAAAGACTACCTATACATGGAGATTTACAACTTTGGGACTTTACGAATTCCTTTAATGACAGGGAATGCATCCTAATGACTGTGTGGTGTGTGTTCTGGTGATGTTTGATATGATTTGACAGTTGAATTCATTGTATAATGATTTTATTTCCTTATTATAAGGGCATTTTAACTTTTCCTTATTAAACTTACTCATCAACACATATAATATTACAGTATTACACAAGGAAACAACCCTGAAAATAGATGAGGATAAGGAACTGAGTAGGAAAATTGTGTCTTTGTCTCTAAAAAGACCATTGCCTCTGACTTTTCTTTTGTTATTTTTTAATTTGTTATATATGACAGAAGAATGTATTACAATTCATATTGATTTTTATTAAATAGCTGAAGTAAGCTGCCAAATGCCTTTCAACTAAAAGATTCCCATGGGCTTCACCAAAATGCCTGTCTCCTAAATAATAATATTTTTGCCTAGGTTGTAGCCATATTCTTATAATGTTTTCCTTAGGGAGGTGGTCAAAATTAGTACCATCTAATTCCATGGCAGACTTGGAGAAATTGATGACTTTTATATCTTTTCTTTCGCTTTTTCTCTTTCTCCTTCCTTTCTTTGCTCCATTCCTTCTTGCTCTTGCCTGTTTACACTAATCAGAGCTCCCAGAATAATATTAAAGAGCAGTGATCAGAAAGGAAAAGGTATCTTTGGCTTCTCATAAATCTTACAGGGTAATTTTTTAGTCTCTCACCACTAAGTTTAGTGTTTGGGGCAGGTTAAACTCCTTGTCAGGTTAACTCATAATAAATCTTATGAGTTCTGGTTTTCTGAGAGTTTTGGGGGACCAGATGTTGGATTTGGTCAATTAATTTTTATACCTCTATTTAAATTATCTTTTTCCTTTTTTATTCTTGTCATGTGATTAATTATATGGTGCACCCCTCCTTGGGGGTTTTAATTTTTATTTATTTCAATCCACTGTAAGAAATAAAATATATATTTTAATCCACTATAAATATACATATATAAATTAAAACTGAAATAAACTATATGACTGAATTCATGGGTATATTTAATATTCTATTTCTTTTTTTAAATTATGAAATACTTTAATGACAGATTATCTGTACAAGATCACATAGGACTTTGAAGATTTAGTATTAATATATAAAATATTTAATTGATAACTTTGTATTGATTACATTCGACAAAGTACAGCATCCCTTTATGTTCAAAACTCTAGAAAAACTAGGGATAACAGGAACATACCTCAATATTGTAAAAGCAATCTATGCTAAGCCTCAGGCTAGCATCATT
>NW_026000305.1:5913178-5924016 GCF_001458135.2 Marmota marmota marmota | reverse complement strand
ATATTTTAGTACTGTATAATACTCCATTGTGTATAAATGCCACATTTTTTTTTATCCATTCATCTATTGAAGGGCATCTGGGTTGGTTCCGCAGTCTAGCAATTGTGAATTGTGCTGCTATGAACATCGATGTAGAAGTATCCCTGTAGTACGCTCTTTTAAGGTCTTCAGGGAATAGTCCGAGAAGGGCAATAGCTGGGTCAAATGGAGGTTCCATTCCCAGCTTTCCCAGGAATCTCCATACTGCTTTCCAAATTGGCCGCACCAGTTTGCAGTCCCACCAGCAATGTACAAGAGTACCCTTTTCCCCACATCCTCTCCAGCACTTGTTGTTGTTTGACTTCATAATGGCTGCCAATCTTACTGGAGTGAGATGGTATCTTAGGGTGGTTTTGATTTGCATTTCTCTGACTGCTAGTGATGGTGAGCATTTTTTCATGTACTTGTTGATTGATTGTATGTCCTCCTCTGAGAAGTGTCTGTTCAGGTCTTTGGCCCATTTGTTGATTGGGTTATTTGTTTTCTTATTGTTTAATTTTTTGAGTTCTTTGTATACTCTGGATATTAGGGCTCTATCTGAAGTGTGAGGAGTAAAAATTTGTTCCCATGGTGTAGGCTCCCTATCTACCTCTCTTATTGTTTCTCTTGCTGAGAAAAAACTTTTCAGTTTAAGTAAGTCCCATTTGTTGATTCTTGTTGTTAACTTTTGCTATGGTTCACACTTGTGACCCACAATATATTTCAACTTTGTTGAAACAGAGACTATCATATCATAAAACTGTCAAATAATTTTATTTTACATTTGAACGCTAACACAAATTTCTGACCACAACTATACTCTTTGATTTCTCCTATTTGTTCAACTTTACCCTGAGCTACATATCCTCCCATTCACTATAACTTTTCAGTCTAGTCTTCATTCAGTTTTTTGAACACACAACACTCTTCAATGAATCAGGACTTGTACACATGCTTCTTTTCCATACTAAACTGTACTTCCCCTTATCCCCAAGTGGCAACTCTTATCCTTCCTTATAGTCTCTGCTATTTTCATTCTTTAGAAAAGTTGTTCTTTGGTTGCCCATGTAAAACTATGAGCCCCTTAACTCATCACAATGAGTAAATATTAGAGACATGAGGTGGGAGGGAAAGGTAGAGAAATGGGAAATTGCATGCAAATGGAAAGAGACCCTCATTGTTATACAAAATTACATATAAGAGGTTATGAGGGGAATGGGAAAAAAAAACAAGGAGAGAAATGAACTTCATGAATGCATGAAGATATTTTTAACTGACAAATTTATCTCTGCAAATTTTGTTTTAAAAGTGATTCATTTTTTTTTCAGTAAGTTTGCATTCTTTTCAACTTCTTCCCTTCCATTTCTTCCTAACAAGGTGACTGGAATAGAGAATAGGGCTTCATTACTTCCTTGAAGTAGTAGACCCTTGAATCCAATTGATATTCACTGTTGCCTTGCTAATCCCTGATGAGCTTATCTGGTCAAGTTCCTAGAATCATTGAATTGATTTAACAGGTGAGGCCACTCAATTTATCTTTGGTTTTCTAAAAGAATTTCAAAGCTCAATGGTTTTGTTTCATCATTCAACCAACCAATTTTTGACTCTTTAAGATGCTCAATATTCTGAAGATGCCACAGATGTCTTATACCTGGATAGGAGTTAGGCTGTCCACCTCGCAGCTACTGGGGATCATCATGCCCCCCAAAAGGCATATTGACTATCTGCATTATGTCTGGAGTATGAAGTAATTTTTGAGTCCCTTTAAGACACTTGAAAGTGGAAGAAGTCTCAAAATCTTTTCTGTCTTCCTTTCTCTATCTATCTGATATATGTTCTCAAAGCAACTTAGCATTCAAAGTTCCTTTGAGAAGATAAGACAAAATTCCTTTTGCTTTTGACTTTTATCTCAATCAATATAACACTTTCTTCTTCAGGCTGATATTCCTTTGAGAAGGATTTTCCTAACTCATTTTCTTGTGTTGTTCTCTTTTCTTCTTTCCACATTGAGATGGATGGAATCTTCATTTGGCTTATTACAAGTCCTATCGTGTCTATAAGGGCTGACTCTTGATGTTTTAACAGGAATGTAGAATTTAGAAACTTTTCTTTAGATTACTTTAATGGCTGTTTATTATTATGAATTTTAAAATAAATTGTCTTTGAAATAGAAAGTTGAAATATAAGCCCTATATTCTCAGTAACATCAACCTACAATTCCCACCAGTGATTTGATGAGTGGGAAACTATGGAGCCAAAAGGTTTCCATGATGTGAAAATGCTAAGGAACCAGCATAGATTATCCTTGATTATTGTTTTTTTTTTGTATACAATATTTACTCATTGTGATGAGTTAATATTCTATTTCACTTAAATTGATTTATTGACCTATTCAATGGTCATAGCCCATGGTTTTTTAACTACCTTAAAGTGTTTGGGCAGGACAGGTATAATTTCTCTTTTAAATCTCTGATATAATTCATCTTTAAAGACTAAGTTTTCTTTGTGAGCCACAAATCAATTTCCCTAGTAGATACAGGGCTACTCAGGATATGTCATTTGAGTGAGATCTGGACATTTGTGGTCTTCAAGAAATTTTTGTTTTGTTGACAAATTTATTTTCATAAAGTTAATAGTAATACACTATTTTTAAATGTTAATTTTTTAGTTTTTTAGGTGGACACAATATATTTTATTTTTATGTGGTGCTGAGGATCAAACCCAGTGCCTCATGCATGCCAGGTGAGCACTCTACCACTTGAGCCACAACCCCAACCCCATTAATACACTAGTATTTTTTAACATCTGTATTATCATTAAATTTTGTTGTTTTTCTATTTCTTGATATTGACAAATTTTGTCTTCTCTGTTTGTTTCCTGGTCACTATGTCTGTAATTTTGGATTTACCTAATTCTTGCAGTTCTGTCAGTTTTTATTTATGTATTTCAAAGCTCTATGATTAGTTGTATACCTATTTAGTATTATTATGTCTTCTTAATTTATTGTTAACTTTATAACCGAGAATTGACTTGATTTATCCCTGGTGATATTCTTTGCTGTGAAATCTACATTGTTTGATATTGAAATATCCACCTAAGTGATTTGAGTTTTTTGAATTATGATTTGCATGGCATATCATGTCCCATTTTTAACTTATATGTGTTTTTATACTTAAGTTGCATTTCTTTAATGCATAGTATCACTACATCTTGCTTTTTATCCAATCTGACGATGTCTAACTTTTGATTTGAATATTTGAACCAGAGACCTTTAAGGTGATCATGGACATAGCTAGGATTAAATCTATTTGCTATTTTTCTTTTTTTTTCAAATATTTGTAGTTTTTAGTTGTGGTTGGACACAATACATTTATTTTATTTATTTATTTTTATATGGTGCTAAGGATTGAACCCAGGGCCTCACTCGTGCTAGGTGGGCACTCTATCTCTGAGCCACAATCCCAGCCCCTATTTGCTATTTTTCTATTTGTCCAATTTTAGTCTCTTTTTTCCTCTTTTATGCCTCCTTTTATATTGAATAACTTCATTACATTTTACATCCTTGCTGCAATTTTTTTATTTTAGTGGTTAATTTAAATTCTATAACATACACCTTTACCTATATCAGAGTGTATCTTCAATTTATATTTAAAATTTTAGTAAGGAACAAGCAACAAGTTTCAGAGGTCTAATATATATCATGGTGACTATAATTAACAGCAACATAATACATACATGAAAATGTTAAGAGTATAGATTTTAAATGTTCTCACTACAAAAAGATGATATATTAGGTACTACATAATTAAATAAATACTTTGATTTAACCATTCCACAATGTGAATCGAAACCTCATATTCTATGCTATATATATATATATATATATATATATATTTGTATATATATGTATTTGTATATATATATGTATATAATTACCAAATTCCAATTAAGTAAGTAGTTTTAAACATACTATGTTAGCTTGAGAGAAAATATGAGCATAATTCATAAGAGTTTAAGTAGTCTATTGCTTAGTGAAGTCTTTGTTTTTTTTGGTGTGAGGGACTTAACCCAGGAGTGTTTTACCACTGAGCTACATCCTTATTTCTTTTTTTTTTTTTAAAGAATTTGATACAGAGTCTCACTAAGTTGCCAAGTTTCACTAGATTGCTGAGGCTGGCCTAGAACTTCTGATTCTCCTGTCTCAGCCTCCAGAGTTTCTGGGATTGCAGGCATGCACCACTGCACCTGGTGGTAAAAGTATTTTTGTTTTTGTTTGTTTTGCTTTAAGCAACATAAATTTGAAGTTCAAACTATTCCAATACTTTCATTTTCTTCTTCTATTTTTAAAATTTATTTTTATTAGGTGGGTGCATCATAATTATAATATTAGTGGGATTTATTATACCACATTCATGCCTGTACCTAACATAATTTGCTCAATCTGTTTTCCCAGTAACTTCCTTTTCCCTTCCTTCCTCCTTCTCTAACAATTAATTACTTATATAAGTCATAATGATGATAAAATAGAGAAGGATTTTTGTATAATTAAAATGTTGTGCCCGGTGGAGTGGCACACACCTATAATCCCAGTGACTCTGGAGGCTGAGACAGGAGGATCGGAGTTCAAAGCCAGCCTCAGCAATTTAGAGAGGCCCTAAGCCACTTAGCAAGATACTGTCTCTAAACAAAATACAAAAAAAAAAAAAAGGACTGGGAATATGACCCAGTGGTTAATCAACCCTGATTTCAATCTCTGATACCAAAAAAATGTTGTATACATAAAATATCCTTTCTTTTCCACATGAATTTACCTAGGGGATGTCTGTACGTGCTGTTCTGGATGCCATTGTCTGGAGGTAAAATAGCAAAGCAAAGAAAAAATGCTAGAGTGAGAAAACCGTTGATCTGTTGTAAAGCCTGAAATAAATGGTCTTAGGAAAATATGATATGACCTGTGAAAGTCTCAGTTGAAAAATTTGAAGATAATATGAGGAAATCTCTGAGAACCTACTGCAAAAGACAAAGATAATGGAAAACAAGTAAGACCTAAAGCACTAGCCCAAGAAATTCAACATTTCATTACTAGGAGTTCCAGAAAGAATATACCAAGAATAAAAGATGGCAGGACCAATAAAATGATCCAAAATAATTCTTCAATGTCAAAAGCATTATTTATGCATTTAAAAGGGCTTACTATATGCCTACTACGATGATAGATAAACATAGACTCATACCAAGCATTATATTATTTAAGAACTGTGGAGGAAAAAGAGTATTCTGTAAACTCTGAGTGGGGAAAGGAAAAAGTAGAAACCTGAAATGAGAGAGAGAGAGAGAGAGAGAGAGAGAGAATGAAAAAGAGACAGAGAGAGAAAGTCACATTATACAAACATATAAAATAAAAAGGGCTGAGGATGTGGCTCAGTGGTAAAATGATCCTAGATTCAATCCCCAGTCCATAAATTAAAAAACAAATAAAAACAATACCAAACAATCAAACACATCTCCTTATCATTGGGGAGCTAGACTCTTCCTTGATGCTATTTTTAATATGCTTTAATATGCTGATGTTTTCTCTCTTCATGTTCACAGATAATATTACTCTACGTGATAGTATTCCAAGCACAAAAGAAGGAGTCAAAAGGGGCCATGCAAATCAAGAAAATAATTTCATTAATGCAAGCACCAAAAAATAAAATAATTAGGAGTGAAATGCTTTAGTATTTTGATTAAATTATGACCTCCAATTGTTCATTGTGATTAAAAGTTTGGTTCACAGGGTAACACAGACAGGAGGTGAGTCCCAATTGAGAGATTCTTATGTCACTGGCAATGTGAGGTAGTTCAACTGAGTGAGTTCTTTTGTGAGGAATGTTATAAAAGGAGGAAGCCTGAAATGAAATGCATTTTATTGTCATTTATAACTAATTAGAACAAATAAAAATAAATTTAAAAAGGAGAAAGCCTGTAGTAACCCAAAGTCTTTTCCTCTGTTCCTGATGGAGATGTGAGTGCTCCCTCTGACACCCACTCCTGCCATTGCTATTCTGCCATTTGCTATAAAGTCCTAACCAAAACTGAGCTAATGAAGGTGTCATACCTCTGAACCTCCAAAACTGTGCTAAATGAACATTTTATCTTTACAAAGTTAATTGCTTCAGGTATTTTGTTTTAGTAATGCAAAACTGAGTAATATATGTGAAAACAGATGTAGGTTTGATAATTTTAAATAGGATTTTTATAATTTCAATGAATATCTGAGTAGACATTTGAGATTCAAAGAAATTTGAGATAGTTTTTAATTTTGTAGGACTACACAGTACATTATATGACACCTAGTATTTATGAGACTCACCTACTCAATGCTAGAAATACTCCAGTCATCATGACAACAAGGACACCACTCTTATGCTTTCTAAAACAATTTCTGGATGCTCATTTGTCCCACAGAGACAAAAGCTTCTTCATCTTATGAGGCTGTATACACTGCCACTTGAACAAAATTGGGGTTTTGTTAGCAAGAAAAAGGCAGGATAGCTCTTAGGGAGGCCACAAACAATGTCTGATAAAAACTGGATATTGATCATTTATCCTTTTCCTCATATTACTTATATTTTAGTACCTCATTCCAGGGAAATAAAACATATTCCCCAAATCATATTTATCAATATGTGATTTTGATGCTAGACAAAACAAAATGTATTCATTTCAAACTTTTAACTGGGTTCATTGGATGTTGTTGGTTATTTGATGAGTAACATTTAGTAAGTAAATCTACATCCCATGTTGCTTCTTCTACCTTAAAAACAATAAACCTAATATACTTATGAATTTTTGCTAGCAATAAGTCTGATTTTCTGTAAAACCAGAGGAACAACTCTTATATATTGGCATTAGCATTCTTAGGGGAGGCATGAAGTTAAGTAACATAAATTGTAGCTTATTTTAATTCTGTTAGATAATTTAGGCTTTTCTGACTTATTTGTAATTGAAGATTTTGTATTCATTGTCTTTTTATGTTCTGCTATCATAGTGCTAATACTATAGCAGAGGAGATCTAAAATCTTGCTATATTATAGATTACCATTGCACTGTAAAATTATAGAGGTAACTTGAGTGTTGAGACCATCATGGGCTCATTTGAGAGTTTGCTCAGCTATACAATGTGAGATAAGACTTTATGGGATGAAAGAACTATCCAACTTGCTGAACTAGCCCTGAAAAGGCCACTTGATCAGTTATTTTATGGAACTAAAAAGGAACTGGAAAATTTTGAGTCTATTACTTAAGAAATTTTCATTACCAGAAACTATAGTATTCTATGCAGAGTAATGAGAATTCCTACAACTTATCTTATTTGGAATTCAGTTTCCTTTTGACAGTACAGTAGACAACCAAAATCAATCTATACAAAGCAGGACTTCCTGATGGCAGGTGTAAGGGTTTGTGAGGGAAATAATATGGAATATTATTGGAATAATATTGGAAACAATATTCAGATTGGAGGTATACAGTATACCAAAGTTTTCAATGTGCCTTTCATACAGAAAGACAAGATGCACTAGGCAGAGTAATCAGACAAAAAAGTAGTGGGAGAGATCACATAGATTCCAGCCCATAGGCATGCTTAAATAAAAAGGGGCAAGGAGTGCTTCAGCTTATGCTCAAATTTTACCTTATCTTGTTCTTTTTATTCATTGATTTTAATTTGCATCTTTGGCTTGACTTTTGGGTTTGAAAACATTTCTTAGTAATGTTATCTGATTTGCCACTCTAGACAGCACCGTCTTTAATAATAGTCCTACCCCTACTGCATTGCTCTCTCCTAACCTATTAATAAATTTCTTCCTACTTTTATGAAATTCCTGTATACTCAGAGGGGTATGTGGACATTAAAAACTCTGATACCAGAGTTCAGAAGAGTAAATCCAGTAGAAAAGGAGTGCCTAAGAAAAAAGAAGTTGAAGCAAGGTTACAAAATTTTTGGTCTGAGTTAGTTAGCATAATCTAAGTTCTACTGGATGATGAAATAAAGTTTACAAAGTAATTTCTTGCCATTGTGTTGCTCTGGGGATTAGGATGGAGCCAGATTCATGGTGGGAAGCAAAAGTAGATAGAGCAAGACAAAAGCAAACAAGGTCTTTCTAGCTCAAGTTCAACATTTTATATATTTTTTCAAGTTTTATTTGAGGTTATAGTTGACAAATAATAATTTAGCATATTTAAGATATACAACATACTGTTTTGATGTTTTCCCTGTGAAAAGACTACCACAGTAAAGCTAATTAATACTTCCCTCATCTTGCCTATTTTTTTGCTGTGTGTATGTGTGTTGAGAATACATAAGATCCACTCTCTTAAAAATTTCAAGTAGACAATTCAGTATTAATAACTATGGTCACCATTTGGGTCTTCAGAATTTATTCATCTTAAATTTCCCCACCTTTCTGGTAGCTGCCCTTCTATTCTATTTCAATAAGTTTGACTTCTTTAGATTTCATAAGATCATGCAGAATGTGTTTTAGTATTTTTCCTTCTTTCTTTTTGATATTATGGATTGAGCACAACTATGTTTTAGTGCTGAACTACATTCCCAGGCTTTTATGTTGTATTTTCAGACAGGGACTTCCTAACTTGCTTAGGATCTCTTTATGTTACTGAGTGTGGCCTCAAACTTGTGATCTTCCTTTCTCAGCCTTCTGAGTTGCTGGGATTATACATGACTGCCACAGCACCCCCCAAATATCCAGTGTTTTGAACAATATTTAATGAAGAGACTTTGCTGTAATTTTGTGTATTTTTTGGTGCCTTTGTTGAAGTTAAGGTGACTCTGCATGCATTGAATAACTTTCTGGGCTTTCTCTTCTGTTCTGTTGGTATATGTGCATATTCCTATATTAGTGTCATTTTTTTGTTGATTACTCTCAAGGATATCATTTTAAAATGTGTTTTTAAATGTTATTTTATTGGCATAAATAATTAGGACAGGTGTTCATTGTTAACATTATTTCTTTTGATTAATTTGTTTGACTAGACAGGCCTCAGCCCAAAATAACACCCTAACCTGAACCACATATTTATTCTCTTTCATAGATCTTGAAGTTATGATAAGCAAAATGCAAACTCAGAAAACTTACATTATCTCAATTCAGTGTTTTTCCAATTTGAGATACTAATTTTACTAGTGTCTTGAAATTGCAGAATTAGAAGAAACATTGATTATTATCTAGCTCAACAATTCACCAAATAATCCACAAGATCCAGAGTCTTCTAGGGAGTCCTCAAGGTAAAATTATTATCTTAATAATACTTAGATGTTATTAGTTTTTTTTAAACTGATAAGGCAATGATTGGTGAAATCATTGACACTTTAGCACAAAGAAAAGCAGCAACACAAAATGTATTAGTAGTCATTGTATTTATCTGTGCCATGCACTTTGTAGGGTGAAAATTCAGTTTTACTTCATTGATGAAGCAGTAAAGTCGATCAGGTTTAAAAAATATCTCAATCCCGTTTAATGGAAAATAGAGGCATAAAGTACTTCTGTTGCATACCAAATTACTATGGTTATCCCAAGGAAAAGCACTTTTGTGGTTATTTGAGTTGTGAACTGAACTATTCACTTTTTCAAATTTGGGTATTTGGGAGACATTTTCTCAAAACACTAACAGAGGTAACCTGCTGTTTTAGTCAGCTTTTTAGATGCTGTGACTAAAATGTCTGACCAGAAAAATTGTAGAGAAGGAAAAGTTTATTGGAGGGCTCACAGTTTCAGAGGTCTTAGTCCAGAGAAGGCCTGCTCCATTCCTTGGCTGGAGGTGAGGCTGAACATCATGGCAGGAGAAGGTGGCAGAGGGAAGCAGCTCAAATAATGGTGATCAGAAAGCAGAGAGAGAGTCTACTCTCCAGATACAAATATATGCCCAAAGCCATACCCCAATTCCCACCTCCTCCAGCCACAGCCTTCAGTTAATATCTTTCAGGGGATTAAATCACTGAATTGGGTTAAGACTCTTACAACCCAATCATTTCTCCTCTAATCCTTCTTGGCTGTATCACATGTGAGCTTTTGTGGGACACCTCGCATCCAAACCATAGCACTTGCCACTTAAAAAAAAAGCAATTGACAGTATCCATTACTAATGATAAACTTCAAGATCAAGTAAAATTCAGAAACGGAAAATTTGTATACATCACTCTATATTGAAAAATTCCTATAATTAAACAACTTTTTGATATGACCAGTGGTGATATTAGTAACTGTGATTATTTTATTTTGTATCAAGAAGTGTACTATTTGTTGATAAGCTTTTTGAGTTCTTTGTATATCCTGAAAATTAATGCCTTATCTGAGTTGAAGGTGGCAAAGATTTTCTCCCATTCTGAAGGTTCTCTCTTCGTGCTCTTGATTGTTTCCTTTGCTGTGAAGAAGCTTTTTATTTTGATAACATTTTATTTATTGATTTTTTATTTTATTTCTTGTGCTTTAGGAGTCTTGTTGAGGAAGTCAGTTCCTAAGCTGACATGTTGGAATGTGGGGAAAAGAGAAAAGTCTTGGATTGTTGGTGGGAATGCAAATAAGTACAACCACTCTGGAAAGTAGTATGGAGATTCCTCAAAAAGCTAGGAATAGAACCATCATTTGACCTAATTATCCTACTCCTCAGTATATATCCAAAGGAGTTAAAATCAGCATACTGCAGCGACACAGCCACATCAATATTTATAGAGCACAATTTGCAACATCTAAGTTATGGAATCAACCTAAATGCCCATCAAGAAATGAATGAATAAAGAAATTGTGGTATATATATACACA
>NW_026000305.1:5904736-5911403 GCF_001458135.2 Marmota marmota marmota | reverse complement strand
AAATACACCATAATGAATCTCAACATTGTGTACAAACACAACACTGGGATCTTAATTAGAATAAGATATATTTTATGCTTGTACAAATATATCAAAATAGATTCTTCTGTCATGTATAATGAAATAGCACAAATAAAAATAAATAATAAATAAATAATCAAAAGTAAAGAAATATATTAACATTTGGAAGATCTGTGTAACTCAGTTAACCAATGTTTTATCAATACCCAGTACATAATGTTGTACAATTAGACATTCAAAGTAAAAGACAGTATGATAGATTTTATTTTTAAGAAAACTTCATCTTTTTTATACCTTTATTTTATTTATTTATATGTGGTTCTGAGGATGGAACCCAGTGCTAGGCAAGTGCTCTACCACTAAGCTACAACCCTAGCCACTATAGTAGGTTTTAATGTAACAGTATACAAAGTTTCTTGATATAATTTAAAATTCCACATTGCAACTAAATTATAAGAATACATTGCTTGTTGAGTTTTAGTGTAGTAGTAAAGAATATTTTACAATTGTGTAAAAATACTATTAAGATACTTTTGCATTTACCAACTATACCTCTGTGTGAGGTTGATTTTGTTCCAATACTTCAATATAAACAGTATATTAAACAAGATCAAATGTATAAATATGTATGATAAACCTACTAGTAGACATTAAATGGATTTACAAAATATAAAATAGTATTAATCTTTTTGTAGATTTATTTTGTTTGGGAAGATAAATATTTTCACAAAAATAAATTTTATTTATTTAAACCTAATCTTCTTATTTTGCAAATGGGAAACTGGGACTTTTGAAGATACTTCAATGTTTTATTTCTTTTTATCAGTGCAAAAATAGAGTCTGAATCAGAAGAGAATCCAGAAACCATGAAAGCAGTTAGTTCACTATGGTAGTTATATGTCTTGTAAGGAAATACAGTAGTACGTTTTGAAATGTTAGGTATTTATTATCAGTCAGTAGAAAGTAAGGTCTCATCTTTCCTGAGACAAATCTTATAGATTTCATTATTTTTCTTGTAAATATGTTAATTTTGAAACCAATTATCCAAAATAAAAAGAAAATGTAGTTCACAGAAGTGGAAATAATGCTTGGCCGATTAATATATGTAGAGCAATACAATCTTACAGATAGTGGAAGAAATTAAAATAAAACAAAAATACATGATTTCACATCCATCAAACTGACAAATGTAAAGAAATTGAAAATGCAAAAGGCTATCAAGAGTGCGGAAAAATTCTCACTCTCATACAATGCTAGTTGAAATTGTGGCAATCTTCTTTCATTGGAAGTTATCTGACCATATCCACACTAACTGAAAAGTTATTATACTCTTTTATCTTGCAATCTTATTTTGAGAATTATAGCCTGCATAAGTAAAATCCCCGATACATATGAATATGCATACTAGTTAGGCATGTTGGCACACAACTGTAATCCTAGCTATATAGGAGGCTGAGGCAGGAGGATTAAAACTTCCAGGACAGCCTCAACAACTTAGTGAGAGTCTGTCTCAAAATAAAATTTAAAAAAGTGCTTGGGACATAGTTAAGTGGTAGAGTGCCCCTATGTTCAAACCCCAGCTTCATAAAGAAAAAAAACAGAAAAATAAATATACATACAAGGATGTTTATTGGGGTGTTGTTTATAGTTTGTGTGAGTCCAGAAGAAATGAAAATATTGGAAGATAAATTAATAAGGGAAAATTAATACAGTAAATTCTGTGCATTAGTATGGAATATTATAAAACATCAGGAAATACAAATGTAGTGGCTAAAAAGAATACATTGTTGGCATTTCTCTCATTAGAATGGATCTTCATTCCTAAAGTGGGATTTACTCTAGCATCTTAGAACTCTGGTTCTAAGATGTCACAAAGCAATACCAGCAAAGAGCATAGGGAACAGGGCACAAAATTGTGCCTTTCTCTGGAGATAGTTGAGCATGTGGACTGCAGGGTGTTACCCCATTCACAACAGCCTCAACAAACAAACAAACAAACAAAAAACCCTTGGGAATCAATCTAACAAAAGAGGTGAAAGAACTCTACAATGAAAACTACAGAACACTAAAGAAATTAATTGAAGAAGGCTTAAGAAGATGGAAAGATCTCCCATGCTCTTGCATAGGCAGAGTCAATATTGTCAAAATGGTCATACTACCCAAAGTGCTGTACAGATTTAACATGATTCCAGTTAAAATCACAATGTCATTCCTTATAGAAATAGACAAAACAATCATGAAATTCATTTGGAAAAATAAGAGATTGAGAATAGTCAAAGCAACCCTTAGCAAGAGGAGTGAAGTGGGAGGCATCACAATACCAGAAGTTAAACTATACTACAAAGCTATAGTGACAAAAATTGCATAGTATTGGCACCAAAATAGGCATGTAGACCAATGCTACAGAATAGAAGACACAGAGACAAACCTACATAAATATAGTTACCTCATACTAGACAAAGGTGCCAAAAATATAAATGGTAGAAAAGATAGCCTCTTCAACAAATGGTGCTGGGAAAACTGGAAATCCATATGCAGCAAAATGAAACTCACCATGCACAACAATCAACTCAAAGTGAATCAAGGATCTAGGAATTAAACCAGAGATCCTATACCTAATAGAAGAAAAAGTATGTCCAAATCTTCATCATGTCTGATTAGGTCCCGACTTCCTTATAAAGACTCCTAAAGCACAAGAAATAAAATCACGAATCAATAAATGGGATGGATTCAAACTGAAAAGCTTCTTTTCAGCAAAAGAAATGATTAATGAAGGGAAGAGAGAGCCTACATTTTGGGAGCAAATTTTTGCCACACACATCAGATAAAGCACTAATCTCCAGGATATATAGGAATTTTCAATAGTGAAGACTGCAGGTGTCTGTTGTGGTGTTGGGGACTACTGGGGTCTTCCTGAATACCTTTTACACAGGGAAACATGCCCCCAGGTTTGCAGCTGATACCAAAAGGAGATGGTATTGTAAGGCAAGACATTTTCTTCCTTTCTATACAAAGGCAACCTGACTTCCTATGATCTGTAAGATTTCTATTGTTGCTTTGCTGTTCTCTGGGGTTCTTAACTCAGCATTTGTTTAAACTGTGGTTATTTTATGTTTTGTGTTTTTTGTAGAACACTAGAAACTTCTAGTTGGATACCTTCACAAGAGGTATGTTTTTTTTAAAAAGCAGAGTAACAGAGTAGCTAGATAAATAGGGAAATGTAATTTAGAGAGCAGCTTTCAAAGATGAGAGATATTATAGTTCCAGAGTGATTATAGGAATGACCACTGGAGATAGATACATTGATGAGAAAGTAAATATAGCAAATAATTTCTAGAGTAAAGTCCTGAAGAATTAAGAGGTATGCAAGTATAGTGCTATATACTACAACTGACCTTAGGAAGGAGGAGGATTTTTTAATAAAAATACTAATACTTATTTCAAATATACTTTGTGACAGAATTAATTCAAAGTGTTACTAACTAATTTCATCCTCATGGCATCCCCATTAGAAAATAACTATTTTTATTACATTTTTTATGATAATACCAAGAAACTGAGATAAGTGCTCCATACACCTTGGACGCAGATAAATCTAAAAGTGGATATATACAGATAAAATTGCAGACAGTATGGTAGATTAATTAAAAATTAATATTTTCAGACAGTATGGTAGAAAATTACATTGTTCTCCTCTGCTTGTTTCAATATTCTCAATTAAATAAAATATAAAGTGATAAGCAAGATTGAAGACAAGAAAGAAGTTTTGGAATTTTGAGGAGAGATGAGAAGATAATGAATACTTGTCTCAGAGAGTAGAAAATAAGATCATGATGAATAAATAAAAACAGAATTTTCAAGAGTGGAAACAACCATAGTTTTAAAGTTAGATAGTCAGCATGGTTCTGTGATGATTTTCACCTATATTCTGCTGTTTAATTCAGGTGTGTAATAGGTGGCAAGGCATGTTTATGTAAATTTAGTTTTTCACAAGGTGATTATGACAGAAGAAAAATAAGGTCAAGGAGTGTATGCAAGAAAATGGTTATATAGTGATGGACTGCTATGTTTTGCATCTGAAACATACCCTGAAGCCTCATCTGTTGAAGGTTTGCTTGGTTCCCCACTACAGAATTGGTCATTGGTAGGGCCTTTGGAAGATGGTGCATGATGAGAAATCTAACCTCATCAACGAACTAATTCATTGACCGATTCATAATTTAATGGGCTACTGGGAGGTGGTAGTACTCAGGAGGGAGGGCCCCATTGGAGGAAGTAGGTTCTTGAGGACAAATCCTTGAAGCCTATGTTTTATCCCCAGATCCTTCATCCTCTCTCTTTCACTCTGCTTCCTGGTTGCATGAGGTGAGCAGCTCTTATCCATCAAATATACCACACCATGATGCTCTACCTCATCAGGGATCTAGAAACATTGGGGCTAAAAGACCAAGGAATGAAATTTCTAAAATAGTAGACCAAAATGTTTCCTCTTTTAAGTTTTTTTTCCAGGAATTTTGTCACAACAATGGAAACCTGACATGGGCCCTGAAATCTATCTGGATAACGAAGAAAATAAGGACATGTAGTTGATAAAGAGTGAAAACGTCCTTAGATAAAGGGCTAAAGATCTTGCTAGATTTGGAAAGAACATAAATCTAGCTCTTATCACATCTGTAATACATTATTCAAATACAATTCTCCCATCTCACTTTCATTTCTGGCATCATCCCAATAGATATTGCATACCAAAATGGGTGTGAGGCAGATTGTTATATGCAAAATTTTAAAGTCAAAGTTGCCCACCTATTGAATTTTCTGACTTTAAAGTTTATAAAAGGGGAAAGAGGAGAAGGCGGAGAAATTATGAGGTGACTTGTTTTGGAAAGAGTTTCTCCACTGCTGTGAGTTCTCATATACCCTTAAAGGATGAGAGGCAAGAAAGTTCTTCCTCTTCTAATAAAAAATTAATGGTAGGATTTTCATGGAATAACATAGCTTGAAATGTTTTCTCTACAGTTAGGAGAACACAGAGGACTAATGCTAGCCTTACACATGAGAAAGGTAAAGTAGGCTATAAAAGCAGGATTGAGGTAAAAAGTATTGCAATTTGGACAAGTGATGCTTGAGCATTTTATGGGGACTAGATGTGGACCACATGAAATAATTAGCAGGAGGTCATTCTGGGTACCTTTGACAGGGTTACTTAGAGGGATGATGATGAGGATTTCAGCAGCAAGACCTAGAGGTGAATGCTAGATTCATATGAACTAAAGAAGGAGTCACCAGTGACCCATGAGAGTAGACACACCTATCTCCTAATCAAGAGAATCACAGGAGAGTTGTTCTAAAGTACCCCAAACAACAGTTAGTCCCACCATTGTGTATATCCACAATAAAGTAATTAAACTAAGTAACTATAGGTAAAATGGCAGAAAGATCATGGAAGGGAGCAGAGCTTGGGGGGAGAGGTTAGGAAGAAGAGGTACTGGGGACTCAATTAGAACAAGGTATATTCTATGGTTTTATAATTATGTAAAAATGGATTATATTGTCATGTATAACTAAGAAGAACCAATAAAAATGAAAGATAGTTAGTTTTAAATATCATTTGTACACAGAGAATATAGAGCCAGTCTAGAACAGAACCATTCCAATGAGACTATCCCATACTTATACCCACCAAAGGTGGGAGTAGTGGGTAAATGCAAAGCAAAAAAAAAAAAAAAAGAAATACAAAGAAATAAATCAACCATACTTTCCTGCCATTTAAGTAAGTTCAAATTGGGGAAGGGTTTATTTGAATAATAATTAAACTTCAGAGTTTTATTGTTATCATATATTAAATATTTTTATTTTTCCATTTATTGTATTTTTGATTTAAGGTCACAATTGGACTTATTACCTAAGGATGATTTTAAAAAGTATGGGCTTTGTTGGAGTATTTTTAAAGGAGGAGGAATATTACCTCCAATAAATAAAAATTCAAGAGAAAGTAAGAAACAAAATAATAACAATAATACAGTTGTATTTTCATTATACCATGAGTATGCTTAACCAATGTATGTTATACCACTATCTAACCAAATTGAATTTATAATTTTTCTACAAACAAAACAACAAACCAGATAAAAATTGAATAATAGCATGAATGTGATTTATGATGTTATTTTGTTGAAATTAAATTGGAGGCCTCCGCCATGGCGAGTGGCAGCGGCGCCGGGTCATCGGCGACAGCGGCGGTGAATCTGAATGCGGTGAGGGAGACCATGGATGTTCTGCTTGAGATTTCAAGAATTTTGAATACTGGCTTAGATATGGAAACACTGTCTATTTGTGTACGGCTTTGTGAACAAGGAATTAACCCAGAAGCTTTATCATCTGTTATTAAGGAACTCCGCAAGGCTATTGAAGCACTAAAGGCTGCTGAAAATATGACAAGCTGACTTTCTGGAGAGATCCTGATGAGATATGTCAAATTCCTCAAGAGGATTTGAAGATTGCATTTTAGTCAAGAATGTACAGTGAAATTACTGCATGCAGCAGTGTAGAAAAATTTTCCTTTTAAAAAGAATTATAAAACCATAGCTTTATAAATCAGTGGAAAGTGGCTTACAGAGAGAACTATCAAATGTGTTTGCATCGCATC
>NW_026000305.1:5896522-5901015 GCF_001458135.2 Marmota marmota marmota | reverse complement strand
AATTTTTCTTGCTCGGAGGCGAACAACTTCAAACCTTGAGTCAACCATTTTCCCCAGTTTGCCTGAGAAAGTTCTAGGAACAGGCAACTTGAAATAAAAACAAAATAAATCAAAACAGGAACACATTGTTTTTTTTTGAAATGGTCACCCATTCTTTTGCTCTTCCTCAGGGACGAGCAATTTCACTTACCTCCAAGCTTCAGAAGTTCCCCGCACGGGACGCCAAATGCCGCAATCTGGCTGGGCACACAATCACCAGCCACCACACACCTTGTAGATTCAAACAGCAACTCTTTATTCCCGAACTCACACCAGCCGTCTACAATCACGTTCTGGGGAAATCCACGTTCTCTGCCCAAATCCACCTCCACTGGGCTTCTATCTCCCAAAGAATACTGTCTGAATCCCGTGAGAACTCAAGGGGAACTCAGGCAGCAAGATACGCCCTATTCCCAGCAGGAATAATCTTAAACCTTAAACCTGGAACCTAAACCGGGAACGCCCTAATCCGCCTTGGTCCTTGAACAAGGTCACCTACATTCAATGTCACTGCAACATGGGGTACGCTGGCAAGGAAATTGTCATACCTACTTGGCTAATGGCTCCCAGCACATGAGAGAGAATCTGTTCTGCTATTTTCCCCTTGTTTCTTGTGTTGGATGTTGATCTTTGGCAATGTGTCTTTAGCCACGTTGACACACCTCTTCCTTCATGTTCCCATGGCATTCTCCCTGTGTCCAGACATGCCCCCATTTTTTAAAAATAAGGACACCAGTCATATTGGATTAGGGAGTTGCCTTACTCCAGAATGACCTCAACTTATATTTGAAATTCTTCTCTTTCAAAACAAGGTCACGTTCTGCGGGATTTAACATGTGAACTTTTGGGGGGCACAGTTCAGCCGGTAACAGATGAAGTTTCTGAACCTATCAAAAACTGTTATGAGCCTAACCTGTTGTAAGCACCCACCATTCTGTACTTCATGCTATGTGGATTGATCCCCATGGAAGCATTTGCTCACTCCCCTGATATAGGCTCTCTTGTTTCCGACTCAGCTGTCCCCAGAGACTGGGCAGACAATAAAAATGAACACATGAATGAATACATGCATCAGCTAGAGGACAGAGTGGTGGGGAAGGTGGGAACCAGAGCACACACGCTCCCTCCACACAGAGCAGCTCACACCAGTTCCAGCTGATTGTTGCTGAGGGAATATGGACTTAGTACTGCCAGGCCCTAAGTACTCCATGACTAGGTGGAAATTTGGAATTTTGTGTGAACTTTTGTGACTTTTGAAAGTTGTAGCTACTTAAAACATTTTGTAACTCTGTAGGCTAAGCAAACAAAAAACAGAAGGGGCCTGGCACTGTACATTCACCAGCCCTGTTGTAATGTCTCCCTGTTAAAACAGGCCCAAACTCAGTCTGAGTTCTGTGAGATAGGAAAATATTATTGCAGAGTCAAAACTTATCTCCAAGAAAACCATATTATAGCTACTGTTTTCCAAATTCCAAGGAGCGGAAGTCTATTACAAGGATCTCTCCTTCTTCTTCCTCATCTACGAGATTCTTGGAGCCCTTTGTTTTGGAATAAGGAAGAGCAAGAAAAGTAATCACTGGGGCAGCTGTCTTCTGCTTATTTCTTGTGCACATATTCCAGCTCTGTGACTGAGCTGGCTGTGGGATGTTGCTCTGGGATGCTTAGGCCTGGTTCTGGTGAAAGGACTCGGAACTTGTATTTCTTGCACCTTAAGTCAAGGCTAGCTTATTCTAGCTGAATAAATTAAAGGAAATCTAGCTTCTTTACTACCAAGACAGTATGTGAAGATAAGCTGGAATTCAAACCTAGTTTGCTTTCTTTCTCCACCTTATTTTGAACAACTATAAAACCTTTACCACAGTTGCGAGAACAGTATAAAGAGTACCTGTTTCTATTCATCCTGGTCACTAAATGTTCCCATTTTGACACATTTGCCTCCCTCCTTTTCTGTCCCTCAACCTTCCCCCAGAGAATTTGAAAGTCCCCTGGAGATCTGATGATACTGCATCTTGAAATGCCTCCAAAGGTCTATCATACAGCAAGGGCATTCTCCCACATAACCACACATAGTTGGCTGCCAGGAAGCTTACCCTTCATACAAGACCATTACATAGCACATGGTCTGCATTTCTCAATATCTCTGATAATGTACTGTGAGTTGTTCCCCCCAAACTGGTGTTGGCTTTGGGTGTCAGGGCTTCAGTCTCCTTCAGGTTCAAATGACTCACCCAACTTTTTGCCTCTTATCTAAACATTTTTGAAAGGTCCAGCCTATTTCTCCACAATTTGGATTTTTTCAAGCACACTTTTATTTAGGCTAAATATTTTTTTGCAAGATGTAGGTATTGCCACATGGGCACATGAGGACAGTGTTTTCTATCATTGATAATGAGTGTGTCTGTCTGGTTAAGGTGGCATCTCCTGGATTTCTCTGGTGTAAGCTACCTTTTTGCCTTTATAATTAACATCTAAACTGTGGAAACTGTGGGAAAGAACTGTATCTTCATGGCCATCCACCTAATAACTTCTGCATTTACTGCTGTCACTGCCAGAACATATTAATTCTATGCTGGCCGTAAACCAGTTTTTCTATATTTAGTTGTTGGCATTCGTTTGTAAAGAAGAGACCTTCTTTTCTTCCTTTCTTTCTTTTTTTTTTTAGTTGAACATGGACACAATATCTTTGTTTTACTTATTTGTTTTATGTGGTGCTGATGATTGAACCCAGTACCTCACATGTGCTGGGCAAGTGCTCTACCACTCAACTACAACCTAGCCTCTTTTCTTCCTTTCTTCTCTTTGTCCTTCCTGTTTTTGTATGGACTCATTTTTGTCCAACCTATTATATTTCACTCCTGTCGTTATTCCTTTTGATGCTTGGCTTGGTCCCAGGGTAGACTGTAGGAGTCCTTTCAAGCTGCCTTTGGTGTCTTTTTGACACCTATTACTTTCTTTTTTTAAAAAAAATTTTATTTGTTTTAATTAGTTATACATGACAGTATAATGAATTTATGTACTTTGGTATATCATATATAGATGGTATATAATTTCTCATTTTTCTGAGTGTACATGTTGTAGAATCACATTGGTCATATAGTGACATATATACATAAAGTAATAAAGTCTGCTTCATGCTTCATTTTACTATCCTTCCTATCCCTACATCCCCTCCCCTCCCCTCCCTTCACTTCCCTCTACCTAATCTAAGGTAATTCTGTTCTTCTCTAGTGCCCCTTCCCTTATTGTGAATTAGTATCCACATATTAGAGAAAACATTTGGCCTTTGGTTTTTTGGAATTGGGTTATTTCACTTAGCATGATATTTTCCAGCACCATCCATTTACTGGCAAATGCCATAATTTCATTCTTCTTTAAAGTTGAGTTATATTTCATTGAAAAATATATATATCACATTTTCTTTATCCATTCATCTATTGAAGGACACTTAGGTTGGTTCCATACTTTAGCGATTGTGAATTGAGCTGTTATAAATATCGATGTGACTGCATTACTGTACTATACTGATTTTAAGTCCTTTGGGTATAAACCAAGGGGTGGAATAGCTGGGTCAAATGGTGATTCCATTCCAAGTTTTCTGAGGAATATCCATACTGCTTTCCATAGTGATTGTTCCAATTTGCAGTCTCACCAGCAATATATGAGTGTACATTTTCCCCCACATGCTCATCAACATTTATTGTTGCCTGTATTCTTGATACTTGCCATTCTGACTGGAGTTAGATGAAATCTTTTGATTTGCATTTCCCTAATTGCTAGAGATGTTGAACACTTTTTCATATATTTGTTGATCAGTTGTATTTCTTCTTCTGTGAGGTGTCTTTTCAGTTCCTTAGCCCATTTATTTATTGAATTATTTGTTTTTTGGTGTTAAGTTTTTTTTTAGTTCTTTATATATTTTAGAGATTAATGCTTTATTGGAGATGCATGTGGTGAACATTTTGTCCCAATCTGTAGGCTCTCTCCTCACATTATTGATTGTTTCCTTTTCAGAGAAAAAGCTTCTTTTTTTTTAATTTGAATGCATCCCTTTTATTGATTCTTGATTTTACTTCTTGTGCTTTAGGGGTCTTCTTAAGGAAGTCAGATCCTAGGCTGACATAGTGAAGATTTGGTCCTACCTTTTCTTCTATTAGATGCAAGGTCTCTGTTCTTTGAAGCACTTTGAGTTGATTTTTGTGCAGGGGGAGAGATAGAGGTTTAATTTCATTTTGCTACATATGGTTTCCCAGTTTTTCCAGGACGATTTGTGAAGAGGATATCCTTTCTCCAATATATGTTTTTGGTGCCTTTGTCTAGTATGAGATAACTGTATTTATTGAGAACTAATAAATGTTTACAGCAAACTAGCAGGATATAAAATCAACACCCATAAATCAAACACATTCCTAAATATCAGCAATGAATTCATTGACAGAGAAATTAGAAAAACTATC
>NW_026000305.1:5875011-5894611 GCF_001458135.2 Marmota marmota marmota | reverse complement strand
AAAAAAAAAAAAAAAAAAAAAAAAAAAAAAAAAAAAAAACCAGTACCTGGGAATCAAAGAAAAGAGGTGAAAGACCTTTACAACAAAAACTACAAAACACTAAAGAAAGAAATTGAAGAAAACCTCAGAAGATGGAAAGATCTCTGTGTCCTCTATTCTGTACCATTGGTTACAAGTCTATTTTCATGCCAATACCATGCCATTTTGTTACTATAGCTTTGTAGTATAGTTTAAGTTTTGGTATTGTGATGCCTCCTGCTTCACTTTTCTTGCTAAGGATTGCTTTAAGTATTCTTGCTCTCTTATTTTCCCAAATAAATTTCATGATTGCTTTTTCTACTTCTATGAAGAATGTCATTGGGATTTTAATTGGAATTACATTAAATCTGTATAACACTTTTGATAGTATGGCCATTTTGACAATATTAATTCTTTCTATCCAGGAGCATGGAAAATATTTCCATCTTTTGAAGGCATTTTCTACTTCATTTTTTGAATTTGATCTGTTTAAAGCATGTATGACCTCCTCATTCAGTTTGGGTAGGTAATATGTCTCTAGGAATTTGTCGATGTCTTTGATATTTTCTATTTTATTCAAGTATCAATTTTCAAAATAGTTTCTAATTATCTTCTGTATTTCAGACGTGTCCATTGTGATATTTCCTTCTTCATCTTGTATTTTATTAATTTTATTTTCTCTCTTTTTCTCTTCATTAGCATGGCCAGGGGTTTATCTATTTTATTTATTTTTTCAATGAACCAACTTTTTTATTTGTCCATTTTTTCAATTGTTTCTTTTGTTTTAATTTCATTAATTTCAGCTCTGATTTTAATGATTTCCTGTCTTCTACTGCTTTTGGTGTTGATTTGTTCCTTTTTTTTTCCCCCTAGGGCTTTAAGATGTAGTGTTAGGTCATTTATTTGTTAACTTTTTATTCTTTAAATGAATGCAATCAATGCAATGAACTTTCTTCTTAGTACTCCCTTCATAGTGTCCCAGAGATATGTTTTGATGTGTTGTATCAGTGTTCTCATTTACCTCTAAGATTTTTTATTTGATCCTTGATTTCTTCTACTATCCATTCATCATGCAATAGTGTATTATTTAATCTGCATTTGTTAGAGTAGCTTCTATTTTTTATTTTATCATTGATTTCTAATTTCTTTCCATTGTGAACTGATAGAATGCAGGGTATTATCTCTGTTTTTTTTTTGTATTTACTAAGAGTTGTTTTGTGGCATAGATATGGTGTATTTTAGAGTAGTAGTCATGTACTGATGAGAAGAAAATATATTTGCTCATTGATGGAAGAAATATTCTATCTATGCCTGTTAAGTCTAAATTATTGATTGTGTTATTCAGTTCTATATTTTCTTGATTTTTGTTTAGAAGATCTGTCCAATAGTGAGAGAGTGTATTAAAGTCACCCATTATTATTGTGTTGTGTTCTTTTTGATTCTAGAAATTGAGGAGGGATTTTTTGATGCACATAGATGCTCATTGTTTGGGGAGCATCTATATTCATCAAACAAACAAAAATATTTATAATTGTTATGTCTTGCTGATATATACTTCCCTTAAGAAATATGAAATGTTCTTCTTTGTCTCTTCTGGTTAACTTTGGCTTGAAGTCTACTTTATCTGAGATGAGGATGGAAACCTCTGCTATGACAGGCACTCTTTATTTGGATATTTCATTAAACTTTTTAACCCGAGGAGAAAGGTATCCTTATTATAATTTTATAGATGAAAAAACCGAGGGAGAGTAAAGGACCTTGATATAGGTTGTACAGCTAGTTAGCAGTGATAGTAGGGATTTAAACCTGGGTTTGACAAGAGTTAGAGACCACACACTGTGCAGAAAAAAATGTGACTCAGTGGAAAACTATGCATTGTGTACCATCTATAGAACACCCTTCTGGGTTATCTGAATCTGGGAAATATTTTACAACCATGTAAATTGTAAATAACTGATAATAATGGAAATAATAATTGTTTATAAAGTTGCAAATTATGTCCTGTGCAGTAGGAGTCCAATAGACTTCCCTTTCTCACTTCCACCCCTATTGAAAAAGTTTTTACCTCCATTTGCACATTCATTTTAATTTTCCTTATCTATTAATGTGTTTGTTCTTCACAGTTTCTTCTTAACCAGTAATCTCATCTGCCTTATTCTTTCATGATTAAATAAAATATGTAACATGTGTTTAATATCTGTATGAGTCATGTTTTTACTTTTTTTCACGAAAAATTTTTATTGGTTTTCCAGAGATGCCCAAAGGACTAAACAAAGCCAGGTAAACTTTCTAAAAAGAGATGTGCATCTCATGGGCAGTTTAAAAACTGTTAGGTGTGGTGACACATGCCACAGCAGTTTGGGAGACTGAGACAGGAGGATTATGAGTGCAAAGACAGCCTCAGAAACTTGGCAAGGCCTTATGTAACTCAGTGAGACCCTGTCTCTAAATATAATATAAAAAAAGGGCTGGGGGGATGTGGCTCAGTGGTTAAACAACTTTATCTTGATTTATAATTTTCTTCTCTTCTAGTTTTGTGTTTTGTATTTTGGTGTGGTTTTGGTTTATTTATAGTTGATAAGGTATATCCCATTGGTGGTAACAATTATTGGGAATTTGGTTTTACAGACTATATATTGGAATTTTGGGTTTTCTAATCTCATCAATGTTTTCTATAAGTGGGTTAATAGTTTACAGGCATTTATTCTCTGTTCAGTGAGAACAGAGAATCTTAATTGTGGTTGTTATTTATGTTTGTTTTGCTTACTTGTCTACTTTGAGCTAAAATCATTAGTAAGAAGAGCTCTTTAATATCTGTACTAGTAACTCACTCTCTTTCTTCCTTCCTTCATTCCCTCTTTTCTTCCTTTCATTTTTCCTTTTTCTTTCTTTCTTTTATAATGAAGAGTTCAACACTGTGGTGCTTTATCACTGAGCTAAATACTGAGGCATCCTCAACCTTCTTTAATTTTTTAAAAAATTTTGAGACAGAGTCTCACCAAATTGTTGAGGTTGGCCTTGAACATGTGAGTCCTGCCTCAGCCTCACATGTTGCTAGGATCATAGATATGTGCCATAGCACCTGGCTGGACTGATAACATTTTGTGCTGAAATTTTAGAATTGAAGCTATAAACCCTCTTTATGTGTCTTTATCCAGGTGCCTGTAATTCATAAAGTTCTTGACCTCTCATTATGTATGTGATATTTCTACCTCCAGATGATGTTAATAAATTCTATCACTTTAATACAATAAGTGAAAGCAATTAATTTTGCCTAAAAATAAATTATATAATAAAGTCCCTTAAATTAAAGGATTTCTATTTTGTATAGCCGATAGAGAAAAATAGAACTTAGGTAAAATGAATATTTCTAAGATTCCAAGAAATTAAGGAAATTGAGTATTTAAAAATTTCCATGTGGTAAAAATATTATTCTTGAGGAAACTGACTTAGAAATGTTTTACAAATCAAGGTTTTCATATTTTAGGTGAAATTTAGCAAATGAGAGCAATCTACAATTGTAGCTTTATGAAAGTAGTTGTGTTTTCTTCTCTGAATGTCAGTGTTAAGTAAAATATAAGAAAACAGTTTTTATTATGCTTGGATATGTTTTTTCCTCAACTTATACAGGTTTACTGACAATTAAGCTAGCAGTATTTCTACTTGCTGTTAAGATTACGAAAAATTGTAAAATGTTCATTTAAACAAATCAAATCATTATTCTGGTAAGCTTCATTTCAGCACCCTGCTTTAGGGTATATCAACTTGGAGATAATTTTCAAGACCTCTAAGCAACTTAAAATCTTGGACCGGTTAAAAAGAATATCTTGGACATATAGTGAATTCAGTTAATTCACTGGATGTCTACATCAAATCTAAATAAAATGAAACTGATGACTAAGCAGAAATTTATATTTATATATTTTCACTTCATATTTTTATAGATGAAGTATGTCTTTCGGTCATAGTAATATGTTCATTTTTTGCAACATTGAAAGGGTATATGTGGAATGTGTATGGCTATAAAAGTTGTATGTGTGTCCAAAAGCTCTCCTAAGCACTAAATGCTGATGTGTAGTAGGAAATTCTCAATTACCCATCCCTGGTTTTATGTGAATAAATATTACTGAGCTGGGGATGTGCAGTTCAGTGATAGATCATTTGCCTATCATGCACAAGTCCCTGGGTCCAATCCTCAGGCCTGAAAAAAAGAAAGAAAAAAAGGAAAGCCAAGAGCTGTTGTAGACAACTGTGATCACAATAATTCAGAAGTCTATGAAAGGAAGATTCATATACAGCCTCAGCAACTTAGTGAGACCCTGGTGAATTCTTTCTAGAATGTTCACAGTTTACTCTCCCCTGATCTATCAGAGGAATCATATCTATTTCAGCTATAGCCTTATGAGGTGCTATTTCTTAAATAAAACTTAAACATTGAAATTACTTCTTGATACATATATTGCAGAACAGATGTTTTATCAGACATGAAAAAAAATTAGTCTAATTTCACAGCTCAACCAGAGTTCTTGGGTAACCAGGTACAGTGTTCTTTCATTCTTTTTTTTATTTGTTGTTGTTGTTTTTTTTTTTTAGATATACTTGACAGTAGGGTATATTTTGACACATTATACATACATGGGATGCAACCCATTACGTTTTTGATCCCATTCTTATGGTTGTTAATGACAGTAATATTTTGAAAGCAATATTTTTTTCTGAGCAGTAGGTTTTAATTATAGGCTTAAAATATTCAAGAAACTGTGCTTAAACAAGTGTGCACTCATCCAGGTATTGTTGTTCCAATTGTAGAGGATGGGCACAACAGATTTAGGCCCCAGTTCTTACAGGCCCTTGTATTTTTCTAAATGGTGAATAAAAGTTAAATTGAAATAGATGAACATTGAATCCATCCTGAAGTTGCCAACACTTAAGCCCTAAAAGAGAGTTATCCTTCAAAACTTTGATGCCTCACATTCATTTCTCTGCTCTAGCTATGGAAGTCCTATATGGCCTCTTCTTGCAATATAAGACTGTCTCATCTACATTGAAATTTTTGTTTAATATACCCACCTTCATCAATTTTACTAGCCAGATCATCTGGAAACTTACTACAACTTCTATGGCAATATTTGTTGTTTCACTTTGTACTTTTATCTTTTGGAGACATTTTTTTTTTCCTTAAACTTCATGAACTAACCTCTGCTAACTACAAATTTTTTTCTGCACCTTCCTCACCTCTTTCAGTCTTCACAGAATTGAAGAGTTAGAGTCTTGCTATAGATTAGACTTTAATTTAACAGAATATTATAGCTGGTTTGATCTTATATCTAGATCAGCATACAATTTTCTATGTCAACAGTAAGGCTGTTTCATTTTCTGATCATTTATGTGTTAACTGGAGTAACCTATCTAATTTCCTTCAGGAAATTTTCTTTTGCATTGATAATTTGACTTACTGTTTGGCAAAGGAGACAGCTTTTGCCTAATCTCAGCCTATGATTTTCTTTCCTCACTAAGACAGATCATTTCTCAGTTTTTATTTAAAGTGAAAGATGTGTGTGTATTCCCTTCACTTGAGCACTTAAAAGTCATTGTAGGGTTATTAATTGGTTTAGTTTAATATAGTTTTATCTGAAATAAATGGAAAGCCTGTGGAGTGGGACAGAGATGAGGAAAGAGAGGCTCAGTGGAGCAGTCAATACACAAAACATCTTAATTAAATTCACTCTCTTAAATGGGTGAGGATCTTGGCACTTCAAAGCAATTTTAATAGTAACATCAAAGACCACTGATGACAGATACCACAACATATAAAATAATAGCTAAAAAGATTGAAATATTCCTAGAATTCCAAAATATGACACAGAAACAGCAAGTGAGCACATGCTTTTGAAAAAAATGGCACCTGTGGTCTTGCTCAATGCAGGTTTGCCAAAATCTTCATTTAAAAAAAAAAAAACAGTGTTTGTGAAGCACATTAAAAAGGTATGCCTATGCTGCGTGTGGTATCACACACCAGTAATTCCAGTGACTCTGGAGGCTGAGGCAGGAGGATCACAAGTTCAAGGCAAGCCTTAGCAACTTAGCAAAGTATTAAGCAAATCAGAGAGACCCTGACCCAAAATTAAAAAAAAAAATAGTACAGAACCAACTATGGTGCCCTTCAACAGATAAATGGATAATGAAAATGTGGTATACATACATAATGTAATTTTACTTAGCCATAAAGAAAAATGAAATTATGGCATTTGCCAGTAAAAGGATGGAACTGAAGATTATCATGCTAAGTGAAATAAGCCAATCCCCAAAAAACAACCAAAGGCTGAATGTTCTGTGATATGTGGATGCTAATATACAATAATGGAGGGTGAGGGAAGAGTAGGAGTTCATTATATTAGACAAATGGGAATGAAGGAAAGGGACTGGGAATGGGAATAGGGAAGACAGTAGAACAAATCAGACATAACTTTCCTATGTTCATATATGAACACAACTGGTATAACTCCATATCATTTATAACCACAAGAATGTGATCCTAATTAGAATAAGTTATACTCCATATATGTGTAATATATCAAAATATACTTTACTGTCATGTATGTATACAGAGAACAAATTAAAAAATTAAAAAAAAAAAACATTAAAAGGGCTGGGCATGCAGCTCAGTGGTTAAACACTCATGGTTCAACCCATGGTTAAAAAAAAATGTTGTGCCTGTACTTTATTTTGCATGCCACAGAAATGACCAAATTTCCTTGCAGATGTATTATTCTTTTCATAAACTTTCAACACATCTTTCACTTTTGAAAAATCAGCCATAGCCATTTTAAATGACTATAATTTATATATAGTTTCTGTTTTAGTCAAAGTTTTCCTGAATTTCTGCAATCAGATTCTATCCAGAATTCCCATTTTTAACCAAGAACTAGTGTCTCAGAGCCCTGTGGAAAGAGACTGCACCAGATATTTCAGTGTTGACACTTCAAATACTCCTGTGTACTTTTGATGCCATACCTTCAACAACTTTTTTGGAGGGGTACCAGAGATTGAATTCACAGGCACTCAGCCACTGAGCCACATCTCCAGCCCTATTTTGTATTTTATTTAGTGACAGAGTCTCAGTGAGTTGCTTAGTACCTCAGCTTGCCATTGCTGAGGCTGGCTTTGAACTCACAATCCTCTTGTCTCAGCTTCCCCAGTCACTGGGATTACAGGGGTGCGCCACAGTCTCCTGCTTCAACAACTTTTAATATTATACCAGTGGGTTAAGATTTTTAAAACTCTTTGGTTGAGAAGCAGGTAAGTTCATGAGATTTCTAACTCAAAATCCACAGGATTAGGAATTGCATGGAATGGAATTAATTGATGAAAGTGGATTTCAAATAATTAGAAAAGCAGAAGAGAGTCTTGCAAAGAGTGTTAAATGGATAACTATAAAAGGATAGTTCCAGTTTTAACAGGCTGTGAAAATTGTGGTAATGCTAATTTTCATGCTTATGGTTTTCTCCTTTAGCTCTGAGAATAGGAACAATGAAGGGGAATAGTTAAATTGATCCTAGAGAAGTTTGTTTTTGTTTATATTTTGATCAGCAGTCCCAGACAACTGGGAAAAGAAATTGAAGGAGCTGGTAAGAAAGTGGTTGACTTCATACACTGTAGGGCCTACTTCCATTTATTGTCTACCTCCACACCCAACTCTTATGATTTTGAAGCAGATCTCAGAATTACATATCCCCTATAAAATTTTATTGTTTATTTTTAGAAAATAGAACTATATTCATTATACCAAGATACTATTATCACTCATAAAAATTAATAACTACTTAAAACCACCAAATATCCAGTATTAAATTTCTAATTATCTCATAAAAATTATGATATACTTTTAGCAGTTGTTTGAATCAAGATCCAAATAAAGTCCATAGATTGATTCATTAATATATTTCTGGTATCTTTTAATTGGTAGATTTCTGGTTCATTTTTCCATTTTTCACTATATTTATTGAACATTATTGATAAACAAGTAGGTCGTTTATCTCATAGAATTTCCTAATGCAGATTTCATTGTTTGCTCAAACAAGTATTTTCATTTTTTGCTCAAACAAGTATCATTTGATAAGTTCTTCTCCTCTCTGTATTTCCAGTAAATAGGTTCATGTATCTAAAGACTTGATCAGATTCAATTTCACTTTATTTTCTTAGAGAGGCAGGGATACTGCATTATTGGTGTTACAGTCTTCCTTCAGGGCTATACATTATGTATTTCTGGCTGTCTATCTGTTAGCAGCTCATTATGTTAAATGTGTAAATACATTAATAAATTAGGGTTGCAAAATAGTGATATTCTAATTATAACATTCCTTCTTGGTTTATTATCTGACCTACTTCTACAATGAGAAACTTTACTTCATCTCATATAGATTTTTTTAGTTACCCTGGGATACATTTTATCAAGGAGAGGCATGGAAAATCTTGATTCTTGCTCTTCCAATTCTCAACATGGATTTGTTTACTATCAGCTTCCAATGGTGACAAATTGTTTATTTTTTAAACTTTCACTATGAGCCTGTTAATTAATGTGTTTCAATCCATGAGAGTTATTATTCTTATGGGTGTTCAAATTGTCTGTCTTTGACCTGTGGAAGTCTGTTAAATTTGGCTACTGAGTCCTTTTGACACAGCTCCCAGTAGTCTAATAATAGCTTTATTATTTCTGGTATGACAAGATGTTCCAGGCTCATCTTGTACATTTCTTGCCCCAAACCTTGAATTTCTCCAAGTAACAGCGCTTTATTTTAGAGGGAATGTTTTTTTCAAGACCACAACCTAGGTACTAGGAGTGCTCCTTGTTCCTGGGTTGGTCATTATTCCTAGGTATTTTCAGTGAAAATAGCTAAGAATTTATTTTAAAAATAAAATAATTCATAAGTTCATACTGATACTTAATATTCAAATTCCAGACCACAGTTTTAAATTAACTTCTTTGATCTTACATCTGTATCTGTTTTCACCAAAGTTAAGAATCCTAGTTCTCACTCACAAGAAACAATAGAATCAAGATCAAGGTTATTTGCTTTTTTTTTTTTTTTTTTTGGTACCAGGGATTGCACTTCGGGGAAATTAACCATTGAGTCACATCCCCAGCATTTTTTTAAAGTTGTCAATGGATCTTTGTTTTATTTTATTTATACGTGGTGCTGAGAATCGAACCCAGTGCCTCACACATCCTAGGTAAATACTCTACCACTGAGCTATGACCCCAGCCCACATCCCTAGCTTTTTAAAAAAATATTTTATTTAGAGACAGTGTCTGGCTAAGTTGCCTAGGGCTTCACTAAGTTGCTGAAGCTGGCCTTGAATTTAGTACTCCTGCCTCAGCCTTCCAGGCCACTGGGGTTATAAGCATGCATCATTGCACCCAGCAAGGCTATTTGCATTTTTCTGTGAACTAAGAACTTATTTGTCTAGTTCCGTTTTGAATGTGATTGGTCACTCTACTCTATTATTAAAATAGCTTACATATTAGTAATGTTAAACCTTTCTTGGTGGTATAGATTTTTTTCTAATTTTGCCATTTGTTTTTGTTTTATAATGAGTATCTTTTCTTACATAAATTTTAAAAATACATAATAAAATTAATCTATCTTTTCTATTATTGTTTCTGAATTTCAAGTCGTATACTCCCAAATTATAATTTAATTTAGCCATATTTCTTCTAGTACATGTATAGTTTCATTTTATATTCTTAAATGTCTAATATCGGTAGAGTTTGCCCTATTGTATAGCTTGAGGAACAGAGACATTTTGTTATCTCTACCATATGGCTATCCAGTTATCCTTTTGCCAATTATTAAGAGGTCCACATTTTCCTTACTGACTTGAGCTTCCATCTGAAACAGAAACTATAGGAACCCTCCTTATATCCCTTTGCCCTTACCACCTTAGTGCATCCAGGATTTCCAGTAACTGAGTTCTTTTAATAACCTGAAAAATCTTTGGCTATCAGAACCCAGTCTGCCAACACAAGGCAGGCTGGAAATACTTGGGAATTAATACCCCACACAAGTAGCCCATGATGACTAATAAAACTTGCTAACAAATTAATCTTTAAGTGGGATAACCCTGAGGCATATGTTTTTTTCCAGAATTACAGAGCTGAAGTAAATTCTGAATACACACAGAAGTAATCTGTTTGATAACAAACCTTTAATTGACTGGTTCCCATTTCCTGTTTCCCTTCTGCACTACCTTATTGGTATTTCCTCAGATCACTGCACAAATGAACTGTAATATTTGTCTCAGGATTTCTTTCTAGAAGAATGCAAAATAAGACAATTTTAGCATAAGCTAATTTATATATTTTAATTGGATTTTTTTACTCAGTTCCATTAATCTGCCTATATATTTATGATTCAATGCCATATTATTTTAATTATAGAGGCTTTATAGTGACTGTTTAAAAGCTGGCATTGAAATATTCCACTTGCTCTTTTGTCTAAGGGTTTTCCAAGCTATGATTGTTTAATCTTCTGTGTAAACTTTGTAATTACTTTGTCTTGTTTCACAGAAAAAAAACTATGGAAGTTTTATTAAGATTGCATTAAAATAATGATTTATGGTTAATTGAAATTATTATGATTTCCCATTTTCCTGTTTGTATTAGTATACTCTGGCTGCTATAAGAAATACCATAGATTAGGTGGCTTAAATGGTAGATATTTATTTCTCACAAATTTGAAGGCTGTGAAGTCCAAAATCAAGGTGCTGGCTGATTTTTTTTTCCTAGTGAGAGTTATCTTCCTGGCTTACAGATAACCACTTTCTTACATGGTGGATAGAGAAATACCTTTCTCTTCCCCCTTTTTCAATAAAGCTACTAATCCCATCATAAGGGACTTACCATCATGTTCTTTTTATCCCAGTTAATTCCTTCAAGGCCATTCTCCATATGTCAGCATATTGGGGATTCAAGCTTCAACATGAATTTTGGTGGAAGAGAACTTAGTACATAGTATTCTTCCTCTGATTCTCACATATCCATGGACTTCTCACATACTAAATGTATTTGTTCCATTTCAAATCTTAATCTTTCCCCTTTATCAACTCTGAAGTCTAAATTTCAAAATTTCATCTAAATATTATACAAATTCTATGTGGATGAAATTTCAGGTACAGTTTATTCTGAGGCAGATTGTTTCCAGGTGTGAATCTGTAAAACCATACAAATTATGTGCTTCCAAAAATAACAATGGTAGGACCAGCATAGGGTAGACGTTTCCATTCTAAAGGGAAAAATAGGAAAGAAGGAAAGCATCATGGGTCCCAAGCAAGCCCATAACTTCGTGACACAAATTTCACTAGATCTTATGAATTGAGAATGGTCCCCCCTGGTTTGATGCCCTACCTTCAAAACCCACATGAGTGCAGTCCCGCCTCTGAGGTTCTGCTGGATAGTGGTTGTGTCCCCAAGGTGGTCTTGTTCTCCAAACTCTGCTGGGTGATGACCTTGATGATCTGTCTGTCACTTTGGGGTCCTTCTTCTCTTTTCTTGACAAATAGCATGCATCAGCAGCCAAATCATTCTATGTTTGATTGATAAAATAAGTCCAACAGACTTGCTTCACTTCATTTGTTTTTCTGTCCCATTAATTCACATTGACAGAATTTTTGTTGATGATTACATATCTATTTATTTTTTGCTATTGAAATGGCTGATTAAATTCCTGAGTGCAACGATGTTTTCTTATTAAATTTCTCCCAAGTCATTCCCTTACTATTCTCTTCAGAAAAACTTTCTCCAATTTTGCAATATTTATAGACTGAGAACACTCTCAACCTTTAAGTTCTGCATCCTTGTTTTTTAACAATTATTTCTTCATCACTTATCTGAACCAAACTTCCATCAAAACTTTGCTTAGAAATATGTTATTTCATCACTCACAAGTTCTACCATTTGCAAAACACTAGAACACAGGAGAACCATTTTTTTTATTGCTATTTAAATTAAAGACTGCATTTGCTCCAATTTCTAATAAAATGTTCCTCATTTCCATGAGAGAGTTCAACTGGATTACCCTTTACATCAATATTTCTAGCACGCACCTCAAAACTTTTCCAGATTTTACCCATTACACCGTTCTAAAATCACTTCTACCTGTTTAGTTATGTTTATAGCAACACTCTACATTTCAGTACTAAAATATATATTATTCAGTTTGGTTAGCTATAACAAAATTCCAGACACTGAATTAATTAAATAACAAACATGTATTTCTCATGGCTGTGGAGGCTGGGAAATCCAAAATCAGTGTCCTGGACCATCAAGTTCCTAGTGAATTCCCACTGCCTGATTGTTGATGACTGCCTTCTTGCCATGTTATCACATGGTGGAGATATCTCTTTCTCTCATGAATTTTAGTGTGTGTGTGGGGGGTACAATTCAGTTTATAGCACTATTCAAGAATGTTATGTCTTTCAACTCATTCAAGTCTACTTTTGTATTTTCAGGAGTGCATTACTTTTCTTTACATAAACTTTAGACATTTCTTGTTAGTTTTATGATTACATATTTAGTTTTCTCTTATGCTATTATAAATAGGGTCTTCAACTGTATTTTCTACATGATTTTTGTTTACATAAATGTGAAAGCTATCGATTTTTCTGTGTTAATTTTACAACTTCCTAATTAAGTTCTTCCATATTTTGTAGACTTTTTAATATTAGTTCTTTTAAATATTCTATATATACAAATATAAATTCTTTTCTAATTCTTATGCACATAAGATATTATATTGTATCATAGTAAGGAAATAGTTTGCTTTTATAGGAATGATTTTTGCACAAGTGGACATTCTCTGTGATTTTTCACTTTAGGATGAATAATATTCAAGGATCTCTTAGTATTGAACCATTGAACCACCCTTGGTTATTTGTAATGAATCCTCCCTGGTTTGTGTGTATCAGTATTTATATCTGTATTTGTACTCCCCCCTCTCTTTATATTTAATTCATTATTTTTGCAACATTTAGGAATTGGTGTACAATTTTTCCTTCTTCTTTCTTTTTTTGCCTTTTTATGTATTCTTCTTAGTTTTATATTACACTAGGATATGTTTTGACATAATCACAGAGGCATGGATATAATTTGCTTTAACTCAGTTCCTAGCACTTTCTCCTCCCCTTTCTTCCTTCACTCTGATCTACTTCATCCACTCTAGTGATCTTTCTATAAATTTTTGTAGTTGTTTTTTTTTTTCAAACCAGTGTTTTGCGGATATACTTGATGTTGTGATTCAATGTAACATACTCATATATATACATTTTGGGACTGCTTTGTTTCATTTATCATGATAGTTTTCAGTTTCATCCATTTACTGACAAATGCCATAACTTAATTTTTCTTTATCACTGAGTAATACTCCATTGTGTCTATGTGCCACATTTTCTTTATCTATTCATCTATTGACGGACACCTAAGTTGGTTCCATTGCTTGGCTACTGTGAATTGTGCTGCTATAAACATTGATGTGGCGGCATCACTGTAGTATGCTGATTTTAAATCATTTGGATATGTATCGGGGAGTAGGATAGCTTAGTCATATAGTGTTCCATCCTTAGTTCTTTGAGCAATGTCCATATTGCTTTCCAGAGTGGAGAGTATCATGTTAGGTGAAATAAGTCCCCCAAATCAAAGGTTGAATGTTTTCTATGATATTCAGAAGCTAATCCAAAAATAAGGGGTTGAGGAGAAAGTATAAGAGAGAGAAATGATTTTTCAGTATATTTTTGCTTGTTTTTTGGATTTGCATTTGCTTTTTAAGATAAACTTGGCAGTTTTTTTTATTGTTAATGCTCCAAATAGTTTAATTTATACTGGAATAATCTTATTTTTAGAGTTTACTGAAATTCTTAGAATTCTTCCTGTGAAATATCTAAGTGGTTTGAGTTTTCATTTATTTTTTACCGGAATAGGACTTAAAAATATTTCCTGTAGTGGTTTATTTAGACTTTCTCCACTATAGTGAATTTTGTTAAATAGCATTTTAAAATAGTGTTATCTATGTTGTCAAAATTATTTACACAGGGTTATACAAAGTAGTGATTTTTAAAAAATATATCTTTAGTTGTAGATGGACACAATACCTTTATTTTATTTGTTTATTTCTATGTGGTGCTGGGGATCAAACCCAGTGCCTCACACATGCTAGGCAAGGGCTCTACCACTGAGCTACAACCCAGGCCCCATGTTTTTTTTTTTTTTTCTTTTTTGAGGCAGTAATGCATATTGAACCCAGGGGTGCTTTACCATTGAGCTTTATCCCTAGTCCTGTTTTCTTATTTGCCTTGAGACAGGATCTCCTGAAGTTGCTGAGGGTCAAAATAAGTTACTGAGGCTGGCCTAGAACCTGGGATCCTCCTATCTCAAAGCCTCCCATGTCACTGGGATTGTATGCATGCTCCTCAATACCTGAGAGTCGTGAGGGAGGAGAAATAGGGAAAGAGAGGAATGAGGAATAAATTTGACAAAATTACGCTATGTGCATATATAAATATACTATAGTGAATTCCACTTTTATGTATATCTATAAATCAGCAATCAAAATAAATAAATAAATGAGTGAAAGGAAGATGTAGAGTACAGAAAGGGTAAGAGGGGAGGGAAGAGGGTGAGAGAAAGAGGAGGCTCTGAAGATTGAAATAGGGTAAATTAAATTCCATACATGCCTGATTATGTCAAAATTAACCCAATTATTATGCACACGTATAATGCACTAATAAAATAATTAAGAAAAGCCTAGCAGTTCTCTACTGTAATGGTTATCTTCCCTTTGTCGTTTCTAATTTTGTGTATGTGAGCTTCCTCCCATTTAGTTTTGATTAGGTTAATAGGTTAACTGTGACTTTACTAACAGTTTGTCAGCATTTTAAGAATTATATTTTGGTTTTGTTTATCAATTCTATATTTATTATGACTTATTGATTTCTGCCTCTATTTATTTTTTCTTCTATTTCTTTTTAGTATGTTTTATTGTATTTTTAACAGTTTGTAACATGTTTAATTATTTTATTAAGGTAAGTGTTTTATGTAGGTGTTAAATGTTATCTAATTTCATTTAATACTCAGTTGTATATCATAGATTCTCATATTTCACATTTTTGTTACCACTAAACTTAACAAATCATGTCATTTTACTTTCCATTTTCTGTTTGATTAAAACTAATTAGTATTATGCTTTATTCTAATCTTTTAAGTGAAAGTACATTGGTAGAAAGGGCAATGTTAATTTTTAGTTTTATTCCATTGCAGTAAAAATGCAGTTTGTATTATTTTTATACTCTGAAATGTAACATAATTTTCATTGAGGTTAAGATATAGGTAATTTTGTGAATGTTTCATAGACATTTGAGAAGAAAGTGCATTTTATATAAACAGAATTCTACATATCTTTTGGATATTTTTTACTTGTTACCTGTTAAATTCTCCTATAATGTTATAATTTTTTTCCATATGATCTGTGTTGAAAAGAAGGAGGTATGCTAAAGTCCTATTTATTAATATGCTTCTTTCTATTCATCCATACATCACTTGTAGTTTCTGTTTTATTAAAATCATTGCTATTCATTTTCTGCAGAATAATAATAGTAATAATAATAATAATAATAATATTATAACATTATTATAAATTTTAGCTACTTATATTATAAAGCAACCTTTTCTACTTTGAGGTATTTTGTTCTGAATTCTACCTTATCATATATATATAAAAAATGTGATTCCTGCTGTCTCGGTATTTTATTTCCATTTTTGTAATATAATTCTATTCCATTCTCCCCTCTTTCTCCTATGATTTTCTAGTTATAGTATATTAGAGTGACTGAAATTATGCCATACGTCACTGAACTCTGTTTTTTTTTTTTAAAAATTCCTCTTTGTTTTGCTTTTATAGTTTTCTTCTTTATCTTTTCCTTTTTAGCATGTGTACACAATGAGGATCCATTCACCTGCAGAAAGATTGGTAGAATTGGAAAGAATCTTGCTCAGTGTGGTGAGCCAGACCCATAGAGAGAAATATCACACATTTCCCTTTATATATAGAAGCTAGAGTGCATTTGGCAGGGAAGAATATCACAAAAGTAGAAAGAAGACCAATAGAATGAAAAAGGAGAACAGGAAGAGGGAAGCAGGGAAGGCAAGAGGAGGTTTAGGGAATGAAATTGATCAAACTATGCTATATACATATGCTAAAAATCACAATGAAATCCACCATTCTGTGCAATTAATATGCAACAATGAAAAAGGAACCTGTAGACATCAGTTCTCAAAGTGTGGTCTGGTACTATTAATAGGTCTCAAAGGTGAGCATTATTAATGTTTACATAAATGCAAAGATACTATTTTACTTTTTGAAAAAAAAACAATTTAAGATGATATAACTTCATCTATGGAATAAAAGAATATCTAAAACATAAAAGATAAAAGAGTCATTATACAACAGGGTAGAAAAAATTACTGATATAGTTCTATATTCCACTTTACAATTTACATTTAAGAAAGTATCTTTTGCTGAGTTTCAGTATAGGAGCAAAAAAGGATATGCATAATCATCCGAAAAACTATTAAAATATGTCTCCATTTGCCAATAACTACAAGGCAAGAGTTCCTGTTATGCTTTAATTAAATAACAAAGCAAAACAAATTGAATGAAGACATAGGTACAGGATACAGTTATGTTTTACTGACTGAGATGTTAATGAAATTGAAGATGATGAAAAATGTCATTCTTCACAAATCTGCTTTAGTCTGGTTGTTTAGAAAAATATAGTCATAATATACTAATATACTTATTGTATTTAAAAATAAAATAATAAATATTTGAATAATTTAGTAAAAATTAACAATGGATATATCCACATAGGAAAAATAATATTGCAATCTGTTTTAGTCAACTTTTAGGTGCTATGATCTGAACACCTGACAGAACAAGGTAGAGGAGGAAAAGTTTATTTTGTCTCATGGTTAAGAGGTTTAGTCTATGGTTAGCTGAGTACATAACTCTGGACCTGAGGTGAGGTAGAACATCATGGTGGAAAGGCATGGCAGAATAATCAGCTCAGAACATGGCAACAGGAAGCAGAGAGAGTTCCAGTTCTGCTGTCCAGGGACAAAACATTAACCCCCAAGACAAGCCTCAGTGACCTATCTCCTCCAACTACACTCAACTGTGTACAGTTACCACCAAGTTAATTATTATCAAAGAAATGATCCACTGATTAGGATCCATCTCTCATAATCAAATAATTTCACATCTGACAATTCTTAGCATTGTGTCCCACGTTAGCTTTTGGGGAAATATCTCATATCTACATAATAACATTGCACCCCTTGCCCCCAAAGCTCATGCCCATCTCACAATACACAGTACATTTAGTCCATTCCCAAGTGTCCCCATAGTCATAATCTTAATAGTTTCAGTGTTGCCCAAAATTTCAAGTTCAAAGTTTTTTTCTGAGTCTCAAGGCAAATTGTTAGCAGGAGCTCCTATAAAACATGAAAAGAAAATTATATATATCCTGTATATAATGGCACAATATAAATATTTCCATTAAACAAGAGTGAAACAGGGGCATAGAAAGCAGAGATATGACCAAAGCAAGACCAAAATCCAGCTGGGCAAATAAGTCAAATAGGTCCACATGTATCTCGTGGAGTAAAGGGCTTATCCAGCTCCAACTCAATGACCTTACCGATTGCAGCCCACATGGTCTTTATCTCTTGATTCTCTCTGCTTGATTCCTGCAGTTTTTTAAAGTACATTTCCCATGTTACTGGCATCTCTTAGTCTTGGGCATCTGTACTAGATGTTTGGCTTCCTTCTCACATTTTCATGCCTTACTCACTCAGGGAAAGTCCATAAGTACTCTGAACCTGAAACATTTTTCTCAGCCTCTCAGGTCTTTCTTTGAAAGCTCAGTGGATGAGTCTTTCATTGAAAGCTCAGTGGATGAGCTTTCTTTGAAAGGTCAGTCTCCATGATCTCTAATTGCAGCGTCCTGTATTCCTGTAGAACCAGCACCAAATTGTTGAAACCAAGGTTTGCCAACACCTTGAACAGTATCCAAGTTTCCTGGGACCAGGAAGCAGGAGACTGAGTACCTGGGTGGCTGTGCATGGTGAAACAACTTCTGTGGAAGCAGAGTGCCCCCATGGCCTCTTTTCAAATAATTTTTACTTTTACACACTTGAGCCTAAGATAGGCATTGTCTTGCCAATTCCTAAGATGCCCACAAGTCATATTTTCTATTCTTTCTTATAAAGTACTTAGTATCTGTTTAGTGGCTATAAGGTCTTTAACGACCACAATTTCCTTAACACCCATTTTACTTACACTTTTCTGGACAAACTTCAAGTTTTTCTAAACTTTATGCTCTATTTTCTGCTCCTGACTATCACAGTAACTTTAAATACTGCCAACAATATTCATGTCACTGCCTAAATGCTGTGCTGCATTTCTCAGACAAATTAATTAGTCCATCACATTTAAATTGAACTTCATAAAAAGTCTCAGTACATGGACAAAATGTAGACAGATTCTTTAACAGAACATACAATGAATGACCCTAGTTCAATTTCCAATAGAATCCTCTTGTCTGAAATGTCATGAGCCCAGTCTTTACTGTCCACAGTCCTATTGGCATCCTGGTCTTCTGAGCTCCCACCAGAATTGCCCAATTAAAGTCTGCTTATGTAATTATAAAGCTTTTCCAACTTGCATCCCTAAACTTTTCAAAATTCCCCACTCCCAAGAAAGCAATTGAATAATGGGTTTGACTACAAAAGTAGGGCAATGAAACTTGTCATTATGTGATGGAACTGTTCTGTATCTTGATTGTGGTGGTGCTAGTAACACAAATTCCTGAATTTGTCAAAACTGATAGAACTTTATAAAAAAAGAAAAAATACTTTCTGTGTATAAATAGAAAATCCTCTGGTGAATATTTGTTTTAGCAAGCAATCAATGCAATAAGGTAGACAGAAAGTCTTGTCTCATTTGTGGGTAGAAGTACCAATATTAAGCTTCATTATAAAAGCCTTTGTTTATGCTGCTTTGGATGTCTCCCTAATATGTGCTGTTCACAAAAGATCTTAGGGCTTTTGCAGATTCTTTCACAGTATTAGGGAATCCCTCTTCAACTCTGTCTATTAGGAAACATCTCTCTCAATATACATAATCTGTATTGGGCTTTTTTGTTGTTTTTGTTCTTTAGACATGAAGGCAGTGTTTCTCTCAGTTTTAGATGATTGAGATTTGTTTGGGATATTCTTCAAGTGGGGTTCCTTATTTGACTCAAAGTTACAATACAAAATAGAAAAAGCAGGTAATTCATCATGTATGGATCATTTCTGGACTTTGATATTCCCTATTCTGCCTCCTTTCTTTTGCTTTACAGAGTATTCATGCTATTGATTTTTGTTGTTGATATTCTGCATTTTACTTATAATCAGCAGGATAAATAGATTTTATTGGATTTATGTTTGAAAATTCTGACAATTTTATTATACATATATATATATATATATATA
>NW_026000305.1:5866184-5874150 GCF_001458135.2 Marmota marmota marmota | reverse complement strand
CTTCTATGTCCAGTTGTTTTTTCTCAATGTCTAGTAGGTTTATTAAAATATGTATTGATATTTCTCACACTTGGATTTTTCTCCCAACTACATACTGTGCTCTTTGAATACAGTCAAGTGCCACATGATGATGTTTTGTTCAATGATGGACCACATATATGGCAGTGGTTATATGATTATGTCACCTTTTTGATGCAATAATAACACATTTCTCAGAAAGTATTCCCTTTATTAAGTGATGAATGACTATATAGAGGTTCACATTTTGTTTGTTTGTTTTCCAAAATAGTATACTTGATTTTTTTTTCAATACTGGGGATCAAATACATTACCTAATGTGTGTTAGGCAAGCAATCCACCACTGAACTATACTCCAGTCCTTTAATGATTGATATTACCATTTTATACTTTCTTATCTTTGATGTTTCCCCCTCTTTTACTCCTTTTATACATATGTAAGATCATTCTTGCTCATCTCTTTATGTCACTTTCTCTTAAAACTTTTTTTATTCTTTTATTATTCAGAATTTGTTCCTTACTGAAATTCTTACTTGTATATTTTTAAGAAGAAGTATCCAGACATTACTTTGTGAATTTAGGATGACTTCTCAGGACCAGCTGCTCTATCATGTGGTGAGGCAGCTACAGGACACAATGGAATATGAGAGCCTGGAGTGTGTCATTAGTGCCACCCTGGAGGCCAAGCAGGTACTACTTTCCTTCACTCCCCCACCAGTCAGAAGGAGGGCCCAGAGCTCCAGGTGCTGGAGGTAGACTTGGTTTCCCTGAACCTCCACCTAGAGGATGCTCCACAGAATATGCAGCTGTTGGCATGCCAGGGCAAAGGCAGCTTTCTGTTTAAGACAGTGAGTATGTTGCTGTGGGGAGAGGTTGGACTCAACCTGGAGCTGTATATCTGCACTGTGGTGGAGATGCTGCTGCACTGACATTATTACCTTCAGAGCATGATTGACTCCAAGGTGATGCTGCAGATTGTGTACTATAACTTGAGCTCTGAGAAGTTCCCACAAGATGACCAGCTTGCCACCTGCCATGCTGGAAACCATCTTTTATGTGGACATCAATGTCACCTGCTTCTCTAACAGCTTTTCCAATTTATAGAACTTGTATGTCATTGCCTCCAACATTCAGAGCAACATATACACCATCTAAACTAGGAGAAACCTCACGATTTGGCCCTACTTTAACCATGTTGTCTGTCCCCCTTGCTGTGACAAAATGTCCTCTACACTGCACATAATGTGGTCTGGCCATTCTCTCACTAGGACTATGGTGCTTCCAGGCTGGCCCCCATCTCCCATCCCTGGCACTGCTGCCATCACTGGCCAAGATCTGAAGCTACTCAGTGGTGACAGTGACTTCAGCTACTCTTACCTCTGTGAGTGCTACATTATTATCAAGAGAATCTTCTACCACTGGTGGTGGCAGTTTCAGGAGCATGAGCAGAAGTTAGCCACCAGCTTCTGCTTCCTGTAGGATAGCTTCCAATGTGGGGGGGGCATTTTGTGGTTAAAGCATAAAAAAGTTCCTTGGGCCATTCTCACAAGATCTCCCGTTCCACCTACTATGAATGGAAGGGCAAGTTGCTGGTCTCTGGAGCTTGCTCAGCCCCAGCCACAGCCCTCAGTGAGTCCCTAGCCATAGAGGCACTGGAAAAGGTGCCAGCAGAGAGGACTGCTGAGGGGCTGAGGCTCTCCTTACTGATAGTATCAAGTCCAAGTTGTACCTAGAACATTGCATCTTTCTGAACACTCTGGTATCAGATTGCTGCTTCAAACACAGGTTTCCTGGCATCTCAAGGTCCATCTATTAAAACTGGTGGCAAAAGAATTATTGGAGGAACCCCAGTTTCAGGAATGCTCCAACTCTCACAACTATGGAACACCACAGCTAGTGTCTGTTGGGGAAGGACCCCTACTTCATTGGAAGCATGAGATAGGAGAAGGAGCAAGAAAAGGAACAAATGAGGAACACCCTTCCCTGCTGGACAATTATTGACTCTTAGATGCCCTTTTGTCATTAGCAGAGGTGCCTGCACAGGGCTGTGACAAAGCAGGTGCTGCATGGGCAACTGTCCTTCTGTCACACCCCTCTGTGATACCCCACACCTTTTGCATCTGTAAGAGTCTTTCCTGGAGCTGGCCCAGAGACCTGTCCAAACTTCAAATGCAGACCCCTTCCTTGGGCAGTGAGGGGCAAAGGCCAAGGAGAAAAAGAAAGAAGCTGACAGGAATATGACAGCTCTAGTGGCTCTACATACAAAAACTCTACCAATGGAGGCTTCTTCAGAAAATGACCTAGAGGAGGCCCAGAGAGGAGTCCCTGAGAGAGGAAGGACTGGCTCCATAGTAGAAGTGTATGGCCTGTCACCCACTACGGCCACTAGTTTCTTTACCAATCAATTCCAGTAGGACGGCTTCCACTGTGGGCTATTGTCAGGGGTGGCCACAAGCTGATGATCAACACCCTTGCCACCAAAAATTTCAAGGCCAGGCCTTGAAAGCTGTTCTTTTAGACAAGATTCCATTCCAAGAGCTTCCCCTCTTACAAGGAGTTCAGAGCCTGGTTCTCCTTCATTGTCCTCTCCAATTATTTTACTTGGGTTCCATACTGTGTATCCTGACTCAAAGTGTATATTTTTATTATTTTCTAGCTACAGGTCAGAGAAACTCAGAAATCAGCCATATAGTTTACTTTAGAAAGCTGCAGGAACAAAGATGTTCTCTTTGGTTGTTTGCTGGTCCTATTTTTATTTTTGTGTTTTAGGTTTTTAAATTTTTTAATGGGTTGACTAGGACTGCTTGCTAATGTTGGAAGCTATAAAACTGTGTGCTTGTGAGGGATATAGAAAGACTGGTTAGTTAAAGTTGATTTAAGTTTTACTTGGGGACAAGTGGAGTATTAGAACATGGCCATCTGTTCTGGTGGGCAGAATATATATCTTCAGTGATCCATAGGAGGAACCATGGATAAATTCAAATGCAAGGCCCTAAGATACCTGAGGCACCTTAAAAGGCTAGCCTGTTCCATGAAAGAAGTGTGAAAATGGGTGGTAAGAATACCTGATCCATCCACTGGGTACCCCCAAGGCCTATGCCAGACTGGATAGTTGTTGAGTACCCTACTTTTTTACTGAGCCTGAGCCCCATTTTCAGTGAGGGATAGCAGGGTGGCCAAACAGATGGAGGACTGAAATTGCATTGCAGTAGTGAAGTTGAAAACCAAAGAAATAAAGTGATGTTGTACCAATCAATATAATTAATTAATCAATTAAAATAGAGATTTCAGGGCTGGGTATGTGGCCCAGTGGTGCAGTTTTTATCTAGCATGTGAAACAACTGAGGTCAATCCCCAATGTACAAAATAAAATTGAAAATTAAAAAGTGTTTATAGATTTAATATTTATTTTCTTGTTAGAGCATTAAGAAACCCTTTGACTTTTAGAAATCTATAATGATTTGAAGCAGTGTGCAGAAAATAATGGCGATCATAAAATTTTGAATAGCATATAAGGCAATGACATTTTAAGAACTATGTTGTTTGATATGAGTCGGTAATGTATTTACTAACCATTTTTTAAAATTGTGCTGTATAATCCAAACCACATAAATGTTTAGTAAATCATGATGGCATTGGGATACATATTCATGACTCTTCTACCTATTCTTGGAGAAAATAGTGAGTTCTAATTTTCTTTGAAAATTTAAAAACTGAATGAAATAAAAATATCTCTTCATCTTTTATTTCTGAATATTATAGCTATGTTTCTTCTGATTTTGAATTTATTATGTAATAACTTTTTGATTAATTTCTAATTCTTTCCTGAGTTCTATTGTCTCATTTTCTGAGTTCTTAGCTTCTTACACTAAAAACTGAGCATGTTATATATTTTTTAAAAACTGATATATAGTTAAATATTGGTTTTCATTGTGGTATCTTGATGATGTATAGTCTTATTTATGCCATTTCATATTTTCTATTATTTACTTAATTTATTTGAAGTTCTTTTGAAATATCAGGGTTTGTGTGTGGAAATGTCATTATGGAGTATTTTTTGTTGTATATAAGGTACTTAGTCTGATTTTTATATACTTTCGCTTTAGCAGTTTGGATGGAATTAAACCCCAATAATTTTCTTTTGATTATTTTAATATATCATTGTTTTTCTGAGTATTTGGTAGGAAAGGTGGGTTAAGAGAGATTTTCCAGCTTGTGGCTCTAGAGCTCCTTCTTATTGTTTTCACAAAGAGATCTTTAAAACTATGGCTTTCTCTCTGATATATACTGTTTGTATTATCTGATTTCACTTTTATCTGGATCTTTTTCACACTTACTCCATTTGTAGATTCTACAATCTTGCAAAAATCTAATGCTCAATTTGAGAATTTTGTTCAATATGGGGTCTTGTCTAAGAAAGGTTTTTCAGATTGCTACTTTGATAACTTCACAGGGCACAGATTCAACCCTTTCAAACTTTCTTTGGATTACTTTATTCTTCTGTAAATTGAAAACATTTCCACTTTCTCCTGCTATTCTCAAATTGGACTAATGCAATTTTCATGGAGTGAATGCTGGTTATTTTAGGTCTTTCCAGTTCTCACTTGTTAGATGATCTGTCACTTCCCTCCTCACACTTACTAATACCATATGGATGTATCTACATGTTGGTGCTTTTTTTTTTTCCCAATCTTGAATTTTCAGATTAGTAAGAATACTTTCTTTTCTAGTTTTTAGAAGATAATATATATGTTTTATGTTTGTCTGTCTGTTTACTTTCCTAGTCTATCTGTTTTTATAGGTGATTTTGGAAAGTATCTAAAAACTGTCCTGCTATCATAATCACCAAAACAATTTTATTTTTATATATAATTTTATGACTACTTGGATTAGTTAAAAATTAGATTTGAAAAAATATTGAGGGAAAAATGAAACAAGTAAACAAAAGTCAGGATAAAGTTTTCTTTGAAGAATAAAAAATTCTACCAAATAAATAGTAGTTTAATGAATGTCATAGATTATGTAGATTAACAAATTTTTTCCCATTATATACACCTTAGCAATGAATTACTCCTTAAGGGGTTTCATCTCTGTCATTCTCTATGTCTCTAAAGCATATTCTGTTATGTTTCAAACTTCTATTTTAATTGAATTATTAGTTTTGCAGATATTTTCATTTCATCTGTAATATTTATTCTGTATATAAATATACTCAACTTCAGTGTAATTACTTCTGGAGCTATTTTTCAAGAAAATGGCTCCATGTTTTCAATATATATTAATGTACATCAGAACAATGTATAATATTCTTAAGATATAAATATGAAATAAAATACAGTTTCTTAGCCCATAATTTTCAAAGTGATATTTCACAAACATATTAAGGATATCTTTTCTAGACTATTTAGATGAAGTCTAGGGTCTAATCTTATTTCATTAGCAAAACACTATAGATATTTGGTAATAGAACTAAAGAGTAAAGTCAATAAGAAGTGGACCAGACTAATTTGTCTTTACAAGGTGTTTTACTTTGATTGGAATCACCATTTCTTTGTTTCAGCCAGGATTTCATGGCTACAATTACAGGAATTTTTTTTTTTCTTGGTGGTGCTGGATATCAATTCAAGAGGTTTGTGCATGCTTAGGATGCACTTTACCACTCAACTACATCCTTAGCCCATGGTAATTTTATAAGTTCTTTTTTCTTTCTCTATAAGGATATAAGTAGATTGAGTCTTTTGAAATAAGTTTTGAATTATTTTCTTTTCTTTTTTCTGGTTTGTCCAGTTATGAGATTTTAATTGCATTTTGAATAGTTTTTCAGGGGCAAAAAGACAACATTTATAAAACTAACAACACGGACTGATGTTCTTAGAGATTCTAAGAAGTTACTCCAAATGTCTTTAATATCTTTAGCATCAGGGAATGGGTAACTGAATAACAAGGCAGACTGATATTTTGTGAAGATTATCTACATTACCTAAATATATAAGAGGGAACAAGATTGGCATTCAAATCTCGGGCAAAGTGGAAATAGATTTTTTTTAGAATAATGCAGCAACCTAAATGAAAAATATGATACAAGACACACAAAACCAAGTACTTATTATAGCCAGGAAAATAAATCAGATAAGGTCTATGAAGCTAGTTAAAAGGGGCCTGTTGTTAACTTGAATTTGAATTAAAGGTGCCTATGATTAACTAGAAATGGAATTTCTTGTCTAAAAACATTGACATTCAAAAAGTTAAAATGTGTTTGTCATATCAACATTATCTGACTTCTGTCAAATTCAGCACTATAGTTTGTGGATTCTTAGAAAATGACCAGTATCTGAAGCATTCACTTAAATCTTTTAGAGGATTATGAAGAGAATATAAGTGTGAGCTCTGGGTAATCAAAAGATCAGAGAAAGAAGTTTGAACTTCTTTGAATTCTATTGAATTCAATAGAATTCAAATTTTACCAGCTTTATAAGTCTGCCTTAGACCAACTTCAGTCTTGAGCTTAATATAGGTGAGAAAACAAAACACAAAACAGGAAATGACTAAATGCTTTATAAAGCAGCATATCAGCAAGTAAAAATTAATATATGCTAAGAGGTTGCTGAGTATATTTGTGATCAGAATCAGAACAGATTAGTTGAGAAGACTGTGTATAGATAGTGAATATTGAGGCTAGTTATGAAGGAAATAATGAGCACAAAGAATGGTATCTTGAGAGAGCATTGGTAGTAAAAACTTATCCAGATACAGAAAAAAGCTACACCATGCAGTGGAAATAAACTTTGAGTTAATGGTCAAAAATATTTACTTTAGTATTATTTTGCTACCAACTTTCTTTATGGTAATGGGCAATTCAGTTTCACTCTTTAATTTTCAATTACCAATATGGAATTCAACCAAACCACGGGTCATAAATGCAAAGTCCTATATTAGCCAAGTAGATAAATAAGTGAAATGTAGGTGGGAATCTGTCAGACTAAAGCATATATGCCCTGTCTAAACAGAAAGAAATAAATTAACATAAGCTGCTTGTGGCCAGCTGGAAATGGAGTTTCAATAATTGCATTATAATAACACATAATAGTAGAATTCATTATGCCATATTTATAGAGGCACATAGTATAATTTGATCTTATTCCCCAATGCATTATTACCCTCCTTTCTCCTGATCTGCTTGTTTTAATTTGTTGAACTCACTTCAATTATTATTATTCTGATTAGAGTATTATAATGACATAATTTTATACACACACACACACACACACACACACACGGAGGGGGGAGAGAGATGGGGAGAGAGACACAGAGGAGGAGCGTGTGGAGGTTCAACATGTTATATTTTTTCTATACCTGGACAGCACAATTTGGTAGAATTCATCCTCTAATACTTCCTCATGCACTCCCTTTCTCCCTTATTGATCCCTTTCCTCTACTCTATTGGTCTCCCTTCTATTTTCTTTTTTTTAATATTTATTTTTTAGCTATAGAGAGACACAGCACAATGCCTTTATTTTTATGTGGTGCTGAGGATCGAACCCAGGTCCTGCTCGTGCTAGGCGAGCGCTCTACCACTTAGCCACAATCCCAGCCCCCTTCTATTTTCATAAGATTATCTTTTTTCTTCCCTTTTTTCTCTCTCTAGATTCCTCATGAGACACAATATTCAACCTTTGACATTCTGAGTCTAGTTTATTTCACACAACATGATATTCTTTAGTTTCATCCATTAACCAGCAAATGACACAATTTTATTTTTTATGGTTGAATAAAACTCTATTGAATATATACACAATATTTTCCTTACTCTTTTGTCTGTTTATGAGCACCTAGGCTGGTTCCACAATTTAACTATCATGAATTGCATTGCTAACAACCCAGGTATGTGTGTGTGTATGTATGTGTGTGTGTGTGTGTGTGTGTGTGTGTGTGTATATATATATATATA
>NW_026000305.1:5859779-5864375 GCF_001458135.2 Marmota marmota marmota | reverse complement strand
TATATATCACTATAGTATGCTGAGGAAATAAAACCAAGAATCAATAAATGGGGGTATCAAACTTAAAAAAAAGTGTGTGGCCTAGATCAAATTATATAGCTTTCTAAGGTGTGTGTGGTCTTGAAGAAATTATATAGCTTCTCTGCACATCAGCTTCATGTTCTGTAAAATGGAGATAATAACAATTATACTGTTGTGAGGATTAACTGATATGATGCATGCAAATCACTTAAAATAGTGCCCAAAGAGGGGTAAGATGAAGCAGTAGAGGAGGTTACTTCCCAAGCTACTCCACGGCATGAGACTATGAAAGCAGATAGATAGCTTCTTAGTGAAGTGGGTGAAAAGAATGATTTTACTGGAATTAAATTCTGGACACCCAGAACATCTAGGGGACTCAGAAGCCTGGATATAATAAAATAAAATTTAAAAAACCCTCCAATAACACTGGTGACTGCAAGAGTTAATACACCATAGGCAAATCAGGGAGGAGGACCAAGAAAACCTATATTTCTTTTGGCACCATGACCTGTCTTGGTATAGAGAAATCAGACATCAGGGATACCGTCAGACTGATTCAGAGGGTGAGCTACATTATATCCACATGTGAGAAAGATGCCCCATGTTTCTTAATTGTCTGTGGAGAGCCAAAGCAGAAGCCATATTCCCACTGTGTTGCATGGTGGCTGTGGGATCAAGCTCAGGAGCCCAATCTGTGTAATTGGGACTGGGTCCAGAAACAATACAAGGTAGAAGACCACCACATAACTGAGAGTGTGCTTAGGAAAACAGGAGAAGTTTATGTGTGGAGAGGATAGTGATTTCCCAAGGGAATACTGGTCATTGAGACCCAAAAGATCCCAAGCTCCTCTCACCCTTTGAGTGAGGCAACTTGCAGGACCAGATGTGCTGGGCCAGGAATTTTATCTGGTGGGTGGGAGTGACAGTGCACTTGGGAACAGAGCCCAGGAGCCTGGGAAGGACAGGATATGCAGGTGGTAGAGGGGGAGGGATTGGCTCCTCCTTCACAGGAGTGGAACAAATAGAAGTCTCCTGGGGTGCAGACTTCCAGCAAGGTTTGGCAGCTGCTGGAATCTGGAGATGCACCAAATCAAAATCCTCAGACCAATCACAATTTAATGAAACACCTGGGGCCTAAAGAGAAGTAAACCATCCCCTCAGAAGTTCCACATCCGGGAACTCCTCTCACAGAATTCTCCAATGACCCCAACTGAGAGTGGAGAAGACAATTCTCCAGATCTCCCCACTCCATACTGCTGAGAATGGAAGCCAAAAATTTTTTAACACAAACTGTCAACTTGACAAGCAACACAAAAAGAAGAAGGTCTTCAGAGCCTGCAGCTACTACTCTTGTGTGCAGTACATACCTTAAGAAAAAATGGAAAGAAAGACATTTGGGAACAGATAATGAATGTATGTGGTGATTGACAATTTTTGAACCATGATAATGGAAAAAATTTCTTAATTTATCATCAAGAATCTTTTTGTTTAAATTTTTAAAAATACATTTTAAAAAAATTTTGTAGTAGTAGATAGACAGTATTCTTTTATTTTTTATATTTTTATGTAGTTCTAAGGATTGAACCCAGTGCCTCAAGCATGGTAGGTAAGCACTCTGCCACTGAGCTACAACCCCAGCCCCCAGAATATTTGAAAATCTTTTAGTTGTAATTTTTTTCACTTTTATTTATCCTTTATCTCTCTCCATTTTTTATTGTTTGGATCATGTGTGTGTGTGTGTGTGTGTGTATGTGTACACACACACACACTTGTCTCACTTTTTTCATTTCTAGCATTTTTGAAGGCAATTATTTTTTATGACCATCTTTTCAGGGCTACGGTGTTTGATTAGTATATTTAGATTTTATTTGGCATTGTTTTAAACTTGTCTATTTCTCTTTTTTGATGCAATACCTTTGTTTTATTCATTAATTTATTATTATGTCATGCTGAGAATAAAACCCAGTGCTTCACATGTGGTAGGTAACCACCTTATCATTAAGCTATTATCCCAGCCATTGTCTATTTCTCTTGATTCTCTGTCTGTATTTTCTTTTGATAACAGCCAAAATTTATTCTCTCATTTCACTCACCCTTTAATTTTTTACTTCTTCTTTCTCTTCTCCTCCCTCATAACCATCACATCCTATAAATCTTCACCTTTTGCAAAAGCAAACCCTTTTGCAAACTTACTATCTTAACTGTTGTCTATTGTTTATCATACCATTTCTGTTCATTGTGCCAATTGACATTATACATGTCATAAGTAGTTTAATGCTGCATATTGTTTGCATTGGATGGTGTTATTGTTTGTCTCTCTGAAACCATGAGATCCTAGAAATCTTCAGGGACACTACAAGTACATCGGGTAGAAGCTCTGCTGCCTCAGACTCATACTGAAAAATGAGAAGACACAAACAATTGAAAATGCAAAGGAAATAAACCATCCCAAACACACCAAAAACCTATTGACAAAACAGTGGAGGAAATGTCAGAGAAGGAATTTAGAAAGTTCATAGATAAAACAATCTGTGAGGTAAAATATTATGCAAAGAGTGAAATCAGAGAGAAAATACAGGAAGTAAAAGAAAGCAGTTTGGAGATTCCTTGAAAAACTGGGAATGGAACCACATTTGACCCAGCTATCCCACTCCTTGGTTGATAGCCAAAGGATTTAAAAAAACAGCATACTGCAGGGACATAGCCACATCAGTGTTTATAGCAGCAAAATTCACAATAGCTAAACTGTGGAGCCAACCTAGATGCCCTTCAGTAGATGAATGGATAAAGGAAGGGTGGTATATGTACACAACGGAATATTATTCAGCATTAAAAGAGAATAAAATCATGGCATTTGCAGGTAAATAGATGAAGCTGGAGAATATAATGTTAAGTGAAATTAGTCAATCCCCAAAATCCAAATGCTGAATAATTTCTCTGATTTAAGGATGCTGATCCATAATATGCTGGGGTAATGGGAGGATTAAATTAACTCTAGATAGAGCAAAGGGGAAAAGGGGAGGGGGGGCATAAGGGTAGGCAAGATGGTGGAATGCAATGGTCATTATTACCCTAAGTACATGTAAGAAGACATGTAGGATCAAATTCAAGTGATGAAATTGAAAATGCCATTAAAACCCTTCAAAAAAGGAAAGCTTAACACTGGATAAATTTTTTAGTCAAGTTCTATCAGATATTAAAGAAGAAATTACACCAATTCTCCTCAAATTATTCCATGAAATAGAAAATGAGCAAACCCTCATTATCACCCACGTAACTAAAACCAGACAAAGACACATCAAGCAAAGAAAACTTCAAATCAATATTCCTGATAAACATATATATAAAATTCTTAGCAAAATATTAGCAAATCACATATAAAAACATATCAAAATGATAGTGCACCATGATCAAGTGGGGTTCATCCAGGGAGGCAAGGTTTGTTTAACATACAGAAACCAATAAATGTAACTCACTACATAAATTGATTTAAAGACAAGAATCACATGATTATCTCAATAGATACAGAAAAAGCATTTGACAAATAGAGTATTCATTGATATTCAAAATGCTAGAAAAACTAGGCCAAGTAGCAACATGCCTCAACTTTGTAAATGCTATATACATCAAATCCAAGGCCAACATAATTCTAAATAGAAAAAAAAATGTAAAGCATTCCTTCTAAAAACTGGTTCAAGACAAGGATGCCCTCTTTCACCATCTCTATTCAAAATAGTTTTTGAAACTCTAGCCAGAGAAATCAGGCAAAAGAAAGAAATTATCACATCCATAGACCTAAAGACAACAATCATATGATAATCTTATTAGATGTAGAAAAACTATTTGATAAAGTACAGCGCCCCTTCATGTTCAAAACACTAGAAAAACTAAGGAGAGTAGAAACATACCTCAACATTGTAAAAGTTGTATATGCTAAATCCAAGGCCAACATCATTCTAAATGGAGAAAAATTGAGAGCATTTCCTCTTAGAACTGGAACAAGACTAGGATGCCCTCTTTGAATATTTCTGTACAACACCATCCTTGAAACTGTAACCAGAGCGATTAGAAAAAAAGAAAGAAATTAAGTGTGCAGAAGCAAGGAAAGAAGAACTCAAACTATCCCTATTTACTGACCACATGATTTGATATTTAGAAGATTCAAAAAATTCAACAAGAAAACTTCTAGAACTCATAAAATAATAAAGTAGCAGGAAATAAAATTAACACCCCACCCATAAATTAAATGCATTCTTTTTTTTTTTAATTTTTTTTTTATTGGTTGTTCAAAACATTATAAAGCTCTTGACATATCATATTTCATACATTAGATTCAAGTTGGTTATGAACTCCCAATTTTACCCCAAATACAGATTGCAGAATCACATCAGTTACACATCCACATTTTTACATAATGCCCTATTAGTAACTGTTGTATTCTGCTACCTTTCCTATCCTCTACCCTCCCCCCTCCCTCCCCTCCCATCTTCTCTCTCTACCCCATCCACTGTAATTCATATTTCTCCTTGTTTATTTTCCCATTCCCCTCACAACCTCTTATATGTAATTTTGTAT
>NW_026000305.1:5841856-5855503 GCF_001458135.2 Marmota marmota marmota | reverse complement strand
GGGGCCCAAGCGGCTGCCGCCGCGGCTCTCCGTCCCCCTCCTCCGGAGCACGGGTTCCCTGGCAGGGGGGTGCAGAACGACCCTAGAGCAGGCTCTGCCCGAAGGTGCGGCGGCGAACAGGCCACCGAGACGCTCGAGGCTGCAGTCCAGCCTTCGGAGGACAGGGCTCGGCACGCAGCCCAGCTCCAACCTCTTGGTGCGGCTGCCAGACAGTGTATACAGAGCCACCAAGACAGCAAGCAGAAAGCAAATGGCGGCTCCCGCGGAGTGGATTTTCGGCACAGAAACCACAGCCCCGCCAACAATCCCAATCCACGAACTCTCCCTGTATAAAAAATATTCAAAAAAAAAAAAAAAGAAGGCGGGGTGCACTGAGCTTTCTTTGCCTCGGGTACTTACAATCCACTGCTGATTACACATTCAGCTTCTCCGCCCGAGCGAAGCGAAAGAGGAAGCCTTAAATGCATTCTTATATACCAACGATTAATTCACTGAAAGAGAAATTAGGAAAACAACCCCATTCAGAATAGCTTCAAAAATTACATATTTGGAAATCAATCTAACAAAAGAGGTGAAAAACCTCTATGATGAAAACTACAGAACACTAAAAAATGAAATTGAAAAGACCTTAGAAGATGGAAATATTTCTCATGCTCCAGTATAGGCAGAATTAACATTGCCAAAATGGTCATACTATCAAAAAAGCATTATACAGATTCAATGCATCCTATCAAAATCCCAATGACATTCTTAATAGAAATAGAAAAAGCAATTATGAAATTCATTTGGCAAAATAAGAGACCCAAGAATAGTCAAAGCAATACTTAGCAAGAAAAAATGAAGCAGAAGGCATCACAATATCAGACCTTAAATTATACTACAGAGTTATAGTAACAAAAAAGTCATGGTATTGGCACCAAAAAAAGATATGTAGACCAACAGTATAGAATAGAAGGCATGGAGACAAACCCACATAAATACAGTTTTCACATGCTTGACAAAGGTGCCAAAAACATACATTGGAGAAAAGATAGCCTTTTCAACAAATGGTGCTTGGAAAACTGGAAATCCATATGAACCAAAATGAAATTAAACCCCTATGTTTCAACCTGCATGAAACTCAATTGAAAGTGGATCATGAACCTAGGCGTTATACCACAGACCCTGAACCTAATACAAGAATAAGTAGGCCTAAATCGCATCATGTCTGCTTAAGAACTGACTTCCTTAAACAAGACAACTAAAGCACACGAAGTAAAATCAAGAATCAATAAATGGGAATGAATCAAACTAAAAGCTTCTTCTCAGCAAAGGAAACAATCAAATATGTGAACAGAGAATCTAAAAGAACGGGGGAATATTCATTACCACAGCCACCTCAGATAGAGCAGTAATCTTCAGGATATATAAAATACTTAAAAAACCTTAACACCAAAAAACCAAATAACCCAATCATTAAATGGGCTAAGGAATGGAATAGACACTTAACAGAAGAAGAAATACAATCAGTCAACAAATATATGGAAAAATGTTCAACATCTCTAGCAATTAGAGTAATTGCAAATGAAAAATACACTGAGATTTTATCTCACTCCAGTCAGAATCACAATTAACAAGAATATAACCATCAATAAATGTTGGTGAAGATGCTGGGAAAAAGGTACATTCATATATTGATTATAGGACTGCAAATTGGGGCAAACACTATGGGAAGCAGTATGGAGATTTATCAGAAAACTTGGAATGGAACCACCATTTGACCCAGTTATTCCACTCCTCAGTTTATACACAAAGGGCTTAAAATCAGCATGCTACAGTGATATAGCCATATCAATGTTTACAACAGCTCAATTTACAATAGCCAAACATGGGACCAACCTAGGTGCCCTTCAACAGATGAATAGATAAATAAATTGTAGCTTATATACACAATGGAATATTATTCAGCCTTAGAGAAAAATGAAATTATGGCCTTATCCAGTAAACAAATGGAACTGGAGAATATTATGCTAAGCGAAATAGGCCAACCCCAAGAACCAAAGGCAACATGTTTTGTATGATATGTGAATGTTAATTAATAATTAGGAGGTTGGAGAATAGAAGTTCTTTGGATTGTGCAGAGGAGATTGAAGAGAAGGGAGGGTGTATGGGATAGGAATGATAGTAGAATGAATTGGAAATTATTAACTTTGTGCATATATGTGTAACTCTACATCACGTACAACCAGAAGAATAAAAAAAGCTTCATTTATGTATGTTGTGTCAATATACATTCTACTATCATGTATAATTAATTAGAACAAATAAAAATATCTTTTAAAAAGGAAGAAATTAAAGGGAAACAAATAGAAAAAGTAGAGCTCAACTTATCTCTGTTTGCTGACAATATTTTTCATTTAGAAGTGAAAGTCCACCAGAAACTTCTAGAACTCATTAGCAATTCAGTAAAGTAGCAGATTCCAAAACTAACACATATAATCAATTTTATTCCTAAAAAAACTAGGAATGGAATCCATTATACACTCATGATGAATCAGCTGATACAGAAATTAGGAAAATCATCTCATTCACAATATAGCCTAAAAATAATATTTGGGAATCAAACTAACAAAATAGGTGAAAGACCTCTACAATGAAAACTCTAGAACACTAATGAATGAAATTGAAGAGGACCTTAGAAAATGGAAAATCTCCCACATTATTGAATAGGGAGAAGTAATATTGTAAAAATCACCACACTACAAAATGGGCTAAGGAATGGAATAGACACTTGACAGAAGAAGAAATACAATCAGTCAACAAATATATGGGAAAATGTTCAACATCTCTAGCAATTAGAGTAATGTAAATGAAAAATACACTGAGATTTTATCTCACTCCAGTCAGAATCACAATTAACAAGAATATAACCATCAAAACGTGTTTTACAGGTTTAATGCAATTCCTATTAAAATCCCAAGGATGTTCTTCCCAGAAATATTAAAAGCAGTCATAAAGATTAAGAAGATGGTGAAATAGTGAAGGTTGCATTCCTGGCTGCTCTTTGGCATGAAACCAAAAAAATAGGCAGGCAGCTTCTCAGCAAGGTGGGTGAACCAAAAAACAATCAGGGGTACTTTCCTGGAATTTTAAACTGGACATTCAAAGCAGATTGGGGACTCAGAAGCTTAGATATAGTGGGGTAGGGAGGGGAGCATTGGAGGAATAGATGAATTCTAGATAGGGCAAAGGGGGGGAGGGAAAGGGAGGGGGCAAGGGATTAGCAAGGATGTTGGAATGTGATAGACATCATTATCCAAGGTACATGTATGAAGACTTGAATTGGGTGTCAACATACTTTATATACAAACAGAGATATGAAAAATTGTGCTGTATATGTGTAATAAGAATTGTAATGTGTTCCACTGTCATTTATTTTTTTGAAAAATCAATTAAAAAAGAAACAAAAGATGGAAGAAATCCCCAGCAGCACAGCTGCTCCCACAGCCCAGGCTGGAAGCTCCACCCAAGTAGTCCCTCGGTGAGCATAGTGGAGGGATAAAGGAATTAAAGGAACCCATAATTTTGGGAGGCCTGACAGGTGTCTGGGCATGGAAATTTTAGAGACCAAGACATTGCCCAACAGACCGGAAGGACACACTGCATGATATCTGTGTGTGGGGAAAGAAGCTCCCATCTCTTCAGGCGGTGTCAGGAGTTCAAAGGAAGAACCCATTTTATAGCTGCAGTGCAGGACTGGCAATGGAGGAAGCTAATTCCTGGCAAACCGAGTTTGGCACAAAATACAGGCTCAATAAACACATGCTGCATTACATGGAGTGTGCTTAATAGACTAGGAGAAAATCAAAAGTGGAGAGAGGTTTACACAGGGGACAACTGGTCTCAGAAACCCATCTGGCTCTACCCCTACCCCTCCAATCTGACTGCTTGCAGGACCAGGTGAGAGAGACACATCTAGCCTGGAATTTGGAAGGGCAGGGGTGAAAGAAATAGGTTGGAGACTGAACTCAAGACCAGGAAATGTGGGATCTGCAAGTGATATAGGGGACTAAGAATTGGGTCCCCCACCACATGAGTACAACCCGGGGTGATCCCTGGGGTAAAGTCTTTCAGTGTGGACCAGCAAGTACTGGGTGCTGGGGTTGTGCTGATTTAAAATCTCCAGTCCAATCAGCATTCAACAAACTGCCTGGAGCCTACCTAAACCTAAACCCCGCCTGCAGGAACAATGTCTATGGGATTACCTCTCTCATTCCAGAAATCCAGAGGGTGGAGCATCACACTATAGAAGAACCTATGTAAACCTGCTGAGAAGCTGAGAATATTTTTAACTCCAATGGAAAGAATTATTTCACTTTTCATCAATATTTCTTTTCTTTTTTCTTTTATCTTTTCTTTTTAAAATACTTTTTTACTGTTTAATTGTGACCTTAATGATGTATGGACATTTATACAGTCTCCTATTTATTTCTTCTCATCTCTAGCATTTTTGAAACCAGTTATTTTACATGGATTAAATTTTTGTGAACTAAGATGTTTTATTAGTATATTTTAGTTTAGTTTTTTTTCTTTTTAATTTTTTAAAAAATTTGCTTTATATATATTTTTCCTACCTATTTCCCTTGATTCTTTTTTATTCTGCTAATAGATGATCTCTATTGTTCTTTCTTTGACTCTTCCTTTAATCTTTTTCTTCTGTCTTCTCTCCTCCTCCCTCACAATTATCACCACCTATATCACTTCTGTTCTCTCCCTGTCCACCATTTGAAAATGTAAACCCCTTTTCAAACTTGCTGTTTTTATTATAGGCAATAATTGATCATATCATTTCTGTTTATTGTGATAACAAAATTGTAGATATCATAGTAGGAACTATTTGGTTTAATGCTGTATATTGTTTGCATTGGTGGTTGTTATTATTTTTCTCCCCCTAAACAGTGAGGTACTGGAAACCTTCAGGGACACTATAAGTCCACAGGGTAGAGACTCTATTGCTTCAGATCCATACTGTTAGATGGGTAGACACACAAACAAAATGAAAAATCACAGGAACAAATCACCTCAAGCAAACCAAGATACTCCAATAACAGAATCCATCAACACCACAGTGGAAGAAATGTCAGAGAAGGAGTTTAGAATGTACATAGTTAAACTGATCTGCAAAATAAGGGATAATGTAAGAAAGCAAATACAGGTAGCAAAACATTACTAAATAGGGCTGGGGCTGGGAGTCAGTGGTAGAGCAGTTGCCTGGTATGTGTGAGGCATTGGGTTCGATTCTCAGCATTGCATATAAATAAATAAAATAAAGGTCTATCAACAACTAAAAAAATATTTTTTTAAAAGAATACTTCAATAAAGAGATAGAGACTCAGGGAAATAAAACTAAACAAATCTTTAAAATGAAGGCAACAATAAACCAAATTAAAAATTCAATAGAAAGAATTATCAACAGTCTAGAATACTAGGAAGACAGAATTTCAGGCAATGAAGACAAAATATGTAATCTTGAAAATAAAGTGGACTACTGTTAAGCCACAGTTAAGTCGGAATGACTCCTGGCATTTTGCCAGAGGGTATGGTTGAAAGGTGACCCTGCTCTGGGAATAGGGCGGCTCTGGGATTAAGGCGGATCCTGCTGCCTCTGCGCCCGCTACTTTGGAGTTCCCCTTGAGTTCTTGCGGGGTTGCGGGGTTGCGGGGTTGCGGGAGAATTGGCGCGCGGAACCTGGTGGAGGGAGTGTGTTCCCGGAAGTGTGTGTAGAGTGCCAGTGAGAGTTCAGGAATAAATAGTTGCTGTTTGAACCTACAAGGCTGTGTGGCGGCTTGGTTATTTTGTGCCCAGACAGACTGCAGCAGACTACAGAGACAAGACATTAAGAAATCATGAACAGAACTTCCAAGAATTATGGGATAACATGAAAACACCAAATTTAAGATTTATTGTCACAGATGAAGGTTCAGAGATACAAACCAAAGAAATGCACATTTTTTTTCTTTTTTTAAATTTTAATTTATTTATTTATTCTAATTAGGTATATATGACAGCAGAATGCATTTTGATTCATTGTACACAATTGCAGCACAACTTTTCATTTCTCTGCTTGTACACAAGATAGTGTTGCATCATATGTGCAGCCATACATGTACCTAGGTTAATGATGTCCATCTTATTCCAAAATCTTTCCTGCCCTCATACCCTCTCCCCTCCCTCTTCTTTGCCCAAAGTTCCTCCATTTTTTTCATTCTTCCTTACTATTATGGATCAGCATCCACTAATCAGAGAGAACATTCGACCTTTGCATTTTGGGGGATTGGCTTACTTCATTTAGCATGATATTCTCCAACTCCATCTATTTAACTTAAAAAGCCATAATTTTATTCTCTTTTCATGTTGAGTAATGTTCCATTGTGTATATATACCAAACTTTCCTTATCCATTCATACACAGAGGTGCATCCAGGTTGGTTCCACAGTTTAGCCATTGTGAATTGTGCTGTTATAAACAGTAATGTGGCTGTGTCCCTGTAGTATGCTGTTTTTAAGTCCTTTGTGTATAAATTGAGGAGTGAGGTAGCTGGGTCAAATAGTGGTTCCATTCCCAGTTTTCTAAGGAATCTCCATACTGCTTTTCAGATTGGCTGCACCAATTTGCAGTCCCACCAGCAATATATGAGTGTGCCTTTGTACCCACATCCTCGCCAATACCTATTGTTTGTATTCTTGATAGCTGCCATTCTGACTGGAGTGAGATGAAATCTTAGAATAGTTTTGATCTGCATTTCTCTAATTGCTAGAAATTTTGAACATTTTTTCATATATTTGTTGATCAATTGAGGTCCTAGGCCAAGACCTGGGCTCCAGTGTGGTTCTGCCAATCAGAGGGGGTGGTCCTGGGCCTGACCCAGGCCTAGACTCACACATGTGTATGTGGGGGCTTTCCCAGGCCTGGGTTGGTGGGGGCAGTCCTTGGCCAGGGCCTGGGCACTGGCGTGGATATGCTAATCAGCAGGGTGGTCCTGGACCTAACCTAGGCTTGGGCTCTTGCACAGGTTGGCAGGGGTGGATCTAGGCCTGGGCCTAGGCTCAGGTGTGGGTTGGCAAGTTGGCAGGGGCAGTCCTGCACCTGGCCTGGGCCTGGGCTCCCACTCATGTCTTCCAGGGAATCCTGGGCCTGGGCCTGGGCCTGAGCTCTGTCCTGGGTCAGCATGTATTGTCCTAGGCCTGGGTGGAATGACAATTTTTCAATGAAATAATATCAGACAATTTCCCAAATCTAAAGAATGAAATGGGAAATCCAATCCAAGAGTCTTACAGGACCTGAAATGTGCAAAATTACAACAGACCCACATCAAAGTACATTATAATAAAAATTTCTAGCATACAGAATAAGGATAGAGTTTTAAAGACTGTGAGAGGAAAACACCAGGTTACATATAGTGGGAAATCAATACGGACCTCAGCTGATTTCTCAACCCAGACACCCAAAACTAGAATGTGCTGGAATAACAAATTCTGAAAGAAAAAATGGTGGAATGAGGTGGACATCATTACTCTAAGTACATGTATGAAGACATAAATGGTGTAAATCTACTTTGTGAACAACCAGAGACATGAAAAATTGTGCTCTATATGTGTACTATGAATTGAGATGCATTCTGCTGTCATTTATAACAAATTATCATATATAAATAAATTTTAAAAAGGGCTGAGGATGTGGCTCAGTGGTAAACAGCCCCTGGGTTAAACTCCCCAGTACCATAAAAATAACAAGAAAGAAAATGGATGCCAACCAAGAATCCTATATCCCACAAAATTAAGCTTCAGAGTTGAAGATGAAAAGATAAAACCTTCCATGATAAACAAAAGTTACAAGAATTCACAACCAGAAAGCCTGCACTTCAGAATATACTCAATAGAATATTTCATGAAGATTTCATGAAAAAAACAAGTGAAAATCAGTGAAGGGAGGAACTACACAAAAAAGAAGAGTCAATCAAGGGAGAAACTAATTCAAAATTAAAACTATAAATAAATCAAAATGACCATGAACACAAATTATTTCTCAATAATAACCTTGAACATTAGTGACCTAAAGTCATCTATAAAAAGACATTGACTGGCAGATTAATTAAAAAACAATAACCTGTCTCCAAGAGACTCACCTCATAGACAAAGACATGCACAGAGTGAAGGTGAAAGGATGGGGGAAAAACATATACCTCACATGAATTAAGTAAACAAGCAGGTGTATCTATCCTATCAGATAAAGTGGTCTTCATGTCAAAGTTAATCAGAAGAGACAAAGAAGGACATTCCATACTGCTTAAGGGAATTAAACATCAATAAGACATAACAATCATAAATATTGATGCCCAAAACAATGGATCATCTACTTATATCAAACAAGTCCTTCTCAACTTCAAGAATCAAATAGACACAACACAAAAATATTGGGTAAATTTAACACATCTCTCTCACTACTGTATAGATCATCAAAACAAAAACAGAATGAAGAAACTATTGAACTAAATAATACAATCAATAATTTAGACTTAACAGACATATATAGAATATTTCATTCATCAGTGACTGAATATAATTTCTCATCATTCCTTCTCTAATATAGACCATGTTATGCAAGCTATAATATATGTTGGCATACAATCTTAATATTACCTTAATATCTTTTTAACATCTGCAGTGTTATTTTCATAGCTCCCTTTCCATCGTTATTCATTTTTGTGCTGTTGATTTTTTCTTGATTACACTTGTTTGATTTTTATCAAATTTTGGCTGTATTATTTCTTCTCTATTTCACATATTTCTGCTCCTACTCTTATTTTTTCCTTCATACTACTTAATTTGAAAATAATTTGATTATTATTCTCACTTCTTTCTGATACAATTATTTTAAGCTATAAATGTTCATCTGAGTACTGTTTAATCCCAGAGATCCTGATATTTTAAGATTTTATGGGGCTGGGGTATGGCTCAGTGGCAGATCACTTGCCTGGCATGTGTGAGGCACTGGGTTAGATCCTCAGCACCGCATACAAATAAATAAATATACAAAAGTACATCAACAACTAAAAAATAAAATAAATAAATATTTTATTATCACATAGTTCAAAGAACTTTTTATTTACTTTTATTGGGCTTTCTTCCTTGACCTCAGAGATATTTTTAAGTGCACCATTTAATTTTGACATGGGGGGGTGGGGTTCTATATATCTTAAGGTACTTGATTTCTAATGTAATAAATCATTCAGGAAACACAGTACACATGATTTCAAATTCAAAAAAAAAAAGTAAAGGAAATGCTTTCTATGTTGATTGTTTTGGTTACATACATATCAAACCCGATCAAATTACGTACTTCAAATATGTGCATTTTATTGTACTTCAATTTTAACTCAATAAAGCTGTGGGAAAATGTTAAAAAAAAGAAAAAGCAGTCTTGAAATTTATTGGAAAAATAAGAGACTCAAGAACAGCCAAAGCAATTCTTAGCAAGAAAAGTGAAACAGAAGGCATTGCAATACTGGACCTTCAATGATAATACAGAGTCATAATAACAAAAACAGCATGGCATTGGCACCAAAGCAGATACATAGACCAATGGTACAGAATAGAAGACACAGAGACAAACCCACATAAATACAGTTGTCTTATACTAGACAAAGGCACCGAAAACATACATTGGAGAAAAGATAGCCTCTTCAACAAATGGTGCTAGGAAACTGTAAATCCATATGTAGCAGAATAAAATTGAACCCCTATTACTCATCCTGTACAAAAATCAACTAAAAGTGAAACAAATACCTAGGCATTAGACCAGAAACTCTGAACATGCCAGAAGAAAATGTAGGCCTAACACTCTAACATGTCAGCTTAGGAACACAGTTCCTCCATAGAAACCTGACATGCAATAAGTAAAATAAAAAATCATTAAATAAAATAATATAAAACTAAAAAACCTCATTTACAGCAAAGGAAATAATCAAGAGCATAAAGAAAGAGCCTAAAGAATTGGCGAAAATATTTGGCACCCACACCTCAGATAAGGCATTAGTTTCCAAGATATACAAAGAACTCAAAAAGCATAGCACGCGCACACACACACAAATAAATAAATTAACAAATAAATAAATAAACAAACCCAATCAATAAATGGGCAAGGGAACTGAACATACTCTTCTCTAAAGAAGAAATATGAATGGTCAAGAAATACATGAAAAACATGTGCAGCATCTCTAGCAATTAGAAAATGCAATCTAAACTACAATCAGATTTCATTTCATTTAGTCAGATGGCAATTATCAAGAATACAAGTAACAGGGCTGGGCCTAGGGCTCAGTGGTAGAGCACCTGCCTCGCATGTATGAGGCAGTGGGTTCAATCTTCAGCACCACATACAAATAAATAAGTAGAGATATTGTGTCCATCTATAGATAGTTAGATAGATAGATAATAGCTAGATAGATGATAGATAGATAGATAGATAGATAGATAGATAGATAAATTTAGTGAGGATCTAGGGAAAAGCATACATCCATACATTGTTGGTGGGACTGCAAATTGGTTCAACCTCTCAGGAAAGCAGTATGTCTATTCCTCAAAAAACTGGAATGGAACCTCCATTTGACCAAGTTATCCCACTCCTTGTTGTATATCCAAGAGATTTAATATCAGCATACCACAGTGACACAGCCTCATCAATATTTATAGCAACATAATTCATAGTAGCTACCCTAAGGAACCAACCTATATCCCAATTGAATGATTAATGGATAAAGAAAATGTGGTACATATATACAATGGAATACTATTCAGATGTAAAGAATGGCTTTATGAAATTCACTGGTAAATGGAGGAATCTGGAGATTATCAGGCTAAGTATAATAAGCCAATCCCCCTCCCCTCCAAAAAATCCCAGAGTTGAATGTTCTTTCTAATATGCATATGCTAACATACAACAATGGGGGCAGGGAGAAAGAGTTCAATGGTTTAGACAAAGGGGAATAAAGGAATGTAGGTGAATAGGAATAGTAAAGACAGTGGAATGAATCTGACCTAACTTTTCTATGTACATATATGAATACACAACAGTGAATCTCAACATCTTGTAAATCTACCAGTTTGGAGCCTAATTAGAATAAGATACACTCTATGTTTATACAAAAATTCAAATTGACTCTACTGTCATGTATAACTAAAAATAACAAATAAAAAAATAGTGCCTAGCCCATCATAAGTAATTAGTAGCAAGGTATTATTAGAATAAAAAGGGTTTTGAGATAGACTATTTTACAAGTGAATACAAGATGGATTCAAGGCAGGGAGATGAGCTGGGATCTTGTAATGAGATAGATACCAGTGAGTGGCTACAAAAATGGAAGGAAAATACCAGATTTCATTGACACTGTGAGAAAAGAATTGTTAGGATATGATAACAGATTGAATATTGAAATGTTACTCTATTTTGCCAATAGTTTTAGCTTTCTAAATAGTTTCATTTTTCATTGTTGATGACTTCCTTGTTACTTGATAAAATTTACTTATTTTGAAATTATCTGTGTCTTTGTGTATGACAAATATTTTTCTAACAAAAAAAATTTAGTATTATAAATGCTAAAACTGTTGAATTTTATTATTGATGGAATGGATATATACTACATGTCCTATGTTTCCATGCCTTTTTAATATTTACTAGGCCTTTTTAATATTTATTGAGACTACTTATTACTCACATATTTGCTCGGTTCTCTGATTGAAATGAATAGTCTTTCTGTCTTTGAACTTTTTCTCCATATGGAACAAGTTTCTCTTTCTATCAACTCACATACATGTGCTGAACTTCTCTTTTTGCCATAGCTCTGTGTATCATTTCCTCTGTATTTTTCTCTCATGGTATATACCTAGTCCCCTAATTGCTGCATACATATCAACCTGAACCTATATGATACATGGGAAATAATAGATTTTTCCCACATTTTATACTGGTGCATTATACTTGTATATATTGATGGGATTTGTTGTTGCATATTAGTACATGCACACAATATAAAATATGATTTTGCCAACATCCCTCCCCAGCTTAATCCCCCTTCCTACCCTCTTCCTGCCACCTGTTCCCTTTCCTCTATTCTGCTGATCTGCCTTTGCTTTTTGTGCAACCACTTCCCTATTTTTCCTTTCCATTTTCCTCCCTAGATTCCAAATATGAGAGAAAATATATGGCCCTTGACCTTCTGAGTTTTGCTTATTTTACTTAACACAATGCTCCCAAGTTTCATCCACTTTCCTGCAAATGACATAATTTCACCCTTCTTTTTGGCTGAATAAAATCCATTGTGTATATATACCAATTTTTTCATGATCCATTCTTCCGTCAAAGGACACCTAGGCTGGTTCCATAGTTTGGCTACTGTGAATTGTGCTGCCATAAACATTGGCATGCGTGTATCACTGTGATAAGCTGACTTTAATTAATCAGGATAAACAACAAGAAGTTGTATAGTTGGGCCATATGGTGATTCCATGCTTACTGTTTGAGGAGACTTCATACTGAATTCCATAATGGTTATATTAATTTACAGTCCTACCAACAGTGTAAAATGTTTATTTTTCTCCACCTTCTGTGGCATTTATTATTATTTATATTGTTTTTTTAATAGTTTGTTTTTTAGTTGTAATTGGACACAATACCTTTATTTTATTTATTTATTTTTATGTGGTACTGAGGATTGAACCCAGGGCCTCGCACGCGCTAGGTGAGTGCTCTACCGCTGAGCCACAATCCCAGCTCGTGTTATATTCTTGATGACTGCCATTCTGACTGGTGTGAGATAAAATCTCAGTGAAGTTTTGATTTACATTTCTCTAATTAATTATGATTTTGAACACTTTTTTCATATATTTTTTGGTCATTTGTGTTTCTTATTTTCAGAAATGTCTGTTTAATTCATCTGACCATTTATTAAATGGGTTATTTGTTGCTTTGGTGTTGTGTTTTGTTTTATTTGAGTTCTTTATATATTCTAGAAATTAATCCTATGCCATAAGAATAGCTAGCAAAGATTTTTTTCCCATTTTGTCATTTCTATTTTCACATTCTTGATTTTTTCCTTTGATGTGAAGAAGTTTTTCAATTTGATGCCAAACATTTATTAACTGTTGGCATTATTTCCTGAGCTTTAGGCATCTATTGAGAAAGTCATTGTTTTTTTTTTATTTTTATAGTTGGTTGTTCAAAACATTACATAGTTCTTGATATATCATATTTCACATTTTGATTCAAGTGGGTTATGAACTCCCATTTTTACCCCGTATACAGATTGCAGAATCACATCGGTTACACATCCATTGATTTACATATTGCCATACTAGTGTCTGTTGTGTTCTGCTGCCATTCCTATCCTCTACTATCCCCCCTCCCCTCCCCTCCCCTCTTCTCTCTCTGCCCCCTCTACTGTCATTCATTTCTCCCCCTTGTATTATTTTTCCCTTTCCCCTCACTTCCTCTTGTATGTAATTTTGTATAACCCTGAGGGTCTCCTTCCATTTCCATGCAATTTCCCTTCTCTCTCCCTTTCCCTCCCACCTCTCGTCCCTGTTTAATGTTAATGTTCTTCTCATGCTCTTC
>NW_026000305.1:5824584-5840343 GCF_001458135.2 Marmota marmota marmota | reverse complement strand
CCCCTAAATGTAATCTGCTTCCTTTCTCTTGTAGCTTTTAAAATTCTCTCCTTATTCTGTATGTTGGGCATCTTCATTATAATGTGTCTAGGTGTGGATCTCTTATGATTTTGCACATTCGGCGTCCTGTAGGCTTCTAGGATTTGGGATTCTGTCTCATTCGTCAAGTCTGGGAAGTTTTCTCGTATTATTTCATTGAATAGATTGCTCATTCCTTTGGTTTGGACCTTTATACCTTCCTGTATCCCAATGAGTCTTAAGTTTGGTCTCTTTATGTTATCCCGTATTTCTTGGATGTTCTGCTCATGGTTTCTTAACAGTCTTGCTGAGCTGTCTATGTTCTTTTCAAGTTGAAATACTTTGTCTTCATTGTCTGATGTTCTATCTTCTAAGTGTTCTACTCTGCTGGTAGTATTCTCCATTGAGTTTTTAAGTTGGTTTATTGCTTCCTGCATTTCTAGGATTTCTGTTTGTTTGTTTTTTATAACCTCTATCTCCCTGTATAGTTGATCTTTTGCTTCCTTTATTTGTTTATGTAATTCATTGTCGAAGTGATCTTTCATTGTCTGATTTTGCTGTCTAATGTCTTCCTTGAGACTCCAGATCATCTGAAGCATGTATATCCTGAATTCTTTATCTGACATTCCATCTGCTGCAGCTATTACCTCTTCTAAAGTCAAGTTGACCTGCATTGCTTGTGGTCCTTTCTTTCCTTGTCTTTTCATACTGCTTGTGTTTCTTTCTGCTTGGTGAAACTGTTGTGCTTTTGAAATTTTCCCCCTATATATTTATATTTCTCTTGTATAGTTGAAAAGTCTCCCTTGCAGGGTCGGGCAGCGGCTGTGCTCCTCCTCCAATTGGGGTGATCTGTCTACCACGTGTGCTGAGCTTTTACTTGGATGAGCCTCCACATGGGGTGCAGTACAACCACCATCTCCAAAGTGTAGCCTCGCTCCCTCGAGGAATAGGATCAGATCACTCTGCCCTTCTCCTCCAGCTCCGGCCCACCAGAGAAAGTCATTGTTGATAAATTAAAAAAGAAACTCAGATTCACTATTAACACTAAAGTCATTATTTTGGGAGAAATAATATTGAGGAAAGGAAATTCAAATATATCACGGGCACTACGTTTAGAAATAAAAAAGAGAGATCCTAAAGATTGAGGTTCACAGAGATGAAAATTTATGATGGAGCAATAGAGAAAGAAAAGATGTTTTAATGCAAATATAATTTTTCCAATATATGTATCTTGTATTGTAATTTTAAGGAAGTTATGCTAAATGGTCCCTTAGAGGAAGGATGTTTTGATAATTTTGTATCCCTTAGAGTTTTTTAGTACTATGTAATTAAAAATAGTGTTCAGAAAAAAAAAAAACATTTAACTGAATTTAATTTTTCAAATAAAGGCAAAATTTAATGTTTCAACTTTTGCAATTTTTCCACTGATAAAACATCTAGTGGACAGGGATTCAGCACAAGTCTCTTTTACTTTATCATGTTATCATTCTTACCACTTTTTGAATGCTTGACAGGTGCCAGGTAGGCAGTAAAAATGTCACATACATTATCTCATTGAATTTTTACAATAGTTCTGTGAGTTAGGGAATATTATTTTGCCCACGATTGGAGAGGTCAAGTAACTTGTATGAGGTCATTTAAATAATGGGATTACCAACACATTTTTATCTTTCTCCGTACCCTTTCTTCTTGATCATTGCTAGCTTTTCTCTCTGTATATTCCCATTAGTCTTTAGAACATCAAATAGACACAAATATTTCAATGAATGTATATTTTACCTAAATATTACTTATTTAGGTAAAGCTGGTCTCTTTGTAATTTTATACTGTCTGGTATAAAATTAGGTATTAAATTTAATATTTAATACCTAAATATTACTTATAATCCTATGAAATATATTAAAATAAGATTCCACCTAACAAAACAACCTTTGTTCATTTGCTATAATAAATAATCTTAAATCATTCAAAATAAATTGAATTAATAAACATTGAAATAGCTTCCCTGACATGTGCTATATAGACACAGAACTGTAAAAAATAAAAGAGAAGAAAAAAAAATTAAATGGAAATAAGAAAAAATAGTGTGGAAATAGTTTTTTAACTAATGAGAGGGATTTGGTAAGTAAAAGTGGGATTAGGAAAGAAATGATGAAAGAACAGGTGGCTAGAAAGACATCTAAGTAACCACCAGGTGCTAGCTTTCATTTACCATAGAAGAGTAAATGGGATATGTTAGTTTGCTTCTCTTGGTTGTATCATCTTTCACAATATACACATAGTTATTATTGAAGGGGTACTCAATATCAATGTTTCTGAATCTTATTTAGATCACAAACTGATTTGAAAATATGATGAAAGCTCTGGACTCTCTTTTCTGGTGCACATACAGGCCAAATAGCACATAAAATATTAGAGTTCCAAGACTATATCTGTATATTGTAGGCTAAGAATCTATAACTTTATTAGAGATATGATTCCCTTTCTAGATGGCTAAAAAGACAAAAGGAACTAATTGTGGAAGAGGATGAGGGCGAATATACAGTAGAAGCTCCCAAATTTCACAACCCCAAACTCAAAAATACCATATACATAATATGCTTCTTGAATATTTCCTCTAGGACTTAAATTCTCTAGTGACAAAGGAGGCTCTAACAATAAACCAAGTGATCAATTGTCTGCTAATGCAGCAAATAAGAAAATCTACTGAATCAAAGGTCTACTTATTAAAAAGGTATTGTGTGGTGCTTCAGTAACAACTTGGTAAAGATTTAGCAACTAAGTCTCAGTGACATTGGTTTGGTGGCATAAAAAGAAAGGTCTAATTTGCAGCCAGTTTCAAGATACCAAGAAGTTGCTGAATGCAGATTCACAGTAGCACTTATTTATGTATTATTTCTGACATACATATAAAATCAATATGAATAACCTCAGGAACATTGCTAGTAGTATAGTAAAACAGTGGGGGGAAATAAGTTTTAAGCATTAATTACCTTTGTTTTATTATGATTTTGTGATTATAAGTTTAGATAATTTACATTTAAATAATGGTTGCATTTAACATATAGCTTTCAAAATTTCTAAAAATTAAAAAAAGTTGAATTTCATGAGCCAATGTTTATGTTGGCTACAATATTTCACTGGAGCAACAACCCCTATGTCTCCACATATTTTGTAATACAGTTCCATTTTGAAATAATTTTAGATTTACAGAAAAATTACAAAGAAAATACAGAGACTTCTCTTAACCAGCTTTACCTTTGTCAACATTAATGTAAAATGGAATATTTGTCAAACTGAGAACCTAACATTGATACACTGTTATTGACTGAACTGCAAACTACATTTGGACTTCTTTAGATTTTTCCATTAACAGTTTTTTTTTTTTTTCTGTTTCAGGAGTCAGTCTAGGATGTAACATTTTATTTAGTTGTCATGCTTCCTGAGGAAGGATACAACCAAGCCTTCATAGTTATGGTTAAACTCTACTTTTCTACCTCTTCTTCTTGTGACACTGTGCAAGAAAATTAATTTTAAGTAGGATATTATAATGCTTCTGGCAGACAGTATATAAAAATAAGAGGAGTCCATGCATGATTACTAACCAGAAATGGGAAATAAGAAGTTAGATATTTAGAAGATTAACATGATTAAGGTTTTCTGGGATAAATTTTAGTTTTGTTTTAATCTTTGAATTTATTTCTACAGTGATGATTATTAAATAAAAAATATGACACAAAATTTTAAAACCGTTTAAGGGCATATTATGAGATAATTTATTCATAAGTTTTATTTATTTATTTTATTATACACATAACAATTTGTTCAATTTCATTGCCTAGTACCCCTCCTTTTCTTTCTCCTCCTTCCTCTCTGATCCCTGTCCTTTATACTATTAGTCTTCCATTTATTTTCACAAGAATCCCTTTTTTTTCCACTTTTCCTCCTATACCTTCCCCATATGAAAGAAAACATATAAGCCTTGACTTTCTGAGTCTGGCTTATTTCATTTAACAAGTTTTAAATTTCCACTAAGTTATTAGCAAATGACAATTTCATTCTTCTTTATGGATAAGTAAAACTCTACTGTAATATATATATATATATATATAAAACATTACTCTTTATCCATTCATACATGTATTGATGGATACGTGGGCTGGTTCCATGACTGTACTATTGTGAATTATTCAGTTGGCCTATTGGGAGTCCCCATTGTCATATAATAAATAACCTCATAACCATTATTCTTAAACTTCAGTATGCATAGAAATTATTTGTGGTATATATTAGAATTGCAGATTCCTGGGTTCAATGATCTGAGATTTTGCTTCACTATATTTGAGTTAATACTCATGGCTTTTTATCTTTAACAAGTTCTCCTGGTGACTCTGGTACCAGCAATCAACACACCACACCTTGAGAAACATGGCACTATTCAATTTTGGCTTGCCAAAGAACTATTTCCTATTGTTGTTTTTGTCATCTCCTTTGGATGTTACTTCCATATTGAACTTCACGGAGTTTAACAGGCTGGATTTGTACCCTACTGCCTGACATACTTGAATGTTTTCACTTGTGAGGTATGCTGAGACATTAACAGCTAGTAAATAAGAAAGGAGAAAACTAAAGATGGGCATGACCAGGCTCTGGTTCTAGAAAAGGATTCATATAAATAGCTTGAATTTGAAATCACACTTTCCAAGACTACATAGTAAATTGACAGTGATCTGATATGTGGGGCTTACTAGCAGTAGTTTTAGGGCAGAAACAATTCTTGTGTTTTAGCACAAATGTTTTGGGCCATATTATATTTGGGGCCATCTGTTCAGTTTGGGGGAGATACCCAGTAAATAATTGGGGATATAAAGAATAATATGTAGGTTTGGGAAGGTATTTGTCAAGAACTAGGTAGGTTACCAAGGCCAAGGAATCTGCTCGAGGGGCAATGTCGGAAAGTTAAGAATATTCTGCATCATGGGTATTCTTTGGTGTTGCCTGGCAGTATTAATTCTCCTTTCCCAACTATAACCTTAATTTCATTGAATAATTACATTTTCCCCATTGCATAAAGTCTAGTTGGTCTGTAACCATGCCCCCTTCCTCTTCTAACAAAAGGATGAATAAGTGAAACAGTGGATGCCAACTAAACACTATCTTCTTGTGATTTGAACCTGTAATATATGAGAAAGAGATGGAGGTTATTTCCAGGATATTCTTTTCCAGCAAAGGGTCCAGTGTATATTATTTTTTTCAAGAGCATTTCTATTTCTATAGCTGCATCTTTCCAGCCTTTCAAAACTGACTGAGTTCTTTCCCACTCCTAAACCTAATTCTCCAGAATTCCAATGATTTCTGTGAAAAAAACTATTTTTTCTAATGAATTCCACTTTACCTGAATTAATGAGATTTAGTTTCTATTACTTATAACCAAAGGACTCCAACTGATATGTTCAGGAAAAATAAAACAGGAATTCAGTTAAGACTAAAAAAACTCTAATAGAAACTTGGGAGAATGAAATTCTGTCAAGAAACTTCAGCAGTTTGCAGGTCATTTTAGGTTCAAGATTTGGTGAAGAAACAAGTATAGAGCTAAAAATGACAGTTATAGGGATTCTACTTGTCAATGAGAATATGTTATTCATGTACTGGAGTTGTTAAGCCTACAATTTAATTTTTTTGAACCTGTAAAGAAAATCAGCTAGAATACTGGAACAAGAAGAGGGTTAAAATGCCTAAAATACCCTGATCATCTCTACTTCTAAGTCTGATCTCTCCTAGCCATCATCTTCTACTTTTGGAATTCAAGCTATTCTTATGTACTAAAATATAACTTTAAAAACAAGAAGCTGAATGTACAGAAAAGCAGAAATATTTGTACAGACTTTTTCATCTAGCACAGAGGTGTCACATTTAATAAGATTTAATAATATTCTTGGAATGAGTTGGAATGAGAGTGAAGGACAAACAGATGTTGAAAATTATATTTTATTGACATCATCCAATATGTTATCTTTTTATGGTAGGGAGAGAATGCTGGCTTGGAGGTTAATAGAACTTGTATGGTATTATTTTATTTGACTGGATAATTGCCATTTGTACAGATAAGAAATGTTCATATTTATAAACATGTAGAATCAATTAACATTAGTGGTATAAAATATTCTACAATTGATTCTAGAATTCATCTGCCATTCTTCTGAGTACAAAAACTTTATGTATATAATACACTATATTCTATTTAAATTATTTTATTTTACAGATGTCTTATTTTTTTAAATTTTACAAATAATGATTGTATTTTTATAAATATTAACTTACTGATCATAAAAATTGATGGTTTTCACTGAGACATTTCCATACATGCCTATATTGTGATTTAATCATATCCATCCTCCCTAATACCCACTCTTGTTTTTCTCTGCCTTCCCATTCTCCTAGTCCCCTTTCCCATTCCCTAATAACTACCTTTTATATTCAGGTCATTTTTGTTTTCAATTTTCACATTTGAGAGGAAAATTTGTTTTTCTGTGTCTGGCTTATTTTGTTTAATATGATCACCTTCAGTCCATCCAGTTTCCTTCAAATGACATAATTTCATTCTTATTTATGACTGAATAATATTCTACTGTTTATATCTATTTACAGTAAATGTATATATGGGATATAAAAAGTAATTTGTGTTTTCTCCCTCATTAAATTATTCAAATGAGAAAGATAAATGTAATTCACCACTTAAATAGAATTAAGAACAAAAACATATGAACATCTCAATAGAATCAGAAAAAAGAGTTTGATAAAATATAGCAACAATTCAACAATTTATGTTAAACACTGCAGAAACTAGAAATAGAAGGAATTTCCTTCAACATTATAAAAGCTATATATGACAAAGGCATAGCCAGAAAGACTGAGAGATTTTCCTCTAAAAGCAGGAATAAGATAAGAATGTCCACTCTCACCTCTTTTATTCAATATAGATCTAGAAACTCTAGCCTAGGCAATCAGGCAAGAGTAGGAAATTAAAGAATTAAAAATTGTAAAAGAAGTAGTCAAGGTATCACTGTTTGCTGATAACAGAACCCTATACCTAGGAGACCCCAAAAATTCCCACCAGAAAACTTTAGGAACTGATAAATGAATCTTGCAAGTAGCAGGATTCAAGATCAACATTCATAAATCAATAGCTTTTTCATACTCCAACAATGATTCAGCTGAGGAAGAAATCAGGAAAACCATCCCCTTCACAAAAACCTCAAAAAATTCATGGGAATTAATTTAACTAAGGGAGGTGGAAGATTATTACTGTTAAACTATACAGAAAAAGAAATTGAAGAGAACCTCAGAAGATAGAACAACCTCTCATGTACATGGATAAGCAAAATTGATATAGCCAAATGGCCTTATTACCCAAAGCAATATACATATTAAATGCAATCCTCATCAAAATACTAATGACATTCTTCACAGAACTAGAAAAAACAATCCTGAATTTCATTTGGAAGAACAAGAGACCCAAAATAACCAAGCAATTCTGAACAAAAGTGATGCAGAAGACATCATACTACCCCATCTCAAATTGTACTATAGAACTATAGTAACAAAAACAGCATGATGTTGGCATCAAAATAGACTTGAAGATCCCCAAATTTTTACAGCTATCTACTACTTGACAAAGGTGCTAAAAATACGTGTTGGAGAAAAGACAGCCTTTTAATAAATGGTGCTGGAAAAACTGAATTTCCTTTTGTAGAAAAATAAATTTATATCCCTATCTTTCATCTTGCACAAAATTCAAATCAAAATGGATTAAATTTTATAAATTAGATCAGAAACTTTGCAACTGCTAGAAGAAAACAGGGTCAATAAACCATCATATAGTTTCAATCACCAACTTTCCCAACAAGACCCATAAAATTCAATGAATAAAACAAAGAATCAATAAGTAGCATGCCATAAAATAAAAAAGCTTCTACACAGTAAAGGAAATGGTTAAGATAGTGAAGAGAAGACTACAAAATGTTAAAAGTTTAGCCAGCTACTCATTTGACAAGGGATAAATATGCAAAATATATAAAGAACTAAAAAAAAATAAATGCCAAAAAAAGGCCAAGAAAATGGGCAAAATTACTAACCAGAAACTTCTCAAAAAGAAAACACAAATGTCCAAGAAATATATGAAGAAAAATATTCAGCACCTCTAGCACTTTGGGAAATGCAAATCAAAACTACACTAAGATTTCATCTCACTTTAGTCAGAATGAAATTAACAAGAACACAAATTATAATAAATGTTGTGGACGTTGGGGAAAAGGCACGCTTAATATTGTTGATGGGAGAGCAAATTAGTACAACCACTCTGGAAAGCAATATGGAGATCTTTGAAAAACTAGGAATGTATCTACCATATGATTCAGTTATCCATTTCTTCAATATAGATCTTAACACATCATACTATAGTGATACAGCCACTTCAATGTTTATAGAAGCACACTTCACAATAGATGAATTATGGCATCAATCCAGATGCTCTTCAATACATATATAGACCAAGAAAATGTGGTATATATACACATTGGAGTTTTACTTAGCCATAAAGAAGAACAAAATAATGGTATTTTCTGGTAAATGAATGGAAATGGAGAAAATCATGCTGAGTGTAATAATCCAGACTCAGAAAATCAAGGTTTAAATGGTTTCTCTAAAATATGGAAGCTAGAACAAAATAAAGGAAAGGTGGTTGGGGGGAATCAGAAAACATTAAGATAAAGGGAAGCTCAGTGGAGAAAAATTGAGAATGAGGAAGAAAAAAAGCAAAATGGGAAGAAAAATGAAATGAATTTAACAAATCATGTTATATTCATATATAAAGGTACCAGTGAGAATTTCACCTTTATGTATATGTAGAAGAAAATCAGTTTATTAGATGAGGGAGAGTAGGGGGGAGGAGAAATGGAGGAAAATGGAGTAGAAAAAAAATTGAAATCAAATTCCTTATATGTATAATTTTGTCAAAATGAATTCAAATATGTAAAATTATAATGCTTAAATTTAAAAACAAAACATCGGTCCCAAAACTTTTCACCTACAGGAGTTATGTGGTAATAAAAGTTCAAATATTACTTGCATTTTAAATATAACCTCTTTTCTAAGGACAACCAATTCATACACACAAAACTACAGACCCTGAAGTGCACAGAAAACAGGATGCAGTTCAGAATCTTACAGTATTAATATAAAAAGTGACTTGAATCATACTGTTCATGGAGGAAATGGCATAATTTGCCTTACCTTCATTTTAATTATACTGGTATTGATCCAAGGGAAACTCTGATGAAGCCTGAAATCAGAAATTAAAATAGCATAATAATGTTTTGGATTCTGAACCTTGCTTTTGATTCACTTGCCCTCCAATAGCTTTGTTTCTCACTGGTTACACATCTCTCTCTCTCTCTCTCTCTCTCTCTCTCTCTCTCTCTGTATGTTTGTGTGTCTTTTTGTCTGTCTCTGTCTCTCGGTCTCTATCTCCATCTCTATTACTCTCTCTTTCTTCCTCTTCCATGGAAAAATCATGACCTTTGGGCAAATTTTGCTTTCTAGACTGTATTAGGAGTTAGTGTTTTTGCAATTAGAAAGAACATTTCCTTGAACAAAAGTAAAAGTAAAAATGAATGAAATATAGCCTTGTTTAATACATACACACACAATCACTCAACCCAGACATCTGTGGATAATATTTTGCTCCAAATGGGTGATATAATTAGTTTTGTCTGCCAATGTCATGATGAAAAAATAAAATTGGACCCTACAGACATCCAGTCTTTGGATTTAACTTACTGAATTTGGGATTTAAACAGTTGTACAATTGAGCCATATTTCAAATTTTACCTTATAAGGTATGGCATTCAGAAGGAATAAATTTACCTGAATTGAAAATCATTAAGTCTTTAAACATCCTTCTGTCGTTCACATTCATTTACTGAAAAATACAATAATATTTAGTAACCCAAAACTTACAATTCTAATTCCCCAACTCTCTTGCAATTTATTTTAGCCATTTGATATTTGTTTGATTGAGTTTGGTAGGAAATATTTTCCAAAGGTTTTGTTAGAGAATGTGGCAGGATAGGTCAATGTCTTATAGTTATAAATGTTTTTATTCAGGTCATGTAAATTAAATGACTTTGTTCTGAAGATATGTTAATGTTTAAGGCAATGCACAGAGCATGGTGGTGATAAGGGTATGTAGATGGCAATTACTATTTTTTTTTCATAAATACACAATTCTATATGCTATTTTCAGGGGAAACTTAGCATTAAATGGTAAGCTGATAAAACATGAATCACTGTATATTTTTATTAGGGAAATTTATTTTACAGAGCTGCATGCACATCATTTTTGCTCATAAAATATAGTTTTCTTATATATATTTCCTACTAAAAGCATGGTTTGAAAGAAAACAATCATATTTGGCTTCTTGTTTATTCAGTCTTATCCATTACTTTTTCAACCACAATTTATATAATCACTTTAATTTGTTATTACAATATAATAAAATTAGTATTTATACCTTTTGTCCTCAAGGATTGAGAGGAGATTGTACCAGCTGAATACCAAGCCTTCTAAGCTACAGTTTCCTTCTTTTTTCTTAAATGGAGAAAACAATGTCCAGAAAGCTACAACTGATATTTGAAAAATAGATGGGTTTGTCATGAAAGCATGTTCCATAGTCCAGAGTAGCTTACACCCTGAACAATTTCTTTGGTACCTGATGTGTGAAATATCAAAGAAATGGTTCAGACTGGCTTCTTTTGATACCTTCAGCATTCAGGAAAAATAAAAAAAAGTCCTTCTCCAAAATCCAAAAGAAAAATTTTAAATATGAGTTTCCCTGGACCTTAAGTATGGTATCTAATAAAGAAATTGACCCGGGCTGGGGATGTGGCTCAAGCGGTAGCGCGCTCACCTGGCATGCATGTGGCCTGGGTTTGATCCTCAGCACCACATACAAACAAAGATGTTGTGTCCGCCGAAAACTTAAAAAAAAAAAAAAATTAAAATTCTCTCTTTCTCTCTCTCTCTCTCTCTCTCTCTCTCTCTCTTTAAAAAAAAGAAATTGACCCAATTAATATAACAATACACTATTCTACTTGACAGATGATTGTCAGTCCAGTAAAGTTTATAAATTGTATGCCTCACACTTTTATTTTTAATTGTACTGTAGTAAATATTCCATTTGAATACCTTTTTAAGGTATTGTAGACAATTAGATTTCAAAGATAGCTCAAATATGGAGAATGGGTTAAAGTGTGAGTTGATGAAAATAAGAACTACATGTAATTCACAATTCATATCCATAACATCTATTATAAGGCTGGCTTATAGCAAGAACAAAATAAAAATGCTAGTGATCTTCAGTAAATATCTCTTTCCTCTGTTCCACATTTTCCTCATTCATAAATAGGAAAAACTATGTTTTACCTCTTCATTTAAATAGATGTAATATAATCTTCTTTCCAATGTTTTTTTTTCTTCAGCCTGTTCAGAAATATTTTTCTATCCCATATATGATTAACTAATTATCAACAATGCTAACCAACGGGACATATTCTGTCCAGAAGGAAGTATAATACAGATGAGATATGTAGAAATTTGTAAGGGAAAATATCAAATTAAAAAGATGAAATCTTAAAAAGTGCTTAGATACTAAAATATTCTGCTATGGACTGAGTGAAGGCCTTTGACAGAACCAAACCATGCTGATACATTGAACTTGGATTTCATAACCCACTGGAGTGTGAAAAATGAATGCTGTATAACCACCCAGTTTACAATATTCTTGTTATAGAGGTCTAAATTTACTGATACCAGCTCATTTATTGAGTGTCTGCTATATTCTAAGTAAAATACTGGCCATTGTAGACAAAATGCTGGAAAACATAGTTATCATGCCTAATTTCATGGACTTTACATTCTGATGGTTAACAAATCCAAAAGGAACAAATAAATGTTTGTAAAACAGTTACTAATGATATTAGTCTGATGAAGACTACAAAAGAGAGAGAGAGAAACATTATGCAAAATGTTGAGAACTGCTCTTAATAGCCTGACCTGGAAAGACATGAGAAGTTGACCTGAAGAAATGTTGACAAACTATTAAAAAGTAGAGAGAAACAGGGTTCTAGGTCTGGCAGGTGCAGAGACCATAAGGGAGGGGGAGGAAGGGGATTTTATTTTGTATACTGAAGGAAACATGAAGAATATCACTGGAGAAGAAGAAGAGATATATTGGATAAGAATAAAAAAGTAAAAGTTATACATGCATATTAGCAGATCATATTACCACATATAGGTGTATTTAAAGTATTTTAGGAACTGGAAGAAGGAAAAACAAAGACAGGAAGAAATTCTTGATCTCTGCACAACACAGAAAGGAGGCAGTGAATGAACAGCTGACCAGAGAGATGGGTGATGGAATTAACCTTCTAAGATCCATTATTAGTCTGAGACCTGGAGATGTTTAAAGATCAGTTGTTGGAGCAGAAAATAAGAGCAGAGATCCCTAACCTTGAACCTGGACCTAGGTCTGAGAAATGGGGAGCGAACATAAAAAGAGAAAAAGGGAAAGGAAAGACACATAATCTCATTCCCTTAGTTTTAAAGAAAATCAGAATGAATTAAAATGTGACAGGAGCAGAGTGGTCATTGAAGAAGATCAAGTAGATGAACCCAAATTGTAACCAGAAAGCCATGCTGGGCATAGAAGCCATTTTGTGGAACCCACAACAGACCAATCACCTAAGAAGGAATTAAATCAACACGGAATCTTCACAGCTCCATATAGCAACAAATTTACCCAGAGTGAGTACTCCTACAGTTGGATCTCTTAAGAATCCATCTAGAATGAACACATACAGGGATGGCTACTAGCTTAAAGTTGCTAAAACACTCTTTCTCACGCTACCCACAAAGGAAGTGGGGTGGAGCAGACCCACGCTAGGAAATGCTAGCTTAACCTGGTGCTCTGTATAGGGTGGAGGCAGAACAGACACCTCCAATTCAAAGCAGCAGGAAGTAAGAGCTCAGATCCAAGCAGTAAGTCAGTTTCAGTCCCAGACAGAGGAAAGGAAAGGCATCCAGATCATGGCTGTAACTGGCAGGAGGCCCATCAGGACAGGAAACTTCCTGTATCATGGGCAACATTGTGATGTGGTCCCTGGATAGAGACCACAGTTGGTGGGAAGCCAGTCACAGTGGGAAGTTGTCTGTGTCCTGGGAAATCTAGGGGGATTGATGGATAATGGCCACAGCTGGTGGGTGTTTTGACATGGGCTGGATCATCCTTAGTCCAAGTGAATAGAAAAAAACAGCAGTTGTCTTTGACAACCTCAGGCAATTGAAGCAAGAACCTAAGCCAATTGACTGTCTTTACCCAGTAGTAGGGACAGTACTTCAGTGAGCTTTGTCAGAAAGGGGCAACACTTCTGCACCACAAATCACTCACAAAATATCCACAACCAGATTATCTGTATTTGTAGACAATAACCAGGCTCTATGCCACATTGAAAAGGATCCCGTGGAGGGGAGTGTGTTCATGGTGACCATTGCAATCAGAGCCATAGCCCAGAGCCCTGAATCCTGATATACTGAATGTGATAGAAACAACCAATGGACATAATGTCTTATCCTCTGAGTAGTCATCCTCAGGCCCCTGGGCTGAAAAATGATAACCAGCTGCAGGGGGGCGGGGTCCATAGCAACTCGGGGAGTGGTTCCTGGTGCCCCAGAACTTCTGGAAATATTAGAAACCAAAGAATGATGGGCATATTCTAAAGGTCCCAAATCTTGAAAAAAAAATCCAATATAAGACTCAACACAAATTTTCTCCAACTTGGCATAGTGTGCCATAAATACCTCTAACAACAACTTTGATCACATATATATCAATTTTCATTTGATTTGATAGTTGTTGCTCTAATAGTCAACATTTGCTTTTAAACAATTTTATTGTATTTTCTCTAGTGTTTTAATATATTAATTGAAATCATTCTTTCTTTGTTATCCTAGCTCTTTATATTTGTGATTATTACCCCTCTTTTCCCTCCCACATTGCTTTATACTGCTGCATATCCTCCATCATCTTTTTCTTCCTTTTGCCTAGAGTATATTATTCTTTTCTATATTTTCTTTCTTTTTTCCCTCTGTTTTGCCCAATTTTTCTCTCTTCCCCCTTTCAGCCCCTATATAATGTTATAGCATTTTGCTATATTTAATAACTTATTTTTAATCTATTCCAGAATTTGAACAAGTTTGAACCTGAATCAGAGGAATTCTGGAAAACAAAATCAACAGATTTTTTCACGTTTTATGAGTTAGAATAATATGTTGCTTGGCTCTGAAGTGATTGAAGTAACCAGGGTTCAGTGGTTTCTCTCAAAATGGTGCTGATAAAGAGAATAGCAGAGGACACATATTGAGTTACAGTATCAATATCTGGATATCTCCTAGTCCCAGACTTTTAAGAGAATGATATTCATGAAATAGTCTCTTGTATAAAAAAATAAGTTGTATGTATCTCAATAGATAGGTACACATACAAACAACATGAAAAAACAAGGGAACAAACTACCCAAACAGTCCATATCACTTCAACAACTGACTCCATCAGCACTACAGTGGAAGAAATGTCAGAGAAACAATTTGGAAAGATAGTTAAAATATTCAACAAGCTAGAGTTTTTCAAGATGGTAGAATAGATATGGTTGCTTTCCTGTCTGGTCTGTGGTGTGAAACCAAGAAAGCAGATAGGCAGCTTCTCAGCAAGGTGTGTGAAAAACAATGGGGTCTTTACTGGGATTTAATAGTAACACAATTTATCCTAATCTCTGGGACACTGTGTAGGCAGTTCTAAGAGAAAAGTTAATTGCAATAAGCTCACTCACTAAAATAATAGAAAGTCACCAAATAATTAACCTATCATTACATCTCAAATCCACAGAAAAAGAGGAATAAATCAACACCAAAAGCAGTAGAAGAAGGAAATAATTAAAATTAGAGCTGAAGGGGCTAGGGTTGTGGCTCAGTGGTAGACTGCTTGCCTCACATGTGTGAGGCACTTGGTTTGTTCCTCAGCACCACATAAAAATAAATAAACAAAACAAAGGTATTAAAAAATTAGAGCTGAAAATAATGAAATTGAAAAAAATTAAAATTGACAATACAAAAAGTTGGTTCTATGAAAAAATGTTTTTAAAAATTGATAAAACTCTAGCCCCCTAGACTTCAGTTATCACATGGAGGTGATAGTTCTCTTTATCTCACTACATTATGAGGATTTTATGAGATAAATGCAGGTGGAAAGAGATAAAACAACTATTTTTACAGGCACAGCCTTGATACCCCATCAAAGCCTGGTAGGATACTACTTCCCTTGGTTAGATCACCAGAAACTCTATACTTGTTAGCAGTTGATATAATGATACAATCTGTCTCCAATGAAACAGATCCAAACAGATCAAAATGCATGGATACTTAAATGATGTTTTAAAATTACTTACAACCAGAATCATCTATCCTAAAAAGATAGTCATCATGTTGTCTAATATATGTAGTCACTAACTTTAATTCTACAACCACTACTACTGCTAGGATTAGTATATTTACTACTTAGTAAGCTCCAGGCACTGTGCAAGATATATATATATATATATATATATATATATATATATATATATATATAT
>NW_026000305.1:5802718-5824255 GCF_001458135.2 Marmota marmota marmota | reverse complement strand
TTCACTCAAAGAGAGCAGAACAATAGCAAATAACAAAAGCTTTGAAAGAGTTGTTTACAGGACCAAAGGTAGGGCAATGAATTTCTTCTATTGCTCATCCTGCTTGAATATTTATGTATCCAGACAGGGTTCTCCTCTGAAAACCTTAGCTTCCACAGTGATATCTGAGTTTCACAGTGATGCTCATGAGTCTCTTCCTCAAGCCCATAGACAGCCATTTCAGAAAGCTTGGAGACGTAAACATCTTTCATAGGAATCCACCAGCACCTTCTCTGTAGTGGCCAAATTTCAGGAGGAATACACGAACAAATAAACATAGTAGGTCTTCCCCATCCACAAGGCATGCAGCTGTCCATTCATTAATTTGCCAGCAAGACTGCTGGGAATGTTTTCATTAGACAGGACACCTCCACAGTTGTATTCTTTGCTCTTCTTCCTGTAACACCACAGAACTGTGGGTATTGCTGGTAAACGTGCATGTGGTTCCTGCCTTGAAAGATTATATTGGGAAGAGAGGGCCATTTCACTGCTTCCACAAGAGTTCTTAAGTGTTCTTATGTTTTGCATGTGTTGGTCTTCCTCTTCCACAAGATATCTGGCAGCTGAGCTCCAGGTGGCCTTTGCACGCAGGTCCTCTGCGCTTCGTCAAAATGCTGAGGTCGGGTGGTTCACCATCTGTTGGTCATATTCAGGTAGCCACTGTCCTTAGGTTCAAGTCCCTGCCAGGAGCCGCATCTCTGGTCATCACCTGTCTTCACAGAGGTGCTGCTGCCACAGGCCACACTTCCAGCACTGCCGAGAAAGATGCCCACCCTGGGTGAATCCTCCTCTAGTGTGGCGACTCCCATCTCCAAAGAGTACCTCTCCAGAAGCTGCTGTCCTCAAACCCAAGGCGTCTGCATCTTTCCTGAGGGGCTCCCAGCACCTATCTACTGCTTCGGTCCCATAGCGGGTGGCTCTGAGCTCTGGTGGCAGCACTGGCTCTTGCACTCCAGCATCTCCGGTGTTCTGTTGGCGGCATTGGGAGAATCCTGAATTCTGGACGTTATCAACAAGGTGGTATTGGATACGACGCTCTGGTGGCAACGTCATTGGCTCCTACATTGCCTCCTGCACTCCAGCGAATTCAATGTTCCAGCAGCGGTGGCGGCGGCAGGGGCGGCTCCTGCACTCCAGCAGCTCATGTGCTCTGGTGGCTCCCAAGCCCTGGCAGCGGCGGCATTAGCTCCTGCACCGCAGCGGCTCCTGCGCTCCAGCTGCAGCTTTGTCTCATGCGCTTTCGGGGCTCCTTCTGGGATGCACTGACGGCTCCAGCGGCGGTTCCTCGTTCCGTGCTCTGGCGGCAGCGCGGACTGGAGAACTCCCAAATGTTGTGCTTTAAAACATTATTCCCAGAAATTTTCCTGGCAAATCCCAGTATCAGGGTAGAAAGAGGGAACTGGAGTTGGATTATTTGAGTGACTATACCATACATTAAACTGGTTAAATTCTCCTGGTTCAGTTAACCCCACAAAAAACAAACAAACAAAAAACCCACAATTTTTCACCTAATTTAATCATGGATATTGGTCTGTTCTTTCTTTCCTTGATGTGTCCATATCTGGTTTGGGTATTTGTGTGATATTTGCTTCATAGAAGTATTTAATGGGATAATTTGAGTATCATTGAGAGTAATTCTTCTTTAAAATCTGGTAGAATTTAGTTGAGAATTCACATGGTCCTGAGCTTTTCTTCGTACAAAGACTTTCCATTATTGTTTCCATATCATTACTAGTTATTTGATTCTTTAGGTATTCTATGTTATCTTATTTAATTTTTGCAGGTTATATGTATTTAGAAATGTATTCATTTCTTTTCTTCTAGCATTTCAATTTATTGAAGTAAAAGCTTTTAAAATAATTTTAAATGATCCTCTAGATTTCTAGGATATTTGTGGTGATTTTTGCTTTTTACATTCTTAATTTTATTAATTTTGGTCATCTCTGGTTTTCTTTTTATTGGTTTCACTAAAGACTAATCAATCTTGTTCATCTTTCAAAGAACTGACATTACATTTAATTGATCCTTTGTATATTTTTATGTTCAATTTCGTTGATTTTGGATTTGATCTTTTATTATTTCTTTCCTTCCACTAGTTTTGGAATCGGTTTATTATTCTTTTTCAAAGGCCTTTGAGATGCATTGCTAGATTGTTCTCTGGGGGGGTGTTTTATTTTTTTATGTGGGTACTTATTGCTATAAATTATTTTTCTAGAAATGCTTTCACAGTGTCCTCAAAATTCTGGCATGTTCTAACACTATTCTCTTTTGAATCTAATAATTTTTAATTTATCCCCTGATTTCTATAACCAATTTAATAATATAAAGTGTATTATTCATTCTCCATGTGTTTCTATAGTTGATTTCTAGTTTCATTCCATTATGATCAGATAAGATGCAAGGAATTTTAACTTTTCCTCCATGAGACAGGATCAAACAATCCCTTCCGCCTTATCTCTGACTCAGATAAAATCCCCTTTCACCCCTATGATACTATCAAAGATATCCTCTGGGTCCTTCTCCTTATTCTAATCCTAATAATTTGCAGTCCAAAATGTGGTTATTTTGCAGAAGATTCCATGAGTTACTGAGATTAAAGTGTAGTCCACTGTCATTGGATAAAATATCCTATAGACATTTGTTAAGTCCATTTGATTTATAATACTTTTTTAGATCTATAGAGTCTTTCCTGAGTTTATACATGCATGACCTATCTATTGGTGAGAGAAGTTTACTGAAATCACCCATTATCAGCGTCTCTTGTGTAATTAGGTGCACCAGTGTTTAGGGCTTAAATATTACTATTGTTACATCTTTGTGTTGGATTTTTCCTTTCAACAGTATAAAGTGACCTTCTTACTCTCTTCTGATTAATTTTGGTTTGAAGTCTGCTTCATCAGATATGACTGTAGCTCTTCCCCCTTCTTCTGGGACTCTATACTCATGGTGTATTTCACAATCAGCCTATGGCTGTCTTTGCCAGTAAGGTGAGTCTTTTGCAAAGAACAATCAGATGTTTTTTGTTTGTTAATCCATTGTGCCAGAGTCCATATTTTATTTACATTCAACATCATTTTAGATAGCTATTTATTAATTCTTGCCAATTTGATTTATTATACTGTTTAATATGGTCCTATTTTTCATTTGCTTAGCTAATCTTCAGTTAGGATTTGTTCATTTGTGAGATCTGGGTTTCTTTTGATTTTTTTCCATGTAGAGTAATTCTTTAAGTTCTTTGTGCTAGCTTGTTAGTCATGAATTATTTTAGTTTTTGCTTCTCTTGGATTTTTTTTAGTTCCTCTTTGATTGTGAAAGATATCTTTGCTGGATATAGCAATCTTGGTTCACGATTGTTTACTCAAAGGACTTGGAAAAAATCATTCCTAGTCCTACTAGATTTTGCACTTTGTGCACAGAAATCAGAAGTAATTCATTTTTATTTTTTATGTGTTTTTATTAGTTATACAATACCGTACAATATATTTGGACATATTATACATATAAAGAGTATTACTTACCATTCTTGTGGTTGTACATAATGTGGAATTACATTGATCATGTATTCATATATGCCCACAGGAAGTAATGTCTGATTCATTCTACTCTTTCCTATTCTCATCCCTGCTCCCTTTTGTTCATTCCCCTTTGACCCAGAGTACTTCTAATTTTCCCTTTACCCCCTTATGTGATTTAGCATCCACATATCAGAGAAAACATTCAGCCTTTGCTTCTTTGGGATTGGCTTATTTCACTTACCATAATATTCTCCAGCTCCATCCATTTATCGGTAAATGCCATAATTTCATTCTTCTTTAAGGCTGAGTAATATTCCATTGTCAATATATACCAAAATTTCTTTATCCATTATTCTGTTACAGGGCACCTTGTTTGGTTCCATAGTTCAGCTATTGTGAGTTGAGCTGCTTTAAATATTGATGTGGCTACATCACTGTAGTATGCTGATTTTTTAATATTTATTTTTTAAGTTGTAGTTAGACACAATATCTTTATTTTATTTTTATGTGGTGCTGAGGATCGAACCCAGATACTAGGCGAGTGTTCTACCGCTGAGCCACAATCCCAGCCGGTGATTTTAAGTCTTTTGGGTGTAATCTGAGGAGAGGGATAACTGGGTAAAATGGTGGTTTCATTCCAAGTGTTCTGAGGAAACTCCACACTGCTTTTCAGAGTGATTGCACCAATTTGCAGTCCAACCAGCAATGTGTGAGTGTACATTTTCCCCACATCTTTGCCAGAATTTATTGTTACTTGTATTTTTGAAAATTACAATTATGGCTGGAGTGAAATGGAATCTAAATGTAGCTTTAATTTGCATTTCTTGAACATTTTTTCATATATTTGTTGACCAATCATAAGAAATCAGAAATAATTCTGATTGGCATGCTTCTAAATGGAAACTGACTTTTTTCTTTTTTTAAATTTATTTTTTATTTGTTCTTTTTAGATGTATAAGACAGTAGAGTGTATTTGGACATATTACACATACATGGAGTATAACTTCTTGTAATTACAATCCCATTCTTATGGTTGTACATGAATTGGAATTTCACTGGTTGTGTATTCATATATCAACATATGAAAATTATATTGGATTCATTCTACTGTCTCCTATTCCCATCTCCTATCCCTTTCCTCCATTCCCCTTTGCCTAATCTAATAAACTCTATTTTTCCCTTCACCAACCTTAATATGTGTTGCTGCAGAGATACAGTGACAATATTATGTTATTGGCATAAAAACAGACATGTAGACCAATGGTACTGAATATAAGACACAGAGACAAACCCACATAAATACAGTTAGCTCATACTAGACAAAGGCACCATAAACATGCATTTGAGGAAAGATAGCCTCTTTAACAAATGCTTCTGGGAATACTGGAAATCCCTATGTAGCAGAATGAAGTTGAACCCCTATCTCTCATCCTACACAAAACTCAACTCAAATTGGATCAAGGACCTAGGCATTAGACCAGAGGCTGAATGTACTAGAAGAAAAATAGGCCCATCTCTCCATCAATTCAGCTTAGGAACTGATTTCTTCAATATGAATTTGTTCTCTTGAGGGTTTTAAAATTCTAATCTTGTTCTGTCTGTTAGGCATCATGGAGAGATGCATCATGGAGATGAACCTGGAGAGATTCTTTTGGATGTTGTCCATTTGAAGTTCTGAATACTTCTGTAATAGATGTTCACCTGATTCTTAAGGTTCGAATTTTTTCTGTACTTATTTACCTGAAGAGGTTATCCTTGAATTAACCTGCATCTATTAACCCTCCTCAATTCCAATGATTTTTAAATGTGTTCTCTTAACTTTGTCCCTGAGCTCTTATATAGTCTAGTCATGGTTACTTATTTTCTCACCTTTAATAATGTCTGAATGTTCAAGGCCAGCCACTTCCAGCTCTCTGATTCTGTCACCAGCTTGGTCTACTCTATCAGAGACTTTTAGCTGAACATTTTATTTGAATTATTATGTCTGTCCTTTCCCAGATTCCTGTTTGGTAGTTTTTCAATATCTCCATTCTCATATTGAATTTCTCAGTCATATGCTGTACTGACATCTTTAATTCCTTTAGTTATTTTTCTGTGTCCTCTTACAGTTCACTGATCATTTTTATAATCATTCTTTTGAACTATTTATCTGTTTTTTATCCACTTCAATATCTTTGTGGGTTAGTTGCTGGTGAATTATGAACTCTAAATTTTATCATGTTGACTTGTTTTTTTTTCATATTTCTCCTATTCCTGTTTTGGAATTGGGTTTTATGCATGTATTTGGATGGATTTCTCTTTCATTATTATTTGTGGTCCATTTGAAGTCACAGGCTTCTCTTTCCAAAGTGTTCTATAATGATTTAGACTGAGACATGCTCATAGATGTGGTACCCATAGTATTTGCATTAATTGTTTCTTTCTTTGCTGTATCTTTGGTTTTCCAAGGGTGGGACCTGAGGGCTTATCTCTGGCTATTCTTACTTGTGGCCTGATTTTGTTTGGGCTTTTTCCCTTTTGTCACTTATATTAACATATAGCTGATGTTTGAGTGTCATTAGTTTGTATGTGGAGCAAGGTCCAATATCTTTTTCTTGAATTTAGTTCAGCAGTAGAGTCTCTAAACTGTGAACTTGTAGTGTCCCTATATTTATACAGCATCTCAAGGAAAGGGGGATCGAACAATAGCAACAACCAAAGCAAATAATATACAACACTAAATAAATGCCCAGTGCATACATCACATCTACAACATGTGATTCCAAGCTCAAGGGAAAGCAAGTTGCACACCCCTCTATATTTCTGTTTTGAATCATCTTATTCTGTCTTGAATCATCTTCTAGGTACACCATAAGCCACATAGTAGGTCCTTACTAGGCTAGTATGGCAATGTTTACTATGATCTCCTAGACTCCCACAACAGATCTCCATTGCTAATTGAGAAATACAAAGTATATTTCAAACATAAGTTTATTTTGCAGCCTCTAGATCAGCTAAGTTCAGTCAACTTTTCTTATTTACATTCCATTCCAAATTTGAGCACTGTGTTTCTCACTCTATGCCATCCTTCATCTCTGTGGTTAACCAGTGCTGCTGCCACTACCACCATGGGCTTTACACTGTTATACTTTTTCCTGTTTTTTTTTTTTTACTTTTTATTTCCATGAACCCAATTTTAGTATCTAAGAGACACTGATTGATATCTGATTTCAGTGAATTCCCTCTTAAAACCACTGCACTGAGAAGCAGTATTTCTACTGATTGAATCCCAGGACATAGAGCAACTGGAAATGCAGCCTTCCTCTAATCTGCTATCTTGAATATCCACTGATTATTTCTTGATGTGTGAAGAGTTTGAATATGGAATGGTTATTTGCTTGCAGAAGTATTAACACTATTACTTAGGTTTGATTTTGCTCAGTGTATTACTGCATTTGGGTTGTAATCAGAGATATGGATATTTCTTTTATGGCCATTTCTTGATTATTAATACTAGTGCAGGGAAGTAGTGGCTTACAATCAGAAAAATAATTTCCATATACTTTTGCGGTGTAATTTTTAAATTTCCATTTAATTGTAGGTACATGATGTTTAAGCAATATTTGAAAATATTTAAATCAAACATCTCTATTTTACTCTATATTGGCATCCCTTTGCTAGTTCAAATATGATTAGTAGCAGAGAAATCCTTTAATTTGGTTCCTGTCATCAAATAAAATAACTCATCAGGCAGAATGAATATTTGTGCTTCTATAAGAAAATACGTGAAACAATTTAATTCATTCAAGATAGAAATTTATTTGTCCGGTTTAGAGGCTTCAAAGTTCAAGATCAAAGTACCATTAGGTTTTGTGTGTGGGAAAGGTCTCTTTCTCATAGATAGTGCCATCTACATGTCCTCACATGGCAACAAGGGCAATAAGAATTAAAGAGCAAAAATGGTGTAAACTAATTATTTCCAGGCTTTTTGAAAGGCACTAATCCATTCATGATTACAGGACCTTCATAATGTCATCAGTTCCCTTAAGACCATATGTCTTAATTCCACTACAAGGGAAATTAAGTTTCAACATGAATTTTTTAATTTTAAAAATTATTAAAATATCTTCTAATTAGTTATACATGACAGTTGAATGCATTTTGACACATTGTACACAAATGGAGCATAAATTCTCATTCCTCTGGCTGTACATGATGCTGAGTCACACCAGTAGTGTAATCATACATGTATATAGGATAATAATGTCTGCCTCATTCTAACGTCCTTCCTATTCCAACCCCCCTCATCCCTGTCTACATAATCAAAATTTCCTTCATTTTTCCCTAAGCCCCCACTCACTGTGGATCAGCATCCACTTATCAGAGAAAACATTTGGTCTTTGGTTTTTTGAAATTGGCTTACTTTGCTTACATGATACTCTCCAACTGTACCCATTTACCTGCAAATGCCATAATTTCATTCTTTTTTAAGGCTTAGTACTATTCCATTGTGTAAATCTACCACATTTTATTTATCCATTCATCTATTGAAGGGCATCTAGGTTGGTTCCATAGTTTAGCTGCTGTAAATTTTAAGTTATTTGAGTATAAACTGTGAAGTGAAATAGCTGGGTTAAATGGTTGTTCCATTTAAAGTTTTCTGAGGAATCTCCATACTCTCTTCCATAGTGGTTGCACCAATTTGCACTCCCACCAACAATGTATGAGTGTACCTTTTCCCACAGCCTCCCCAACATTTATTATTGCTTGTATTCTTGACAGTTACCATTTTGATTGGAGTGAGATGAAATCCTAGTTTTGAATTGCATTTCTCTAATTGCTAGAGATGATGAACATTTTTCATATGTTGTTGATCAATTATATTTCTTCTTCTGTGAAGTATCTGTTCAGTTCCTTAGCCCATTTATTGATTGGGTTATTTTTCTTTTTTTTGGTGTTAAGAGTTTTGAGTTCTTTATATATCCTGGAAATTAGTACTCTAGCTGATGTGCATGTGGTAAAAATTTTTTCCCATTCTGTAGGCTCTCTCTTCAAGTTATTGATTGTTTCCTTTGCTGAGAAGAAGCTTTTTAGTTTGAGTCCATCCCATTTATCTATTCTTAATTTTATTTCTTGCACTTTAGGAGTCTTGTTAAGGAAGACAGATCCAGGGGCTGGGATTGTGACTCAGTGGTAGAGCGCTTGCCTAGCACAGGTGGGACCCAGGTTCGATCCTCAGCACCACATAAAAATAAAAGGCATTGTGTTGTGTCCATCTACACCTAAAAAATAAATATTTAAAAAAGAAAAAAAAAGAAGAAGACAGGTCCTAAGCCATCAAGAAGAAAATTTGTGCCTACTTTTTCTTCTATTAGGCACAGGGTCTCTGTTCTAGCGCCTAAGTCTTTGATCTACTTTGAGTTGAATTTTATGCAGGGCAAGAGATATAGGTTTAATTTCATTTTGCTACATATGGATTTCCAGTTTTCCCAGCAGCATTTTCAACATAAATTTTGTGGGGACACATTCAAATCAGAGCACCAACTTTAGAAAATATAGTCAAATAGGAAAGTCAAGGCATTTAAACAAAGATCTATAACTTGACAATGTATATAGATTTACAACAAAAATGCATAAGATATGATTTTGATTTTGGTTAGCATTGAAGGTATCAGAGAAAGACATTTAAATAGAATTCTGTAACATTATAAATAGTGAATGATATGAAAGAAAGAGCATTCCAGAATGGGGAATATTTGAGGTATGTTGGAGATGTGATTGTATAATCACAAAAGTGTTGATATATAACTTTGAAAGGATCAATAAGAAACTGCTCATTAATGATGACAACTAGAACAGGGTAAAATTTTAGTTAAGTCTGTGAATGAGAGTTAAATATTCAAATATTCTTTTACATGTTGTCAAATATTCTTTTGTATGTTGTCAGGTATAAATATATTTCCAGGTGCCTTAATATTTTATTTCTATCTTTTATGTGAGATTTGACATTCAAGAGAGATGTAATTTGAAATCAGAAAATAAAGATCTGAGGAGGGTTGCTGGCATGCACATTGGATTTAATACAAAATAGCAATCTAGACAAATCAGTGGGAACACTTTCATTACTCCTTGAAAAGAAAAGTCATTGTTTTGCAGGTATTTAATTTGAATGCAAAGTTTAATTTAGCAGCACTGAGTTCTTAAAATCCTAGCTAAATTAATAGATTTATTAATTTATATCAAGTAATAATGTGAAACCTGCTTCTCTAAATGAATTGCTGGTCTGAAAAAACTCTTGCCGCTGATGCTCAAGTGGCCAATTTTCTTCCAAGATAAATATTTGACTTATTTGGCTTTTAGCCTTCAGTTCTGAATCTAAGCACACTCCAATATAGAACATGCTGAATGACCAGAGTTTGAGGGAGTATTTGGCTATGTTTTCAGCTCATGTAGAAGTATACCCCTGGCTGTGTTTACATAAAGACTTTGGATCAAAGTAGGACCATGAATTTCAATGCCACATAATACAATGCCAGATAAATCAAGTTAAAGAAAATATTTTCCAAAAATGTACAAAATAGAAGATAAAATGTTATAAAAATGGTGGAGATAATGTTGACATGTAACTCAGCTCTTAAAACAGTTGCATAAGCTATCGCATTTAATAGTAGCAAGCTGTGTTCTTTTGAAGGAAAAAAATTTCTAACCTAAATTTACTTCACATTTGCTTTTAGAAATCTTTGCATTTTTACCTAAGTTAAATTATGCCTACATTATAAATGATAACTCTAAAATAGATGTAAATTGTAACTTAAAGTTTGAATACATCAAATAAATGAACTTAATGTTCTCACTTGAATTCCCCACCTCTTCAGTCAAGTGACATGATTCCTTCTATACAATATACTTGTAAAGCTAAAGTTAAAGTGAAAAAAAAAATTCTTAGGACTTTGGTATAGCTTAGTGGAATAGTGTTTGCCTAGTATGCACAAGGGTCTAAGTTCAATCCCCAGAACCAATAAAACAAACAACATATTCCTCATAGAGAATACAAATGTGAAGACAAACAATTTTGGAATTATTTATTCCTATGAATGAAATAATCATCAGAGAATATAATATACATGTGTATACATACTAACAGTTCATGGAGTATTTGTACATCAATTTTACTCTTTTAAAATTGTTTTTAATTTGTTAACTTTTATTGAAACATAATTATTCATATTCATGAGACACATAATGATATTCCAATACCTATACACAATGTAAAATGATCAAATAAGAGTAATTAGTGGACTGGGGTTGTGGCTCAGTGGTACAGTGCTCACCTAGCATGTATGAGGCCCTGAATTTGATCCTTAGCACCACATTAAAAAAATAAATAAACAAAAGTATTGTGTGAAACTAAAAAAAATAAATATTTTTTAAAAGAGTAATTAGTATTACTAAATAGCAATTAGTATTTACATCAACATTTTGCTGTCAGATATTTTGAAATATAAGAAAATTGTGATTAATTATAATCACTGTACTATGTTATCAAACACTATAACTTATTCTTCATATTTCATCAATTTTGTATGTGTTAACTTGAAACACATATAAAACAATGTTTTTTCTTTTTTAGTAGTTACACAATCAATCCTTATCTGGCTTATTCTTTGTAATCTATGGCACTACTGTTCTACTCCTCATTTCAAGTAAATCAACTTTTTGGCTTCCATATATAATTGCCTATCTTATTTCATTTAACATGATATTCTCCAGGTTTATACATTTGCCTGCAAATAACAGAATTTATTTATTTATTAGTTTATTTATTTATTTCTGAAGAATAGCTCATATGTATCTTATTCTCTTAATTCATTCATTCACTGATGGGCACTTTCAATATCTTAGCCATTGTAAACAGCACTTCAGTAAATACATGAGTATAGATATATCTTCACCAAACTGATTTATTTCCTTTCAGTGTAAACACAAAAATGGTATTGTTGGACCATATGACATTTCTATGTTCAGGTTTGTAAAGAACTTCCACAATGTTTTGTGTAATAATTTTACTAATTTACATTCCCACCAACAGTGAGCAATAGTTTGCTTTTATCCATATCATTGCCAGCACTTATTATCTTTAATAATTTTGTTAATAGGTATTCAAACTGAATGAGATACTATTGCATCATTATTATGATATGCATTTGATTGATGCTTGGTGATGTGAGAATTTTTTCGTAGGTCTTTTGCATATTTGTGTGTTCTTTGAGCAATTTACATTCAGATCCTTTGACCCCCTGCTGTAGTATTTTTTTTTTATTTTGCTGTTGAGTTTTTTGAGGTTCTTATATATTCTGAATATTAATCCCTTATTGGATAAAAATTTTGCAAACATGTTCTCCCATTCTGCATGTTGCTTCTTTACTCTGTGTTTAACTTGATATTCAGAAGTTTTTCTGTTTTATGTCATCTGATTTGTCTATTTTTGCTTTTAATGCCTTTACTTTTTAACTCTTATCTAAAAAATTTTGCCCAAATGACCTAAATATTTAACAGTTTTCTTCCAGTGCTTTCATTATTTATGGTCTTACATTAAAACTTTAATCCATTTTGAATTGATTTTTGTATATGGTGACAGATGGTTCTATTCTTATGCATATAGAGTTATCCAGTTTCAAGCACCATTTTTGTAAGAGATTGTCCTTTCTTCAATGTATGTTATTAGTACCTTTGTAGAATATCAGTTAAGATTAAATGCATAGATTTATATCTGGCTTCCCCATTCTATTGGTTTATGAGGCTGGTTGTATTACTGATTTTTACATCAATACTATTGCTGCTCTGCTTACTATTGGTTTGCAGACTATTTTTAAAGCAAGTAGGGTGATGCCTCCAGCTATATTCTTTTTTCTCTGGATTGTTCTGGTATTTGGGGTCTTTTGTGGCACATATGAAGTAAGATGCCTCACTATTCACTTCTCAAAGGAATTTTTACTTTTACACCCTTGAGCCTCAGATGGGTAAGATCTTGCCAATTTCTGGGATGTCTTCAAGCCATATTTACTATTTTTAGTAAAGTATTTATTATTTCTTTAGTGACTGTAATGTGTTTAACAACCTTACCTTCTCTAGTCCCAGTTTTACTGACAGTTTTTTGCCCAAACTGTGGGTTTTTCAAATCTATCTGGTTTGCTTAATGCTCCTGATTATCACAATCAATGTGGCTAAAAGCATCCAGAAATACTCAGGCTTACCCCTTGAAGGCTCTGCTGTCTTGAAATTTCCTCTGCCAGATTAATTATTCCTTCACTTTTAAATTCAGTCTCACAGAGTGTCTTGGGACACAAGCAACTGTGTCAACACAACATGAATGACCTTTACTTCAATTTAACTAGAGTCCTTTTTCTCCTCTGAAACCTTCTAAGTTCACTTTTCATTATATACAATCTTATCAGCATTCTGGTCATCTAAGCTCCCAAAAGAATTGCCTGTTAAGCTCCACTTACAATAATCTAAAGCTTTTCTAGCTTGCATTTCTAAACTTTCCAGATTTCTTCCCACAAACTACAAAAATCTCCAAAACCTTCTGAATCACATGGACAGGTTATTTACAGCAATGTCCCCATTTCTCAGTACCAATTTCAGTTTTAGTTAGCATTTCACCACTCTGACCCAAAGACTGACAAGAAAATTTTCTTTAAATATTGTTTTAGTTGTTGATAGACCTTTATTTTGTTTATTTATATGCAGTGCTGAGAATCAAACCTGGTGCCTCACACATGCCAAGCAAGTGCACTACCACTGAGCCACAGCCACAGCCCCTGACAAGAACAATTTTAAGGGGAAAAAGTTTATTTTGGGGTTCATGATTTTGGAAATCTCTGTCCATAGAAGGCCAGTTCCACTCCTTGGTGCTCAAGGTGAGGCAGAATTTCATGGTGGAAAAGTGGTGGAGTAAACCAACCCAAATCATCATACCAAGAATCAGATAAAGAGCTCTGCTCATCAACAACAAAGGTTGTACCCCAAAGGTGTTCCCCAGGGACTCACCTCCTCCACCCACATTCCACTTATCACCCAGTTAATCCCTATCAGGGAATTAACCCACTGATTAGGATTAGGTTCTCATAACTCAATCATTTCACCTCTAAACTTTCTTGTATTATCTCACACATGAAACTTTGGGAGATGTCTCATATTGAAAACAACACTACTCTTGCATCACTGGGATAAAACCAACTTGGTCGTGATGTACTATCTTCTTAGTATGTTATTGAGTATAATTTGCTAATGTTTTATTAAAGATTTGTGCATCTAAGTTCATCAGAGATATTGGCCTGTAGTTTTTTTTCTTAACAAGTTCTTATACTGTTTTTGTGTGAATGTGATATTGGTTTCATAGAATTTGAAAATGGTCCAATTCCTTTTATGTCAGGAAATCATTTGGGGAACATTGGTGTTAGTTCTTCCTTAAAGGTCTGGTGGAATTTATCTGAGATTCTTGGACTTTCTTTGTTGGAGTTCTTTTAATTACTGTTTTTATTTCATCACTAATTATTGGTTTGTTTAGATTTTCTATGTTCAAATTTGGCAGGTAATATGTGTGTTGAAACGTATTGCTTTCTTCTAGCTTTTCCAATTTACTGGAATATAAGTTTTCAAAATACTTCCCAATGATCCTCTGGATTTCTTTGTTGATTTCTCATTTTTCTTTCTAATTACAATAATTTGGGTCCTCTCTTTTTTTCTTTTGGTTAGCCCAAGGACTTATCTATCTTGTTCATCTTTTCAAGGAATCATCTGTTCACTTCATTGATCCTCATATTTTCCGCACAAATTCATTGATTTCTGCTCTGATCTTAATTATCCTTCCTTGTACCAGTTTTGAAATTGTGATGCATCATCAGGTTATTTTTGGAAGTCTTTTGATTTACTTATATAGATGCTCATAGTTATAAATTTTCCTTTTAGAATTGCTTTTGTAGTGTCCCAAAAGATCTTGTGTGTTATATCACTATTCTAATTTCAGTCTAAAATTTCTTCCCTGATATCTCCTATCATGCAATCACTATTCAAAAATGATTGTTCAATATTCATGTGCTTACATAATTTCAGTTTTTAGTTTTTGGTGATTTCTAATTTCATTCCACCATGGTCAGATACAATAAAAGTAATTATATATTTTTTATATATTTGCTAAGATTTGCTTTTTGGCATAAAATACAGTCTATTTTGGAGAAGGTTCCAAGAGTCACTGAGAATAAAGTATATTCAGCTGTTGGATGAAATATTCAGTGTGTGTGTGTGTGTGTGTGTGTGTGTGTGTGAAAATTCCATTTGATACTTTTAGGTCCAAAGAGTCCTTACTGAGTTTATATCTGGATGATCTGCCTAATAGTGAGAAAGATGTTTTGAAATCACCTAATACTATTGTACTGGGGTCTATCAGAGGCTTTAATTGGAGTACTACTTATTTTATTTAGTTAATTGCATCCACATTTGGGGCATAATATTTGTTATTGTTTTACCTTCTAATTGAATTTTTCCCTTTACCCATATAAGGTGAAGTTTCTTTGTCTCTTCTGATCAATTTTGGTTTGAAGTCTGCATTTTCAGATATGAGAGTAGTTACTCCTTTTTCTTTTGGACTCCATACTCATAGTATATTAATTTCCATCCCTTCACTCTTGGTCTGTGGCTTTCTTTGCCAGTAAGGTGCATCTTTTGCAAAGAACAAATAGATGTCTTTTTAAAATAAATTTTGCCAGTGTGTATCTTTTATTTGAAGAGTTGAGGCCATTTACATTCAATGCTATTTTAGATAGATATTTATTAATTCCTACAAATTTGATTATTTATAATTTTTAATTTGGTTCTGCATGAGATTTGCTCACTTTGTGGGATCTGGGATTTGTTTCTGATTTCTTGCATGTAGAGTAATTCTTTAAGTAAGTTCTTTGTGCTAGTTTATTAGTCATGAGTTATTTTAGTTTTTGCTTCTCTTAGAAGGTTTTTATTTTGATTTTAATTTTGAAAGATAAATTTGCTGGATATAGCTATCTGGATTGACATTTATTTTCTCAAAGGACTTGGAAAACATCATTCCTAGTCTTATTGGATTTTACACTTCGTGCTCAGAAATCAGAAGAAACTCTAAATAGGAACTGACCTTGTTTTCTTGAGGTTTTTAAAATTCTATTCTTGTTCTGTGTGTTAGGCATTTTAATTATTATGTATCATGAAAATATTTCTTTTGAATGTTGTCTATTGGGAGTTCTGAATAATATATATATATATATATATATATATATATTCACCTTATTTTTTAGGTTTTGATTTTTTTTTCTGTTATTTCCCTGAAGAGGTTATCCTTGAATTAACCTGCATCTATTAGCCCTCCTCAATTCCAATGATTCTTAAATTTGTTCTCTTAACTTTGTCCCAGATTTCTTACATATTCCAGTCATAGTTACTTATTTTCTCATATTTAAAACTGTCTGAATGTTCAAGGCCAGCCACTTTGTCTTCTAGCTTTCTGATTCTGTGTGTCATTTTAGCATGGTCTACTCTGAGACTTTTAACTGAATATTTTATTTGAATTATTGTGTCTTTCCTTTCCAAGATTTCTGTTTGATAGTTTTTCAATATCTCTATCCCCATATTGAATTTCTCAATCATATACTGTAATTTTAATTCATTTAGTTATTTTTCTATATTCTCTTGAAGTTCATTGATCATTTTTATAATCATCATTTTGAACTCTTTATTTGGTATCTTATATCTGAAGGTTAGTTGCTGTTGAATTTTGAACTTTAGGAGTCATCCGTGTTACCTTAATTTTTTTTTAATATATTTTTTTGTGTTCCTGTGTTGGAATTGGGTTTTATGCATCTGTTGGTATACACTTCTCTTTCACTTTTGTATGTGAGCTTTTGAAAGTAAGACACATTCTTCTCTTGCCAAAATGTCCTAGAATAATCTAAATTGAGACCCCATTGTAGGTGTGATATTTATAGCCTTTGTTAATTCTCTCTGTGTTTGCTGTAGCAGTGGATATCCATAAGTGCAACCTTAGGGACCTTCCCTAGCTATTATCACTTGGGACCTGATAATTAATTGAGTTTTTTGTCTCTTTTGTTCTTTGTATTAAAATATACCTGAATGTTGAGTGCCATTAGTTTTGTGTGAGGTGAGGTGCATTGCCTTTTAGCTGGGGTTAGTTCATCAGCAGAGTCTGTATTCTGTTTGTAGCATTCATGTAGGTTCACATTACCTCACAGAATAGGGGTAACTAATAAAACAACTGTTGCAAATAACATTCAGCATTAAAATAAATACCGAGTTCCTTCTATGACATCTACAACATTAGTTACCACACACACAAAAAAAAACAGGAATTTGGTCAATAATTGCCAACAGCAAAACCAAGAAATAACTATGTACTAAATCTGGCATTAAAGCAAACAGCAGGTGTCAACTATATCATCCACAGCAGTAATAATTGAGACAACATCAAAGGTGATAGCAGGAGTGGTATAAACAAATTGATTCTGAAGGATGGTAAAAATAGTTTATTAAGAGAAAATAAAATGTGATAAAGTGATAGCAGAGAGATTAGAATGTTCAAAATTTGAACAGAGAGAATGCAGAATAGACAGCAGGTGATCTTTATAAGGACAGGGAAGAAAAAGAAGAAAATAGTAGAGAGAAAAAAAAGAGAGAACATGAAAATTTGACTATTAGAGGGAAAATAAATGAGAAAAATAAATAATAGAAGCAAATAAACAAAAACAAAACAAAATAAAACGACAATAAACAAACCTTAACCCTCAAAATACGAGGAAAAATACATATATTTTTTAAATGATAAAATCGGCAAATAGAGATGAATATGTGTATTTGTCCATGAACCAATCAGCAGAGCAAGAACACATATACACACAGAAAGAAAGGAAAGAAGGAAGGAAGGAAGGAAGGATTGTCAATGAAAAATATAGGAATCATCTCCATTGAGTAAGTAAAAGAGTCAGAGACTGGATGGTTACTGACTTTCCAAAACTGTCCTTCTTTCCATTTCTAGAAGAAAATGAAAGTGGGCTATGTATAGAGAGAGCAAGAGAGTGAGAGAGAAAGAGTGAACAGGGACTGAGGTTTGTTGACCCCTTCCTGTTTTGGGTTGCTCAACAAGCTGCCTGCCACTTGGGGTTGCCTAAGAGTGAAGCTGATTGCAATGGCTCTCCTTATCCCTTCTCACTAGTATCAGGTATGATATAATGAGAAGTATTGTTGATTGGAATTTTGTCTGCCCAGACCAGATCAATGCATTACCATAGTGGGGATACTGCAGAGTTCTGGGGTGGGGGAGTTCCACTTTCTGGGGCTTAGGTTTAAGCCTAAGGGGTTTTGTTAAGTAGTATCTGCTCTGGAGAGATTTGATCAATGCAATCCTAAAGCCTGACAGTTGTGGGTCTCTTCTGTGAGTCTGAACCTTAGAAGCTTCCAAAGAAAATAACTCATAGGCTAAGGGAATCATTTTCCCACCTATTCTGTCCCATTCTGATGCCCATGAATGCTGCCTTCCCAGACTTATTCTGATGTCACACCTGCCTGTTCAGATTTCTGACATTTTTCAGCTGGTCACATGAGCCACCAGATTCAAATAAAAAGAGAGTTGAGCTCTCCTTCCCTTTCCAATTTGAATTCTTCTCTGTATAATCTTCTCTGTGCCTGTTTCAGTCACTAAAAAGGTGCAACATGGGCCACATGGAAGGCACTTGCTTCCATGTGGCCCATCATGCTGCTGGTGCAATGTGACCTATTCAAGATTTCTTTCACCTCAGCTCTACATTATCTGTTTAAAAACTACAAAGGATGTTTTCAAACACCAGTTTATGGTACAGCCTCTGGATCAATTAAGTTCAGGTTGCTTTTCTGATAAATATGTTTTTTCATACCAAATGTTTTCATTGTGTTTCTCTCTGTGTATTATCCCTCCCTTCTGTGGTGAATCAGCCCTGCTGCTGTTGCCAGAAATGACTTGGCTTCAGTGTACACTTTCTTCCTAGTTTAATACACTCAAATTTCTGAGACTCTAAGACACTCAGACTGTCCAAATTAAATTTAAGTGAAATGTCTTTTTACCCACCTCACTGAGAAGGAGTATTTCTACTTCTTGAACCTTGAACCATGGAGCAACTAGGAATCAGTTATTATTTTTGATAAAAGCCATTGTGACAGAGGTGAAGTGGAATCTCAATGCAGATTTGATTTGAATTTATTTACCCAATGGCTAATGATATCAATCATTTTTTTCATGTTTATTAGTCATTTGTCCTTCTTGTAGGAGCTGTGTGATCATTTGCCCATTTCTTGATTTCATTACTTGTAATTTTTAATTAATTTTTAATTCCTTATATATTTTGGATATTAATCTTCTGTCAGGTGAATAACTCGCAAATGTTTTATTGCATTCTCTAGGCTCTCTCTTCATTATTTTCATAGTTTCCCTTGCTGTGCAGATTTTAATTTTATGTAATCTTATTTGTTGATTCTTGCTTTTATTACCTGATCTATTGGAGACCTATTCAAAAAATTGTTGCTTGTGCCAATATCTTAAATTGTTTCTCCTATGTTTTTTTCCAGTTCTTTCAAAGTTTCAGGTACATTGAGGTCTTGAATTTATTTTGAGTTTTTTACAATGTGTGTGAGAAAGAATCTTTTACATGTGGTTATCCAGTTCTCCCCTCATTTTTTGAAGAATCTGTTTTGTCTCTAACATATGTATTTTGTCATTCTGTCATGAATCAGATGAGAGTAGATTCATGGGTTTAAGTCTGCGTCTTCTGTTTCATTGAGCTATATGTCTGTTTTTATGTCAAAATCATGAAGCTTTTGCTACTATGGCTCTATAGTACATTTTGAAATCAGTGATTGTGATGTCTCCAGTATTGCTGTTTTTGCTCATGTTTGCTTGGACTATTTTGCTTATTTTGTGTTTCCACATAATGTCTCAGATTTTCTCAATTTCTATACCAAATGTAATTGGTATTTTGATGTAGGTATTGAATCTGTAAATTGTTTTGGTAGTATGACCATTTTAATAATAATTCTCCAAATCCATGAGATTGGGTGATCTTTTCATCCCCTGGTATATTCTTCAAATTTTTTTTCCAGTGTATCAGTGTATTATAATATTCAATGTAGAAACCTTTTACTTCCTTTAGTGAAAGGTTTATTCACAGGTAATTTTTGAGGCTATTGTTAATGGAATTGCTTTCCTGATTTCTTTCTCAGTAAATTTATTATTGATGTAGAAAGAGGCTTCCCAATTTTGTATGTTGTTTTTGTATTCTGCTATTTTTCTATATTTGATTATCAGTTTTAAGATTTTTTGCAGGAGCTTTTATGGTTTTCACGTATAGAATAATGTCATTTTCAAACAAAGATCATTGCACTTCTTTCTTTTAAATTTGCATCCCTTTTATTTCTTTCTCTTACCTGATTGCTCTGGCTAAAATTTCGTATGCTGTCACACATTTCTCATTCCTGAGCTTGGAGGAAATGCTTTCAATTTTTCCCCACTCAGTGTGATGTTGGCTATGTATTTGTCATATAGCCTTTATTATGGTGAGGTATGATAATTGTATCCTTGGTTTCCTCAGGATATTTATCATTAGTGGATGTTGAATTTTGTCACAGTTCTTTTCTGAATCTATTGGGATGATCATGTGATTTTTATCTTTGATTTTATTTATATGTTGTATTACACTTATTAGCATATGTTGAAATATTCTTGTATCCCAGGAATGAAACTAATTATGATGTACCATTTCCTTTATGTGTTGTTGAATTTTATTAGCAAGTATTTTATTGATGATTTTTGCCTATGTTTACATCAAGGCTATTGATTTCTGGTTCTCTCTCTCTTTCTCAATTTTTCATTGTTGTTGTTTTTCTCATCTGAATTTGGTAACAGGTTAATTTTGGATTCATAAAATGTGTTTGTAAGTGTTCCATTTCTATTGAACAGTTTAAAGATCATTGGTATTAGCATTTCTTTAAAAGTTTGGCAAAATTCAGCAATGATTCCATTCAGTATTGGGCTTTACCTTGTGTGGAGACATTTTATTAATGCTTTAATCTCATGGATTGTTATTTCTTGGTTTAGGGGCTTTAAATCCTCTTTGTTCAATCATGACAGATCATATATGTCTATATTGTTTTTTATATTTCTTTCAGATTTTCCAATTTATAGAAATATAATTTTCAAAATAATCCCTAATGTCCATTTGAACAATATATATTTTAGAATTACCTAGTCTAGGCTGGGGTTGTAGCTCAGCAATAGAGTGCTAGCTTAGCACATGCAAGGCCCTGGGTTCGATCCTCAGCACAACATAAAAATAAATAAATAAATAAATAAATACATAAATACATAAATACATAAAGGTATTGTGTCAAACTACAACTAAAACATAAATAATTCAAAAAAAGAAAGAATTACTTAGTCTATTTTACCTTTAAAAGAAAGTTGGGGGGCTGGGGTTGGGGCTCATGGTAGAGTGCTCACCTAGCACATGCGAGGCCCTGGGTTTGAACCTCAGCACCACATAAAAATAAATAAAATAAAAGTATTGTGTCCAACTACAACTAAAAATAAATATTAAAAAAAGAAAGTTGGGCATTTTATTGTACCTATTCACCAAAGTGGGGGATTGACGATTTTACAATGTTAACATTCTAAAGGAAGTTTTATATTTTTTGCCACAAAAGTAATCCATATGTTTATTTTTTTTTAAATTTTTATTGTTGGTTGTTCAAAACATTACAAATTTCTTGATATATCATATTTCACACTTTGATTCAAGTGGGTTATGAACTCCCATTTTTACCCCATATACAGATTGCAGAATTACATCAGTTACACATCCATTGATTTACATATTGCCATACTAGTGTCTGTTGTGTTCTGCTGCCTTTCCTATCCTCTACTATCCCCCCTCCC